>NC_133552.1:1240000-1540000 GCF_048773025.1 Camelus bactrianus | reverse complement strand
AGCCGATCCCCAAATCCCCTGTTAGAAACCCCACAGCAGGCATTAAGCAAATCCAGAAATGCACGTGTGCCAAGCACCCTCCTCCTTCCGCGGTCCTCCTGGATCAGCTTCTTAGCAGCCGGAGCCCACTCACCCCTCAGCTCTGTCCTGCCGCCTCTCCTCCTGTCTCCCCTGCTGGCCACTTCCCCCAATATGGATAAAAGTCCTACTGTGTTTAGACAAGTTGCTTCGATCACTCTGCTGGCGTCTTCAGAAACTGGCCCTGTTTTATAACTACGGCAGCATCGCAGACTGAGCACAAGTGGACTGACCGACTGCATCTCGAGGAAAAGTGAGCGCCGGACCTCAGAGGGCCCAGCGGCGCACAGGGCGGCACAGAGCCCTCGGTCAGCTGCCGGCAGTGACCTTGCCCAGACCCGACGTGGGTGCCCCTCACAGCTGAGATAGCGGAGCTCACACCCCTGGCATGTGCACCAGCTCGGCCCCGCCTCACCGGGCATCCCCCCAGGGCCACAGCCCTCCCTCCAGGCGTTACCACGCATCTGTGGGGTCTCAGCCCAGCTTTGTCCATCAGCAGGTGGTGAGTGTGGTGTCAGCACGTCCCTGTGTGGAGCCCTATCACTTGCATTACTTCATCTGCAGGAGAGAGACGGGCTGTTAAACTCCCCTCCACAGGACTGAGCATCTCCCCACAACAAGCCCGTCCCAGAGCCGCTGCTCAGAATGGCTTTGTTTCCTCCACACAACGGCCTGGATGGAGAGTCCACCAGGCGCCCGGGCGGCCAGGAATACCCCCTGCACAGCCCCTCAAGCCCTGTCCCCCATGAGCCACAGGGGGACCACATCCCCACAGGCTCTGGTCGTGGAGTCTGATGTGGGACAAAGCTTAATGCTGATTAAAGAGACCTCAACACGTGCGTTGACATAGAGCGCGCGATCTTTGGATATGTGAGACCACACCGTGAGGGCGTTTCCCACGTTGTCCAGGAGAAGGTGCTTCTGGACGGGCATCTCCCGGGGCAGGCTGGCTGGAGGCTGATCAGACTAAGAAGCTGAATGAATCTGTCTCTCATGGTAAATTGTGGCACCAAAGCTGGTGACCAGGGCCCAGCGTGGCCAGATTAACCAAGGCGTCACTGGAGGCCTCAGATATGGACACTTGCTCAGGGAAATGGACAGGACGCACTCACACAGGACCACTCAGCAGGCACCCCCGACAGGTGGAATTCCCTCTCAGACCACAGGAAGACATGGCCTTCACCCAGTGGGCAGGACTCCTTCAGACGCCCTGAGCACCAAGAAGATGGAGCAAACAAGAGGGCTGTGGACAGACACTCGAAGGCAAGTCCTCGCTGGGCATTCGCCTCCTCCCTGGTGCTGCCACAGGCCTCAACAGCCCTGCCCAGCAAGGAACAGCGGGCGACCAGCAATGGCTTCTTGCATAACAAAGAGCCTTATAAAGAAAAGGTGAGAACAGTCTAGACGGACACCTGAAGGAAAACCAGAAAGCAGTAAGATCAAGCCTGCGGGAAGGATCTGCATTACCAGGAAGAGGCTCACAGCCCTTTGCACGTCCTCCACTTCGGAACCACCCGCCTGCCAGTCCCTCCTGTGCCCAGCTTTCAGGTCGGGTCTTAAAGTAACTTGCTGGGCTGTGTGGACTGTGTGTGGGTGGCAACGTGGCCGAAGGCAGAGGAAGAGCTGTCGTTCACTGGGCATGGCACTCCCACCAGACAGTCCACCAAGTCCCCGGGGTCTGTCATCTCACTGAATTCCCATACCAGCCCACACGGGAGGCGATACTATTATCCACACGTTTACAGACGATAAAACAGAGGCACAGAGAGTTTAAGCCACTTAGCTGAACTCACACAGCAGGTAAGTGGTTGAGGTAGGGACTCAACCCCAGCCTGTCTGAATTCAAAACAACAGCCTGGGCTTACAGACCGGGAGCCCATCTTCTGTTCTGCCTCCAAGCCCTTGTACTAAGGTGTGCCCGCTTCCCTGCACCTCCCTGCTGCCTCGTTTTAACTCAGACGTACACCTGCTGTGTACACCTGACCCCTAGATCAAAGGCGCCCCATTTGTCCAGTTGACACTGAGGGGACCACGGTCAGCGCAGCACCGGACCCACAAACGAGGTTCTGAGAACCACGCCCTGTGTAGACGCCCAACGCTGTAACACACGCACCTGCCATTCTCGGTTATCTGTTAATTAAGACCCTGACTTCAGAGGAGGACACTGCAGCGCCAGCATGTTAGGGAGGGTCCCCGACACCTCCATTCATAAGTCGTGGGCCTGGGATGAGGACCGAGGTCTGCAGGGCCCCGAGGTTGGTTCAGACACCATGCCTTCCCACCAGTCGTGACTTCCAAAACAACATGTGAACCTGTCATCTGGATGTCCTACCACCATCTCAGAAAAGATGCTCGATGCTGAAATTGCTGTCTTGCTCCCAGGACAGATCCATCTTCTGAGACTCCCATGTCTGGGCTGCCAGGGCCACCTCCCCTGCCCCAGAGCCAGAAATCACAGCCACCGTACTTCTGTCGCCCCAGGGCTCAGCAGAGAGCCCGCCTCAAAGAGGGTGCTCAGTCAGTAATCACTGAATGTGTGAAACTAGGAAGTTAGGAGAGGCAAGAGTTCATGATCCAAGGGACTAGAAGGGGTGAGAAGGTTTTTCTACTGGTTTCAGAAAAAGTCCACAAGTGTCCTGTGAGACCAGTGCAGAAGAATGGTCGTCCAGCCCTTCGCTGTGAAAACCCAGCCGCCCTTGTGGAAGCTCAGGGGGGTGGGGGGCCCCTGCCACCAGGGTCCCGGGCCACAAGCCCATCTTCCCTGGCGGGAGCTGCCTGGCCTGGGCCCCGCCAGCCATCACCCACCCCCTCCTCACAGGCAGCTCCAACCCTGCCCCCCCCAGAAGGCCCCCCACAGCCCTGAAGGCATGGGGGCCATCAAAGGAACCCTTGTCCATCTCCCCTGGGCTCCAGGACACAAAACCTAGACGCATGGAAGCAACCAAGGATGAGCTGCAACGGATGGAAATCACCCCACCAAACTCCGGCTCCACGGTCAAGGGCAAGTTTGGGGAAGGAATGTTGCTAAAACGGGGCTGGAATCAGTCTGGGAAATAATGCAAGGTGTCAGAGGGAGCAAAAGGAGACATTTTATCACCGTATTAATAGTAGTAAAATGTCATCGAACAAGACAACAAAGTGAACGTAAATACAGTGAGCCCAGTACGCCTGGACTTCGGACGTGCAAGGAATTACTCATCTTAGGTCAAAGCTTTGAAAGATGAACACACTACAGGGAGAGACTCAGGCAGGGGACAAGGGGCAGGTGGGACCACGGCGTCTACTTTCTTCCAGCCAAGCATCCTGGGGAGGTTCGTCTATCTCATTCCAAAGCCGTCAGGAGACCCCCTTGTTGGGGGGCCAGGGGCCCAGCCTGTGTGTATGTGGGCCTGTGCTCTGTCCCCTGCACCCTCACAGCAGCCCCACAAGCCCCCATTTCACTGAGGAGACAAAGGCTCTGAGCGCTTAAGAGACCTGCCAGAGATCTCACAACTCACAGCCGAGGGAACGGGGCCTCAGGGAGACTGTGGCCGACCCTCACAGCCACGATCAGAAAGTGCGCTCTCAAACAATTCACTGCCCATTGCTTACTAAGCTCCTGCGAAGTGTGGGTAGGTGATAACACCAAATAATTTAAACCGGCGGTTCTCAAAGCATCACCTGGGGTCCCCGCAGGTGCCTGAAATCCTCTCAGGGGTCTATGAGGTCAAACCCTTCCTCGTGACAACAGCCAGACGTGACTTGCCTCCTCTCTGTCTTCTCGGTGCCCGGGAGTTTCCAGAGGTCACGTGGCGAGGACTGACACCTCCCCTCCGGTGGCTTCTGGGATGTGGTTTGAGTTTTTCTCAATTTCGATTTGTACGACGGTCAGTGTTGACAGGTACCACTCACACCAATGAAGGTTATCTGGGACCCTCAATAATTTCAAGACCGTAAAGGAATTATGAGACCAGCAAGGTCAAGACCTTCCCACGTAAGTAACCAGGACCAGCTCTTGACAGACAGCCCTGCTCCAGGTTTTCCCATCCACCCCTACTGCTAACTGGCTGCACTGAGATGTGGAAATCCTATTTAATCTGAAGTAGGTGTGGTACTATTTATAAAATGGGTGAGTTCTGCAGTTTTCATAAGGAGGTTTATATTGCATATTTGAAACCTGGAGGCTTTTCAGGAATGTATCATAAAACCACCTTCCACAAACTGTCTCTAAGGAGCAGGGATGGTAACACCGCCAGGCGACTCTCCATCGTAAGCAGGTTATTGCAAACGCACAAAATTTCTGGAATCATCATTTTTGTTATTATTCTTCAGTGAGGCCGGGAAATCTTCTCCTAGTTTTGAAGTCTTATCAGCTCAGTTTCCAGAGGTTTTCGCTTTCTCGACTTTCTCCTAACAGTCTGCTCCAGTTCTCGCCCAGGACGATCCTCTGCGGCTAATCTCACGACGCAGGCCCAGGAGAGAGAGGCATTTGATCTGAACAGAACTTCAGCACCAGGGCTTTAGCTGCTGGTCCTGGCTAAGTCACCAGCACACAGAACTGCTCAGCGGTGATCTACATGTTTACTTCAGTAAGCCATCTAATCAGCAAAACAAACAGAAGTAAGAAACTCCCCTCTGATTCATGACCAGGAGAAATGTAGATCCAAATGAACGTGAAACTTATGCAAAGCTAAGAGTTCTCTCCGATTCTGCAGCGTTAACACGACGCCCACGACACGGTGTGCATGAGGCAGCTTGGGCTCGCGGGCCCGGACGGACTGCCAGGAGTCACCGTCGGAATGAACCAGCCTGCCCCGAAGCGCGCGTGCGCATCTCTGCTGTAGGCCGCATGTGTCGGAGGCCAGGGAAGGCTGCAAACACTTCGGAAAGAGGAAAATTAAAAAATTTTTTAACTCTCCTAAAGTGTAAGTTTCAGCAAACAGAGACTTTCAAAAACGGAGGCTCTGACTCTGGTAAGTCTAAAGTAGAGCACGGAGCATGTAGGAACAAAATATACCAAGAGTCACTGTATCGACCAAGAATTATTTTAACATCCACTGTGTCATCACTGAAAACTTCTATTTTCTGTGTTGTTTTTTCTCCAGAGATTTCAATTCCATCTCTATGTCCTGGTTTCAGTTCTACAACAGAACCAAAAACTGTCCAACACACTGAGATGTCAGCCTTAAAAATGAGTGAGCAGCCCCCGATGCTCTCCAAGTCTGAAATAATAACAACTATTACTAATTCTATTATCTCGACACAACCGAAAGCAAACCTTTCATGGCAGCTGTAACTGGCAGGAAGCAGGCTCGCTCCGGAAGCGCGGGGAAAGCTCAGCCCAGGCCCCAGCGCCGCCCAAGGGCACACTCCCCCAGGACGTACCCACACTCTGGGGCCGGCGACCGGGCCACGGGCTCTGAGGACGAGCCGACACTTCCCGTCCCAGAGCCGCGAGCTATGTCAGGGTCTGACCAGGGTTCCAGGGCAGGACTGCGCCCTTATGCTCAGGAGGATTATGAAATTTCACTGTAACAACAGAAGAGGAAAATTGGTTTGTTCACAGGCGTATCCCAAGAATCCAGAAAAACCCCATGTCTGCAGCAGGTGACCCGTGAACAGGTTTGAAAGAACGGAACCATTTCTTAAAAAGAGAATTTGCCACAAGCTCGAGTTGAGATAGAGAAATAACTTGATGAAACGACCCCGAACCCCAACGTTATGCCCCCATTTTAAAGGCCTGCACCCCAAGCACTCTGCACCTAGGAACTCAGTCCACCCGAATGATCAGAGAGGAACCAGACCAGCCTGAAAAGCAGGCTTAGCCTTATTATCGGGCGGGGAGTGTTTTTAATAATGAAATCAAAGTAAAGGAAGACAGGAGAGGCATCTTTAAAAGAAACGCTGAGATTTTAGAAGCTGGTGTGAGGACATGACACCTTACTGGCAGGTCACAGGGGAAACAGACGCGTGCAGGCTCACCGCTCGGAAAGGGGGTATTCGGAGAGAGGGCTGGGTGTCGTCGACACACTTCAGTGTGGCCCAGAGACACTTCCGAGCAAGACAAGACAAGCCCCCAGAGAGCAGAACGGAGCGGTTCCCCAGAAGAGCCAGAGTCCGGAAACTCCAGAGAATCCCAAGGCTGGGAGGGTCAGGGGTCTATGGGGCTCCGCTCTGAATACAGTGTGAAAGCTCCAGACTCCCGGTCCAGGTGACAGCAGGCTCAGATCACCTGCACGAGTGCGGCGGGTTAAACACTCAAGACGAATCTGTTACACCACAGCTGAGCCTGAAGAAGGAGAAAACTCAAGGCATCGAGAGTGAAGAGACTGAAATGGCCCGGCTGATTCTGTGCCGCAGGGGCCGGCGGTGCTGGTGTCATAACCTTGGGGCTCAGGCTCTCACACCCACAGCAACAGGCAACAGGCAACAGGCACTGCTCTCATTCAACGTGGGAGCACAAACCAAACTTGCTGTGGAGAGCCAGACCCTCCCAGGACTGCGTCCCCAGTGCACAGACATAACCAGACTCTCCCCGAGGACTAGGATTCTTGCCTGTCTCAGCCTGGGCTCTGGGGGAGAAACAAACAAAAACCTTGAGATTACAAATCCCAGACCACAAAACACTGGTGTTTGGGGTTTAATCTGACCTACTAATGTGGTCCAGGAACCCCACAAGCTGACAAGTAAGAGAGATTAGTCCTGGGCCATTTCCAGGACTTCTCACAAAAACAGTCATTAAACTGTATTCCAGGGATGGGCCCCCACTTCAAACCCAACAGGATTCCAACAGCTGAAGCTCTGCTAAAGATGAGCTCACAGCCCAAAACTACAAAATACATGAAGAAAGAATCCAGCAGCAGCAAAGTCAGCACTGTGAGCAAACAGACGAATGGAATCCCCAAAACAGCAGAAAACAAAACAATTTGAAAGAGATTGTAACACGGCATATCTAAATAGACTTAAGACATCCAAGAATGTCCTATAAATTTGATGAAAGATAGGCAATACTTGGAGAAGCCAATGGAAACTTCCATGAGTAAGTGTAGTTATTAAAATGTAAAATCCAATAGGTCCAACAGAAGATTATGCACAGGTTAATGAAAAATTATAAAATTAGAAAACCTGAGGAAATTACCAATAATGCATCATACAGAGATATAAAAGATGGAAATTATGAAAAAGAGAATAAAATGCATAGATTCAATTCACATTAGAAGCTTAAGATGATTTACTATTTACCATTCCCTCCTGTCTCATGCTCTGTTTCAAAGTACTTCTTTTATCTGTCCTTTCAGCAAGGATCTAATGTAAGTTCCAGAAAGAACTTGAAAATGGGTTAAAAAGTGTGAGAAAGAAAAACCGCACAAATGCATAAGAGATCATCTATATGATACTGCAGCATGGAAGAATTTACTTAACAAAACACAAGAAAATCATAAAGGAAATGAGTATACATCTGATGGTATTAAAATTAAAACTACTGTATGACAAAAGATACTACAAAGTGAAGCACTAATCCACAAGAGAGACTTACAACCCAAACCACGTAACTGACAGAAGAACATCCAGGATACATGAGAATATAACCAATTACTACGAAATGAGCTCAGCAATAAGCAAATCATATAAAAAAGCGAATTCACAGAGGAGGGATCCCAAATGCCTAATAAACGCCCCTAAAAATCAATGTTTTGAGCTCTCTCTGGTAATCAGGGGAACACACGTCACAATAAAAAGATGACATCTAACATCGTCTGATTGACAAAACTTAGTAAGTGTGACCACATGCTGCCAGGTGTGATTTCACTCTGATTACACACCCTCAATGCTTTCACACACACACCCTGTCAGAATCACACAGGATGCTTGTGCAGGGTTAATGGCAACAGCAAAGCCGTCTGCCCATCGGAGGGGAAATGGATGAAATGTGGTTTATTAATATTATAGAATATTATAGAGCACTTTAAATAAATGGATTACATTTATATAGTTCTAGCTCAAAAGCACTATACTGAGTAAGAAATGAGTTGCAGAATAATATGGTGTCATTTAGGCATATTTTAAAACATAGAAATAGCATATATTGTTTGTGGATATATACTTATGAGGGGAAAGTCCAAAAAAACTCATGGGAAGGACATGCCAGGATGTCAGTGGTGATTTCAGGAAGGTCATTTCCTCCCAGAAAGGCAGGAGGAAGGAGAAGAAATACAGTGGCTCTAAATACAGCTTCACATTTTATTTATTTTTAGTGAGAAGTCTGAAACGTGTGTGTGTGTGTGTGTGTTTGTGTGTGTGTGTGTAAGTTAATACCTACTTACCTACTTTATCCTGGTGGTGGTTACACAAGCATCTATTAGAATATTTATATTTCATGATCAAAATGCTTTATCATTCAAAATATTTTTAAAACCTAAATGAAATAGATATAGACAAGCAGAAGGAGAAACTCAGCTCTTGCAGAAATTCACACTAAGGAGAAGACACTGTCCTCGGAAGATTAGAAAGGGGGAGGAGGCCAATCAGGAGAAATAAGCACTGCGTTCACATGCGAACAACAGTTACTATGTTTCTCCTATTTATGTCACATCCGATTTTAAAGCAAATTTGAAGCACTTGATAACAAATAACCCTTTTACAACTGACCTATTAAATAAGAACAAAAGAACCAGACCATGAAATGAAGATCGGGGCTAGAACAGGCAGCATGTGATGTGACAAGCACAGGGTGGGGGACAGGCTGCCTGGACCTGAACACAGGCTCCACCACCAAGTAGCTATCACCCACACCAGCCCCAGAACACCCCAGCTTCCTCATCGGTCAAATGAGGGTGAGACTGGGAGCCACTCTAGGGCAGTGCAAGGACGGAGCGAAAGGACTGTACAGGGTTCCCACAGCACCCGAAAGGGGCCTCGTGGGTCCTCAGCAACTCTTAGCTATTATAACTATTACTGGCATTACAGAAGTTGAGTGTGTAACTCTTAAGACTTCTACCAGCAAGTCTAAGCAAAAAAGTAACTCAAGCCCCATTACCTCAGACAGAAGGATGGAGAATGGATGGATGGACAGTTGGATGGAAGGATGGACGGATGGATGGAGAATGGATGGATGGATGGACGGACGGATAGAGGGGAGGATGGATGGATGGACAGATGCATGGGAGGATGGATTGATGGATGGATGGGAGGACAGATGGATGGATGGATGGATGGTTGGATGGGAGGATGGACGGACGGATGGATGAGAGGATGGGCGGACGGATGGAGAATGGATGGATGGATGGACAGATGGATAGAGGGGAGGATGGACGGATGGACAGACGGATGGGAGGATGGACTGACAGATGGATGGGAAAACGGACAGTCAGATGGATGGGAGGATGGATTGATGGGGGAAGGGTTTGAGAGAGGAAAGGAAATATCTTACTATTTCGATAGTTTCAACATATTTTCCAAAGGCTGTTTGCATGGTCCTCTGCATCATGAAGCCAAATCAACAAAACAGGTATCTGACCCAACGGAAACTTAGAAACCCCAATTTCATATCCCACTGAATTTCACTCCCAAGAAAACTGACTCCCTGCTGAATGCTCCACACGGGTCATGCACCCAGAGGGGTCACCAAGGCACATGCAGATCGGTCACGACAGATGTCCCATTAAAGGTCTGTAAGGCAGGAAAGCTGGGCATGAACACCAGCAAGGAGACTCAGACAGCAGCCCTCCTTTCTATCATGTCCCTCATCACGAGAGAACGGCTTTCAGTGAGTAGCAAAGTTGCAAGAGAATAAAATTTAAAAGATCACTGCCTTTCCAATCTCCTCCCCAGAAAGGATCAAATCTTGGAATTTCATTCTTCCAAGGTTTTTCCATTGGCTTAATCACTCTAGCACTACATACAAGAAGAAATTCCTTTGAACAGGTGCCCTATTTACGAAGACATTT
The DNA here is from genome assembly GCF_048773025.1 of Camelus bactrianus. Classification (NCBI taxonomy): domain Eukaryota; kingdom Metazoa; phylum Chordata; class Mammalia; order Artiodactyla; family Camelidae; genus Camelus; species Camelus bactrianus. The sequence goes on along the minus strand of NC_133552.1, from coordinate 1,529,996 downwards.
ATTGCTGCCATAAAAAATATAGGAAAATTATTATTCCTTCTCCTCTTCTCATTTTTTCTGTTAAAAAGTTAAAACAGTAAATTGGGTCTGAATCACATGACCTTGCCTAAACCTCCACAGTCCGTGTTTCTTTTTCTTCCCTCACTTCCCTGCAGTTCTGACATACTTCTCCAGGGCTAACTCTGACTTTGAATTTGTCGAGAGTCCTTCAAAAGGCCAATAACGATGATGAAATGCGGTATTCAGGAAGCTTCTGTGCTTAATTTCATCCCCCTCAGTTACTACTGCTGACTGGAAAAGACTGGAAGCAGGTGTTATCTTTATACTATAAAGTAGCGTATTCAAGACCGTAAGGGCCATTACGATGGGGAAGGCCTCATGAACTTAACAGTTATTTTCTTCATAATTGCCTCTATCTTCTAAAACACGATGACATTATTATAGCTGCAGCTCTGTTCGTGCTGTGATGGGGAGCCATAAAAGCTCCCAGACATTCCACATGCCACAGAAAAGAACAGGAAGTGGGAAAAGTACTCAAATCATCCTGAGATTGAAGCAAAACTCTCCCCTTTCGGCACACCCACACAAAGACCCTGCCGGAAGCGGAAACTCAGAGGAGCCTTGACCAGTTCTGGAAGCAAGCCCTCCCTGCACCGCATCTGTACAGTGTGATCCAGCCGCCTCCGTGGTCTGACTAGCACCCATATCTCCTGGCATCTGGACTCAGTGACGGGCCCCCCTCCAGAGAGCAAGGACATTTTCACGCTTCTCAGGAGGTCTGGATGCAGCTGGAGTCAGTGTTCTTCAAAGAGGTGGATTATTTGTGTAAGAAAGCGGGGAGGGCGGGGGGTGGCACTGGGGCACGGTCTCCTGTGGCTCTTAGATGAGATTCCACAGAAAGTTCAGGCAACTCCTCTCCCCTCTGTCCCAACCTCCCTCCTCTCCTCTGTCCTCCTCCCAGGAAGTCTAGCGTGTCAGCAAGGAGCCTGTGTCTTGTCTAGAAAAACCGAAGGCAGCATCCCACACACAAATAATATGAAATAAATATTATAAAAGAGATGGTGAGAGATGACACCTTGGCTCAGCCTGGGCTGGGAGAGAAACCCAGGAAGGCTGTCTGAGTGAAGCAAACACCAGCTGGGAAGCGAGGTTCGGGCCGAGGGCCTGACCCTGAGTTCAGAGTCGGACGAGCAGGGCAAGTATGCGTTCTGTTTTGTAACCTTATTTTTATGGCTATCTGCTGGTGGGCTGCTTCGCCTGCTTCTGGTCTATTTCAACATCCATTTATGCTCCATGGATAGTTCCTAATAAACACATTCTTTGGGCTACCTTGCCAAGCAGGAGTCCTCAAACCTGGACCACCCCATGGGCGGGAGGAGGGCTCTTCCCCCTGCTTGGGGGAGCGAGAGCCCTCTCGCAGCCCTCGGCATGCCCCTCTCCGCCGCACCCTCTGACTCCCTGTGAGCTTCTCTCCAGTCCCGGAGCGGCCCCCGGCCCCCCCGCAACTCGGAGAACCTCGGCCCCGTCTCACCCTGAATGCACGGGGTGTGATCTCGTGGTGAAAGAATCCACCCTGCCTCTCAAAGCAGAAAACGAAACCAACCCATGCTGCCTGCAGCTCCTGGTCAATACCTTCCCCTGATCTAAGTCACACAGTGATTTCAGACTCAGAAGAAAAAAGAACGTTGTTCAGAGGGGAAAGTTCAAACGAGCAGCTCACTCAGACCCAGGATGCCACACACATCACAGTAACGCCCTGAGAGCGTCTGGGAGGCCGCCTGGTGAGAAGGAAGTGGCTCTGGTGTCAGCCCGGGGGTGGGCCCGGGCTCTGTCCCTAACCAGCAGCACAACGAGGGAAGGCGGCCAGCCCGGTCCAGACAGTAGTGGCAGCACCGCTATCGGGATCCGAGACATGAGGGGACGGGGACGTGCCCAGGGGCATTCCTTCCCCCGTGGTGCTGGGCCCGCTGCAGCCCAGAGTCACCAGCACCCTCTCCTCCTTCCCGACAGCCCTCCACACCCTGCCCCCAAACCCAGTACAAGAACGAGCCAGAGGCTGGGAAATCTTCACACACTTCTTCTCATGACATCCAACCCTCTTCTTCAATTCCTGTTTTATTTTTTAATACAAGTGTGTATGTTAAGGGTGTACAACACGGTGGTGTGATGTGCACACACAGTGAAATGACGACCACGGTCAAGCTCATGGCCACCTCTTCTCACAGCTACCAGGGCATGTATGACGGCAGCACCTGAAATCTACTCCCTTAGCAAATTTCCAGGACTTTTAACCTCAGTCACCACGCTGTCTGCCTTCGACCTCAAGACTTACTCCTCCTACGTAACTGCCACTTTGTGCCCTTCGACCAGCATTTCCCCACCTCCCCCCACCCCTGGTACCAGTCCTCCCACTCTCCGCTTCCATGTCAGACTTTTTAGGATTCCACATATAAGTGGGACGATGTTGGCTTATTTCACTTCTCGCAATGTTCTCCAGGTTCATACCTGTTGTCCAAAGTGGCAGGACATCCTCTTGTAAGGCTGAGTCACATTCCATTGCGAAGATACACACCACATCTTTATCTATCCATCCATCCACGGACACTTGGGTTGTTTCCATATCCTGGCTATTGCCAACAGTGATGCAGCGAATATGGGCACTCAGATACCTCTGAGAAACTGACTTCATTCCCTTCGGGTACATTCCCAGAAGAAGACTGCGGGATCACTGGTAGTTCTATTTCTATTTTTTGAAGAACCTCAGAACTGTTTTCCATATGGCTGCACCAGTTTACACTCCCACAAAGTTTCCCTTTTCTCCATACTTACCTTTTATTTTCTTGACAGCAGCCCCCCTAACAGGTGTGAGGTGATAGCTCTTTGTGGTTTGGATTTCATTTCCCCTGATGATGAGTGATGTCAAGCACATTTTCATGTTCCTGCTGGCCATCTGTATGTCTTCTCTGGGAAAATGTCTATTCACGTCCTTTGCCCATTTTTCAGTCCGGCTGTCTGGTTTTTTTGTAACTGAGTTGTATGAGTTCCTTGTATGTACTGGCTACTAACCCCTCATAAGACAGGAGGTTTACAGTATTTTCTCCCAGTCCGTAGAGTGACTGGTCCTTGTGTTGATGGTTTCTTTTCCTGAACAGAAGCTTTTTAGTTTTGTAGTCACACTTGCTTGCTTTTGATGCCTTTGCTTTTGGTGCCAAATCCGAAACATCACTGCCAAGGCCCATGCCAAGGAGCTTCTTCCCTTGGTTTTTTTCCAGAAGTGATATGGTTTCAGTCTTATATTTAAGTCTTTAATCCATTTTGAGTTGACTTTTGTGCACAAATATAATGGTCCAATTTCATTCTTCTGCATGTGGCTGTCCGGCTTTCCCAACATCTATTGAAAAGACTATCCTTTCCCCATTGTGTGTACCTGGAGCCCTTACCAAAAAATTAGTTGACCCTATGTGCTTGAACTTATTTCTAGGCTGTTCTGTTCCGCTGGCCCATGTGTCTGTTTTTATGCCAGTACCATAACGTTTTAATTACTACAGCTTTGTAACATAATTTGAAATCAGGAAGTGTGATGTCTCCAACTCAGCTCTTTCTCAAGATTGCATTGGCTACTCAGGGTTTTCTGTGATTCCATATGGATTTCAGAATTGTTTTTTTTTTTTCTATGTCTGTGAAAATTCCATTGGAATTTTGATAGAAATTGTGTTGAATCCATATTTTGTTTGGGGTAGCATGGACATTTTAACAATATTAATTTTTCCCAGTCCACGAACACAGTTTCATTTCATTTCTTTGTGACTTCTTCAGTTTCTTTAATCAGTATTTCATCATGTTCAGTGTACAGATCTTTCACCTCCTGGTTCCATTTATTCCTAAATACTTTATTCTTTTTTATTCTATCATAAATGGGATTATTTTCCTGATTTTCTTCTTTGATAGGTTGTTGTTGCTGTAAAGAAATTCTGACTTTTGTGTGCTGATTTCATATCCTGCAACTTTACTGAATTCATTTATTAGTTCTAGCAGTTTTCTTGTGGAATTTTTAGGGTTTTCTACATACAGAATCATGTCATCTGCAAACAGATAATTTCACTTTTTCCTTTCCTATCTAGATGCCTTTTTTTCTTATCTGATTGCTCTTGCTAGTATTTCCAACACTATGTTACATAGAAATGATAAGAGTGAGCATCCTTGTTTTGTACCGTATCTTAGAGGAAAAGCTGTCTGTTTTTCCCAGTTTATTTTAATGTTAACTGTGGGCTTTCCACAAATGACTTTTAGTATATTCAGGAAGTTTTCTTTTAGATATATTTTGTTGAGAATTTTGTTATGAATATATTTTAAATTTTTTGAAGGGCTTTTTCTGCATCTATTGAGATGATCATGTGGTTTTTATCTTTCCTTCTATAAGTGTGGTGTAACACACGGTTTAATTTTCGTAAGTTAATCCAACCTTGCAACCCCAGGGATAAATCCCACTTGGACATTATCTGACCCTTCTTGAAGTCATCTATAGAAATTCAGAGTTCTTGGTGACTAGTTTAAATGATTTATACTGTTATTAACCCATCAAATGAAATATGTATGCTTATGGTCTCAATAAAGTAGCTTTTGGAAGGGAGGCTGTATATAATCATAAACCAACTATTGTCAAATATTAATTCAAATTTATATGCACACTTGTTAAGCTAAAGATGGAAGCTACTGCCAGACTTTACTGCGGGCTAGAGCTCACAAACTCTCCTAGCTCTCCCTTAGGGGAGCGCCCCAGAGCCACGTTCCGCCCAGCGAGCGCTTACTGAGCACCACAATGGCCTAACCATGGAGGAGGGCTTCCCTTAGGTAGAGTCAAAACCAAGACATCCACTCAGACACACACAGCAGTGAACAGCAGAAGCAAGGTCAGAGCATTAGAAATGAGATGCAAGACTGCACGCTCATAGGACTTTTCTCCCCCAAATTTGCTGAGCTTTGAAGTTAGGCCAATGACACTGACATAGGTGATCGATAAACCCTACAAAATTAAGGTGACCAGATCTTCACAGTCTAGGAAACTGTGGACCTGCCTCAGCTATAGAGAGGATTTCTGCCTTACACATCTAGGACGAGCAGGTGGCTGAGTAAATGACAGTATCTTCCCTCTGTGACCAGGATCTTTCCTTGTGAGAATCAGTGTTCCAGAAAAGAGGTACCTAAGAAGTTTTTAGGTCTAATGGGCACAGAAAGGGCCAACACTGGACACACCAAGAATCTACCAGGAGACAAATACAGAGAAAGGACAAGGACGGAGTGGCAGAGACACAGAAACAGAAGTCAGAGACAGCCACAAAAACAAGGAGGTTATAGGAACACAGTTCAAAACCTGAAGGTCAGCTAACCACACATCACTGCCCCAGCCTCCCTCGATGGCACGCGCTCGAGGGCTGCACTGCTAGCGCACTAGGGCACGAGAGGGGGACTTGGAGAAGTCGTCGCACACGGTGATGAGCTGTCACAGGCGTCATTCCCCTCTACTGGCTGAGCTGCTGAACTACACCACTCATCTTCACTTCATCACGTGAAAAAACAGCTTTGTGACCAAAAAGATAGAAAAAGAAGGAGCACGAATACTAAAAACGCAGTTCATTGCTAGGAACTTGAGGTTACTTTCCATTACCAACTTCTCTTAATCTTTTCCTTGGTTAGACAATGAAAACAAAACAAAAACAAAGCCCAAGCAGACATGGTTAACATCCCCGCCAACAACGTGGCACCCTCCCCAAATTCCCTTCCACTTACCATTTTAAAAGTTCGCCCCACCTCCTTGACTGACAGTTGGACTCACCTGAGCCTCAATATAACTGAATTTTTCCCTCCACACCACACTTACGGCAGAAATGGTCCCCTTTCAACTTAACCCAGAAATCAGATGGCTTCTAAGTAAAATGTTTTCAAGGACTTGTATTTAAAATATAGTGTCTTCTCCCAAAAGGTGGGAGCACCAGCTAGAGAGTGTGTGGAGCTGCGCTCACAGCCAAATCACCCCATATTGAAATCATGGCATCCAAGATGGTGCCCCAGGATGGCTCAGGACTGGCCCCTCCAGCCAGGTCTTGGCAAAGGCAGGACTCAACTTAACAGGGCAAGATGCTGATCTTGCCCTCCCTCATAGCAGCTACAATGAACCTGTTTTCTTCTGGTATTCAGAAATGCCCTCTCTGCAGCATCTGAGGCACGTTATTTACACTCTCAATAATAAAGTCCTTGATCTTTATTTTACACAGCAATTTACTAGAACTTAATTTGAAAATAATCACTTAATCAGGAAAATAATGAAAAGATAGAAAGAGTAGATTCTTATAATTGTAAAGAAAGTGGTTGCAAAAGGGAGGCATGCAGACCTGTCCTGTTTGGTGCATCTCCAAGATGACATGGCACTACATGGAGTAAACATGGGATGGTATCAGAGTAGTTAATTCTATTAAAGAAAACGAGATACGGCTGACATCTGAGCAAGTAATTATAATTACTTTGGGGGTTGGGGGATGAGGGAAGCATCATACAAAACTAAATATAATTAATATTTAAATGGTAGAAATATTAGTATTGGAGGCAAATCCGTGATTGAAAACGTTAAGACAAAGACGTAGCCAACTGACATATCTAAACATGTGATGTGCTGCAGGGACCATGAACAATCAAATGAATGCAATGTTCTTCAAGGTTCCCTAGCCCTGGGCAGGGCACTCAAATTGATAACATCTACGCAGATCTCCTTGGAGACCAAAGCTCAGCAAGGATGATTCTTTGAACCTCTGGTACAAGGCAATGTGTAGACAGCCCACCAGCTGCCCAGGCAGTAGCCTAACCTAGGAATTTCAAAGAGCAGAATGAGATTTTAAGGCACTTGAACATGTGATAATTTTTGATGATGAAAAACCATGGACCTCCTTTATCACTCACTGGTGGGGAAATAATATACTTTCTTGAATCCATTTTACAAAGACTCAGGGCCCTTGGTGGGTCCATTCCCAGGCAGTTAAGAACTCCATCTGGAACAAACGCTCATTGGTTATTTTCAATGTACCCAGATTCTAGCTTTGAGGCAATATAAAGCTTCACTCTGCAGCCACCCAAGGTGGTTCCAAGCTACACCAGTGATGTTTGGGTCTATGATACAACATACTTCCACATTCACTGCACACATCCAAGTCAGCCAGGATCAGACAGCAAATCATGACATTCCTACCAGGAACGGTAAAACATTTAAGCTACACTTACACATACACGATCACTCATTAATACAGTCATTCAACCAAGTCACAGAACATTTGCTCTACTAGAAACTGTAGAAGGGACAAAAGTGAATCTGACACAGACCTTGCCTTTAAAGAGCTGGCATTATATACAAAATAAACTACAAGGTAGAAAGTAGCCAGGGTCCCCAGGGAAGAGCGATTCAGGGGCATGGGGCCTCAGTGGGGAGAGAATCCTTCAGCCAGGCCTTGTGCAGTTCTGTACTAATGCCATCTCTCCTGGACCTCACACCAGGGACGGGTTTTCTCATCTGATAGCTAAGGACACTGCCTGAGTCATGTGACGTGGCCAAGGTCACCAGGCAGTGAGGAGACGGGGCTGACCCTGAGGCCTGGCCACCACCACGGCTGCCTCCATGAGTCCTGCTCCGCTCCAGACGTGAACACGCAAACCAGGTATGTGGATAAAATCTGTAGCATCTAGACATCCTGTCAGTTTAATCTTCTATTTTCTCTTTCCAATTTTAAAAATCATCAAATATTGGGTTTATAGTTGCTCCTCTCAGAGTCAGCAACAAACAGACTAATAAATATTACCTCCTGATCAGAGTCAACGTGTTCAAAAGTTAAAGCTCCTTCTCTCAAACAAGCTTCACCACTAATTATCAAAGATGGATGAGGTGAAAAACACTTACACACTCGGTTATAGTCTGGTAAGGGTTATTTACTACACATACATACTGTGATCACATGGGAAAAATCAATTCAGGAGATAAATACGGTAGAACAGCATCTAATCCAAACAGCTACCCCAGGGATGGCAGAAACTAGGAATATTTTTTTTAGTCAGTAAAACCCCAAATGAAAGAGATGGATCTAGAACACAAATGAAGGTTCAAAGGTCTCTCTAGTGGGGTAGAAAGACAAGGAACTCCTTAAGCAGGTTCGCAGATAAATTAGTATTCTCCAAAAACAATGCAAGAGATTGGAGTGTTTAAAACAAGCGTTTAAAGATGGTGTAACCGGTGTGGCCAAAACCCAGGAGCATATGGATGAAGAACTGACTGGGATAACAGAAGAGCTGCATGGTTATGAGACCACAGAGAAAGGTAAGTGTGGCTCTCTTCACACAAACACACAACATTAAAACCCTTTTCTGCCGAAGCGTTTAAATCTTGTTTTCAAAACCCTGAGCTCAAGCTGTCCTTGGCGACGTGCACCGACACGGGCAAGATCGAAGTGTGTGGGAACCACTCTGAGGAGCATTTTGGCTTCGCTTTTTCCGTCCAAACACAGGGTTTGATCTGGGGAGTTTGGGCATTATATGGGTTATTTTTTTTTTCTTTTTATGCCTACAAAATAAAATAATAAGTAACCAGGAAACCTTCCCAATCAGTTCAGAAGCCAGAAAAGGAGCTTTGAAACACTAGAAGCATTACCTGCTGTTAAAGCTTGGGATCACTCAGTAATTGTACTCAGTCTGCCCTGTCTTCCAAAGACTCACACATCCTCTAAATTTCCGTATTTGTACACCATTAAGAAGAGGATCTGCTTACAAACAGTGAGGCCTTAGGGTTCTTTGAGCAATTACACCACGACCTGAGCGGGAAGCACCTTCCTCATTTTGATGTAACCTTGTGGTGTAAATACTTCAATAAGAACTCTCTATAAGAGGCAAGCAGCCCTGCGATAAAGGTTCTAATGGTGCCATGGGAGCAACAGTTCTGCAGAACAGACATTCTGCCCCATAGACAGATGCCCTAAACTGGTATACTTGTTTGCTCACCATGCGCCCTACTAGACATTAGTTCATATGTTCTGCCTTAACTTCTTTCCATTACCAGTTTGACAAAGCTATTAGTTTATGTAGCAACTCACGAACCCAAAGCGTGTACTTCTTCCAATGAACGCAGAGCTGGAAGTCATCATCACCCTCTCCCTCCTGCAGGTAGGACGCTGGCTTGCAGAGTGACTCTCCAGTCTCAGATCCTCACCTGGCCACGCTCAGTCTCAGAGTTCCCTCTGCGTGATGAGAGGATGCCCCAGTACCTGCTCCCACCAGCAGAGCCCTGGAGGGTGGGCACCACATCTCCCACAGACAACCACCAGGCCCTTCGCAAATGTGTAAGAACGAGGATCTGCCTTGAAGCAGGTCACTGATGCCCCTAACGCAGAGAAAAACCAGTAAGAATCAGAGAAGAGCTTAAAGCGTGGAAGGAAGAGGGCTCCAGAAGAACCAAGACTGACAGCTCACAGATTCCAGGACGAGGGTGGTCTGGATGTGACCCCTGTGCCCACGGCTGCAGGTGCAGCTTATGGTTGTCTGCGCACTGGAGATACGTGTTTATAAGCAGTGTGGCTTTATAATTGTCACGAAGTCCTGAGTTGAAGGCTGTGTTTAGGCATTATTACAATACCTGCCAGAACCCAATGGACACCATGGAAAGTTACTGGCAAAACCCAAGGGTCCAAAGGGGGCCAGAGAAAGTCACCATACCCCTCGAGTCAGGCATCCTTGGAAAGGCTGTTTTCCTAAGTTAGTAAACTGCAGGTTGCATCATCAGCCATCTCACCGTTCCTCAGAAATCGTGAGACATCAATGAGCAAACAGACGCAAGAAAATACCCTCACTCCACAAACTGTGTGCTTGACAGCTGACAAGCTGACATAGCTACAGAGGGTGCCTTTCCCGTAACTGGCACGGCAGGGGGCGGGGGGATCTAACACAGCATCTAAATGAACAAAATAACTGACAGAAAGAGAAAAAATAATCAGCATCCAAAGCGAAACGACCTCCATTTCTCCAAATTCAAGCCAATCACATTGAAGAGTCATTTTATACAACACAGCCTCACAGAGAATTCAAAACCCCAGCGGGGGAAAGACAAATCCCAAAAGCAGCCTCCCTCACCAAACGGCCTCGCAACTTGGAGCGTAAATTTATCCACGTAAATGGTTCATGTGCCCTCTTTTTCCTTGACAAATGCCACAATTTTGGCAAAAATGAAACTCATAGCACCAGCTATTTTTGTTATGCAAACACACTAAAAAGAATTCTGGCTATTCTTCATATTGAATCAAAGTATGTTTTCCATCTTGGCATAGCTTTATAACTGAATTACCTTTTTCTTCTCAAACCTACTACTTAGTAAAGCTACTGAAACCTATTTTTTTAATAACATGTGAAAAAATAATCCAAGGCAAGCTTAAATGTGAACTCTGAGGTGCCACCCTCACTAGGCAGCAGGTAATTTCGTAAGTATGGTAAAATGCTCTATTCTAACTTAACACACTTAAATACATTCTACTAGGTTTCATGTTATTTTGGAGGATAGCCTTCCCAATAGCCTCAAATTATATTAAATTTAGAGATTTGGAAACACTGACCTTGCCATAGACAGTGGAAGTCTTACCAACTTTTACGTTATGAAGTAAGATTTTTGCCGACTTAACGAGCAAGGATGGCACTCGCTTAAGGTAATTTCTCATAATAATTTTACGAGTGGCTTTCACTCGAGCTAGTCTCAGAAAACTTGATCTGACGCACAGAAGATTCACATTTGAGTGGTAGAGCTGTGCTACCTAATGTTAACAATAATTTTTTTAAGTGGAAATTGAATACAAGGCTTTTTCAGATTCCCCACCAATTTTGTGATTTACAGGAAGATGTTTCTACATGTTTCAAGCTATAATTTTATTTTCACAACTAAAATATTATAACTTTATAATTTGATGAAAAAAATAAGAAAACCTATTCTGAAAGAATGAAAGGCATGAAAATTTGAATTAACAAAATTTTGGAAAAAATCCACTTGCACAAAGGGAAAAGCAAAAGAAACCAGCTGCTATCCACAGTGAAAAGAGACACTGCTCTTCCAAACGCGTACAATCCTCGTTTGAAGATTTATTAACATTCGTGGGCATTTCTGTGTATAGATATTATCACATGTGCACTTTGTAAATATTGGCATCAGTCCCTGACTTATCAACATTCTTAGGTAGAAAAATGCTACATAAATGAGGAACTAAGTATGTGCCAGGAGCTAAAGTAGGCTCTGGTTTACAAAACCTGCACAAACACAGAAACCCAGAAACCTGCACAGAATGGGTGGGCGCTAACCCCATCACCCTGACCTGTAGGAACATCTGCCCCTGCCACCGCCCGGGGACACGCACATGCCTTGGCTCTCAGGACACGATCACGGCAAAGCAGCGGCACCAAGACACCAAGACGATCATTTCTGAAATGACCTGATACTTCAACATTTTTTAAGAAACACAGAAGAAGTCAGAACTCTGTCATGTTAGAGTTCAAAAGTGTTTTTATTTGGATTTCCACCTTTCTGCCCAAAGGAAATGTGTGGAAAGCTGCAGAAAGAGTTACCTCTTCACTGCTGAGGGCCACTGGGCTAGACCTGTGTCCCCCATCACAGTGTCACCTGGGCCCTCATCACCAGGACCCCATCAGCCTTTCACAGTAGCTGCAATGTTTATCAAGTTCCCCAGAGACTATTCAAAAGACATGGATGGACATTTCCTTGTATCTTCGATGACAACCATACTTTTACATTTTATTTACTGGACAAAAATAGGGCTAAAGTTACAATGTTCGTTAATTTTGAAAAGATCACCACCCTGAGCCACTTTAAGTATTTCCTATTAAACTCTCATTTAAACAACAAATACTCTAAGAGACATTTAATGCCATTAGGTGCACAGAAGATGTCTGCGTCCTACCAGGTGCAAGATACACTCACACACACTCACACACGCGCGCACGCACACACGGCAAGAAATAGCAAAAATGGTCTATGTTGCCAAAATCTCTCCTGAAGCATCACAAATTAAAATATGGATAATACAAAAAAATCCAAAGTTTTTGGACCAGTATGACTCCTTCAATTTCCTTCAGCTACTTTTTAAGCCAGTGTTAAAGCAACCGAGATACTGAACACATGGTCAAAATAAAAATGCGTTGGCACCGAAACTCATCAATTACACTCCATTTTACAGACCAGCAAACAGAGCCCACAGAACTGGAGGAACCTGCTAGAAACTGTACAGGAATTAGAGACAGTTCTTGGGAGAACTATTAAACTTCCACTGTAATTACAATTTCTGAATTTTAAAAAATTCTCTTAATCAAAGAACACAGTACTTCTTTTACTAAAATGTTTTTGTAAGTTTAGAGAGCTGAAATAACTGTGAACTCCTCAAATTCCATTCCCTGTGATAGAATTGGAATGGACCTTTTACAATGTGTTACAAATTCCAAAGGCAGAAAGGAGGGGCGAGCAGACGAATCAGATGTAAGAGGAAGGAACGGTCTCCCAAGGACGGGCCGCAGTCAACATGTCATTTAGATAAATTAGCATCTTCACTCCCCAGAACTCAGCCAGATATTTTTATTTTGTTGGGGGCGGGTGGTAATTTCTGATTTACCGAGAGTCTCGAGAATTTGTTGCTTAATTCTCCTTTGGTAGTAAAGTCTTTGGATATCCCTGTTTTGAAATATTTTAGACAGTCCATCATCGAGAGCTCTCTGCTCCTACAAGGCACTCAGCCATTTCCTACTTCACACATTTGCCCTCAGTCGTCCTCATCCCCAGGAGGATTTCTGAGCTGTAAGCAATCGGATTTAAGACCTTTAGCACCAGTATGCGACACACCCTGACAGATGAGCTCTGAGCCCCTGTCCTCGCTGCAGCCTGGAGTGGTTCCCGAGCATCACTGCAGCCTGTGAACAAGGTGAGCGAGGCGGGGTCACGGCTCAGCACTTTGGACAAGACAAACTTGACGCTGGGCCTCTTGTACTCAGCATGGAAGGTGCTTTATCTGACCCAGGAGACCGAACAACGGTAAAGTGAGCACTGAGTGAGGAGCCGGAGGCGGGGAGGCAACCCCGCTGGGAGACTGGTGCTGATCCCCCAGGATCTGAACGACCCACGCGGAAGAAGTGCTCACTGCCACTTCCCACCCGGAGGAGAGGGACCAGCTCCAAGCCTGCTTTCTGAACGGAGTGTCTGCCACTGCAACTCAGTGCGGCCGAAAATCTCCCAAGTCTTTGCAGTGAGGTTGAAATCACAGAACTCCCCTCCCAGAGAGGGTTTCCTAAGAAATAGAGCTAGGCCATAAAATGTCTCAGGCAGGCTGTGCAGCTTCTCGGACCCCTGCCATCTCTCAATCTGTGACGCACCTGGGACAACCGAATGCAGCTAACTTCACTTTCAGGCTTACCTGGAAATCGTTTGTTCACAAGTTCAACAAGCACTCAGTAAAGACCAGTGTGGGGCGGGGGCAGGGAAGGTCCTATAGGGCGTATGAAATAAACATAAAGCAGGCAACTGCCCTGGAGCACATGGGTCTTGCACAAAGGACGACTTCCCTGGGATCCATGCGGGGTTAGCACGAGGCTCTGAGGAGCGAGGCGTCATGACCTAGGAGAAGCAGAGAGGCCACTGAATGCAGAGAAGCTGCAGCGGGATTTCTGCAGAGGTCACGGACCTCGATGCAGAGTGACAGGGACTCTGTCTGGGCCACCATCAAAACCGTACGGGACATTTAGCTCTTAGACAAAATGCCACCTCTCCTGAAGTGAGGAGGGACTGACAGGAGAACCTCAGTGCAGGAGCCCCTGTGCTGGCGAATCGGGGCTGAGAAGAAACAGCTGGGCCCCCAGTGGTCTAGCACCTATAAAACTCACACTTTGTCACCTTCAGATTAGGATTCTCTTTGGGGCTGAGTCTTCGGCCAGTAAAAGTCCATCTTTAAAAGAAGAATAAGCAAGAGCACCTTCTGGAAACTCACCAACATCACATGAGGCTTTTCCAACAATGATGCTTCTAACCCTCCGGTGGTGAGCTCTCCCCTCGTCCACAGCAAGCAGCCACCGGGGGCCTGTCGGCCGACTGCTGGGGACACAGGGCGGGCAGGCCCAGCCCCGCCTCGCTCAGAGCTGAGTGGAAGAGAAAGACCTGTGGACATACCTGCATCCTCCCAGCAGCCCACTGCTCTGCAAGAGAGTGAGGCTGGGTGACCCCGCCTCAAAGCCTTGATTAAGCCAAGAATTCGCAGAATCGTAGACCCTTCGGAGCCAAAGGATACCTGAAGGAGCTGGTCCAGATGTGGAAACGAGCCCAGAAAGACAAACTGGATTAGGCCAAAGCCTCATATCCACACCCTGACTACGGCACAGTGGTCCCCCCTCATCCCACACTGCACAGCACACTGGCGTCCGCCCAGCAATTCACCATCACCCGGCCAATCACCTCTGACCTGCACACCACCTGAATAACAGAGCTTACATGTGTCTGGGCACATCTCAAACCATTTCGACCCAACAGCACGTTCCTCCACGAGGCTCTTACAAAGGAGGAGCAGGTGGGATGCTGTAAGCAGGGCCCGAGTCTCTGGAGGTCTCTGCCTGCTGCTGCCCCCAGAACACATGTCTGCTGCTGACCACAAGTTAAATCTCAGTGCTCTGGGAAGCCTGGCGACATAAAATTCTGTTAATATAGAGATCTGTGTCAGTACAGTCGTCAGCCACCTCAAACATGGCTAAGTGTACAGGTAACGAATGATTTCTGCAGTTGTGCTTCATTCGCAAAAGGTGCTGCTCTGGCCAATCTAAGTTCACTGGGCTCACCACCGCGTGAGTGACCCCAAAGGCTGCCTGTGTATGGTGCACATCCCTAGTTAAACGGGCCATGTGAGCTGAACAGAAAAACGGCAAATGATTGCTTTTAGAAGCGAACACACGTGCAGGAAAGCCACCCCCAAGCTCCCTTTACTGTTCAACGTGAGTGGAAGTGCTTGCAGTGGGAATCTCTGCGTCTTCCTGTCCCAAAAGCCTCAGGACAACACTGGAATTGCACGCAAGGAAACTCCATTTTACGATGCTGTGATAACGCTTTTAGAATGTGTAACTTTCGGGGTCTTGTCAAATTCTGATGCTTCCACGAAACATCAGACTTTTCAACAATCTGTTCCTCCCTTTGCCGTCTCCTGATTTCACATCTGCCATAGCTTCTGCTTGGGTTTCCCTGCTCCAACTCAACGGCTCTAACGCACACGACTAGAAGCATGTTACAATCATCCTGGTGAATTTTTTATGTCACAGATCCAGATTTTACAACGGAAAAATTTATTTAAACTTTGAGAACATATTTAACGATAACAGTCTTACTGGAAATGAACATTTAATATTAGTGGAAATAAGCTGATTTTAGAAGTAAAGTTTGCATTTTAAGGTATTATCAGGGTTGTTATTTTTAAGCAAGTAAAAAACAAAAACATAGAAAAAAACAAAATAAAATAATAAATGTTTGAGGCAAAGGGAATATCTACAAAATTACAGGTGATCCAGACCTATGGCGGCCTTCACTGGGTGAGTCCACTAGTAAGTGGAGTCCACGTCGAACTCAGCTTCCATTCCTTCATCTAACATGTGTTTATTAAAAGCCTTATAGGTCAGGCCCTGTGGAAATTATGAGTAAAACAGGCATGTTTCTGAAACCTCGTGGAGGAAGGTCTCGATACTGAAAAGGCAAAATAAAAGTGCTTCAAGGAATTAAAAACCAAAATAAATAACAATAGTAAAACTACTGCATATAAAATAGACAAGCAAGTTCCTGATGTACAGCACAGGGAACTATATTCAACACCTTGCAGTCACATCCAATGAAAAAGAACATGAAAAGGAATACACGAGTGAATATGCATGGCTGGACATGATGCTGTGCACCAGGAACTGGCACACTGTAACTGACCGTACGTCAATGAAAAAGAACGCAAGTAAAAAATAACGATAGTAAGAGCTATAACCATGAACTCAAGTCTCTAGGTCCAAATGGATTCCACTCAAAATACTAAAAGAATGTAGAAATATGATGACAGAGTTATTCTATTTCAACTTCAGAGAGAACAGAAGAGGCGCCAAAAGCTTAGAAACAAGCGAATGTACTGACTTCCAGACGCAGAAAAGGCTCAAGGAACGTAGCTAAAATCACACGTTGAGAGCTGACATCAATCGCCAGAAAAACTCTTGAATAAACTGTTAGGTGTCGGCTTGTAAGCACTTTGAAAGTGGGCAGCAACCACTGGGAACAGCACTGATCCCCCAGGAGCAGGGTCGACAGATTGACCCCACTGTGACTCACTGGCCAAGGCTCCTGGGGCGGGAGAGAAGGGGAAGCTATAGACATCTGGAATCTCAACCTCAGTCAGGTGTTTAGGAAAGTCTCTTGTGGTGTTTTTTGCAGGTGGTGATAAAAATTTAAAAGATAAAAAATACAGCTTTGTAGATCTCTAACTGAACTCCTTTCAGACTCTTAATTACCAAAGTAGGGTCCATTTGAATTGTCTACATGGGCCTAACTTGGTGGATATTCCAGGTTTAAAAACATACAGAAAACCCAATCTTCAAGCCAGTGGGGGACCCTATATAATATGTTGTATAACAGGACCAAGATTCGTAAGCTCTCAATAGTCTGGAACAAATGAGTCCAAACCAACAACATAAAATGCACTATAGGAAAAAGTTCAAGAAACAAGCTGTCCCAGCTCCCACAGATGCACCAAATATACAGCTCCACCTGAGGCAAGCGCTGAGTGAGAAACCCAGAATGGCCCCTCCACATGGGTGAATGGAGCGTACCCACGCGGACAAGGACAGGAAAGGCTGGGACACGCTCACCATGGCCCTTCCCCCGGCACAGCGCTGTCAAGGCGGGAGGGATCTCCAACTCCAGTGCCCACAACTAGAGCCCAGCTTTTAAGGCTCCCACCCAAGGGATGGGCCACCCAGACACCTAGCTCTGTAAGTCAGTGGGGTGCCACCAGGAGTCCCGCGGGACTATAGCAAAGAAGCCGTCCTGAACAGACGCTGGAGTACTCACTTTGGCCCTCCCCCCAGGACTCAGTGCAGAGGGAGCAGGCAGAAACACCCAGCTCCCAGCTTCACCGTAAACGAAGCTGAACTGCACACCTTCCCGGCTGCACCCAGGGGCCCCTGATCCTGATCAGTCTGCATCTTGGCACCAACTGCAACCCTCCCCTTTGGGACACTGATGGTCTTGGCTCACCCTCCACCACTGGGAGCCACTAAGAACAAGAATAGCAGCCCGACAATCACAAAGGCTTGGGGTTGGTCTGACTAATGATGCTCATCTCCCACACGAGACCAGTCTGTCAAGTCTGAGAGAGGTTACTGTTCTATCTAACGCAGAGAAACCAACACAGAAGGTCAAGGAAAATGAGGAAACAGGAATATCTCTTAAAAAAAAAAAAGAACAAGACAAATCTCCAGAAAACAGCCTTAATGAAATGGAGATAAGTAATTTACCTGACAGACAGTTCAAATAATGGTCACAAAAGACGTTCGCTGAGGTCAGGAGAGCAGTGCGTGAACAAAGTAAGAATTTTAACGAAGAGATTAAAACCATGAAAAAGCAGCCAACGAAAATCACAGAGCTGAAAACATAATTCAGTGGAAGGGCTCAGTGCAGACTCCAGACTCAATCAAACAGAAGAAAGGTTCAGCAAACTCTGAAAACAAAGCAATGGAATTCATCCAATGGAAGATCAAAAGAAAAAGAGTGAAGACAAAGTAAAGGACTCAGCGTATATAATCAAGCAGATGAATATACATATCACAGGGGCCACAGGAGAAGAAAGAAACAGAAATTTTACTCAAAGAAATAATGGCCCAAAAGTTCCCAAACCTGGAGAGGAGGAAAACAGACATCCAGATCCAGGAAGCCCAGAAGGTTTCAAATATGATGAATTTAAAGATCCACACCAAGACTCGTTATAATTAGTCAAAAGTTAAAGACAAAGAGAGGATCTTAAACACAGCAGGAGAAAAGCAACTAGTTACATACAAGGGAATTCCCATAAGACAGAAAATCTGCAGGCCAGAGGGAGTGGCCCGATTCATTCAAAAAGCTGAAAGAAAAAAACTACCAACCAAGAATATTCCACCTGGAAGAGTTTTCCATCAGTACTGAAGGAGAGATGAAGAGGTTTCTGGACAAAGAGAAGATGGACTTCATAACCACTACCGGCCCAACAGGAAACGTTAAAGGAACATCTTCAAAAGGACACTGATTAGCAACATGGAAACATAAAAGTATAAACTTCACTGGAAAAGGTCAACATACAATTAAATTTGGAACAATCTAATATTGTAACCAACAGTGGTGACTAAATCACTCATACCTTTTGTATAAAGGTTAAATTACAAAAGTATTAAAAATAGCTATATAACTAAGATAATTTGTTAATGAATATATAAAATAAAATAATGTAAATTGTAACATCAAAAACAGAAAAAGGGAAGCAATGTAAAAACATAGAGCTTTTATATGCATTTGAAATTAATTTGTTTTCAGCTTAAAACAGTCTATAATAATTACAAGATGTCTTCTATAAGGCTCATGGTAACCACAAAGCAAAACCTATACTACATGTGCAAAAGAGAAAGAGAAAGGAAATATGTGTAGACATCTGTGCACCTGACATCAGAGGGCCTAAATTCATAAATATTAACAGAACTGAAGAGAGAAAGATAGCAATACAGTAACATGAAGACACTCTGATACCATGCTTTCAACAACACGGTTATGCAGACAGAAATCAGTAAGCAAACGCTGGACTTAAACTACACATTAGACCAAATGAATCTAACAGATATATATAGAACATTCCATCCAAGAGCAGTAGAATATACATTCTTCTCAAGTGCACATGAAACATTCTCCTGAATAGATCATATATTAGGCCACAAAAAAGTCTCAATAAATTTGAGAAGATTAAAGTCATATCAAGCATATTCTTTGACAGTTGTATGAAACTAGAAATCAATTACGAGAAGAAAACTAGAAAATTCACAGACATATGGAGATTAAACTTGCTATTGAACAACTAATGGGTCAAAGAGGGAACCAGAGAAATCAGAAAGTATCTTGAGACAAATGAAAATGGAAACACAACATACCATAACTTACAGGATGCAGCAAAAGCAGTTTTAAGAGAGCATTAACAGCAATAAATTCCCACATTAAGAAACAAGTAAGTTCTAAAATAAACAGCCTAACTTTATACTGCAAGGAACTAGAAAAAGAAGAACAAATAAATCCCAAAGTTAGTAGAAAGAAGGAAATAACAGAGATCGGATTAGATAAATGAAATAGAGACTGAAAAACAATAGAAAAGGCCAATGAAACTAAGAGTTTTTTTTTTTTTTAAGATAAATAAAACTGCCAAAACTTTAGCTGGACTCACTAAGAAAAAAAGAAGATTCAAATAAATAAAATTAGAAATGAAAGAGAAGACGTTATAACTAATAACAAGAAACAAAAAGGATTATAAAGACATCACTACAAACAAAGTCAACAAATTGGACAACCGAAAAGAAACTGATACATTCATAGAAACATACATCCTACCTAGACTAATCATAAAGAAACAGAAAATCTGAACAGACCAATTATTAATAAGGAGATTGAATCAGTAATTAAAACCCTCCCAACAAAGAAAGTCCAGGTCCAGATGACTTCACTGGTGAATTCTACAAAAAAATTAAAGAAAAATTAATACAAATCCTTCTCAAACCCTCCCAAAAGACAAAAGAGCAGGAAGCACTTCCAAACACATTTTATGAGGCCAGCATTACCCTGATGCAAAGCCAGCTAAGGACACTACAAGGAAAAAAATCACAGACCAATATCCCTGATGAACATATATATAAAAATCTTCAAGAAAATATTAACAAGCCAAACTCAACAGTACAATAAAGGGATCACACACCATGATCAATTGGGATTTAGTCCTGGGATGCAAGGATGGTTCAACATATACAGATCAATCAATGTGATAAATCACATTAACAAACAGAAGGATGAAAATCATACAATCATTTCAATAGATTCAGAAAAAGCATCTGACAAATTTCAACAACCTTCCATGGCAAAAACTCTCAGCAAAGCCCGTATAGAAGGAGTGTACTGCAACATAATAAACATCATTTCTGATGGCCCTCTATTAATAAAGGGAAGTCGCTGACTGAGGGAAGAGTTTCCCAAAAAGCTGTGGTTTTCAAACGTGAGGGTGGATCAGAATCACCTGGAGGGCTTGTAAAATAGCTTCCTGGGCCTCACCCGCCAAGTCCCTGATTCAGGACGCCTGAGGTGAGAACCTGTATTTCTAACCAGAGCCCAAGTGATACTGACCCCTCCTGGCTGGGGACCACACTTTGGAACCACCGGCCTACACAATTTTCAACTATCTCCACTCAACTCAGATCCAATTCTAATGATGCTTTTAGGTTTTCTTGGATTCTCAATGATCAGTTCCTCTATCAAACTTATTTCACCACTCACAATTCTTAAACGTGAAATCTTAATTTTCATTAAAGTGACCTGTTACTGAATCTTTAGCTCATGTTTTAGAAAAAAAGATGACCTTGAATAGGAAATTTTATTCATTAAAATGGACCTTCTCAAAAATAAAACTTAAAAAAAACTCAGCTGTAATTTTGTATAATAATGTGAACGGTACCACCTATTGAAAGAAGGACAGGAGATACATTATTTTAAAATGACATTTTCCACAAGGCTATGTGCCAAACTATAGTTCTTGATATATTTCTAACCATATTATTATAGGCCAAAATTATTTTTATAAACAACAAAATACATGTTAAAAGAACTGACTTTCTAGTGTCCAATCAATCATAAATGTTCAGTATGTTCTTATTACGTACAATGAGCACAAAGTGATATATGAGAAGAATGTAAGATACTATCTCTACCTCCAAAAACTTAAGATCTAACCTAGAAGGGGAGCTGACATTCATGGGAAAAAGTTTAGTAAATTCCTAAGATGTGGATAAGACTAATAAGAGAAATTTTTGTATTCATTCATTCATTCAAAACACTTAAGTGACAGACACTGTGTTAAGCAATGGAGACAAAAGAGGTGATCGCCTGAACAGCATGCTGTGTGCCCTCCAGGAGCACAACACAGCGACCAAGACCAACACAGAGGGACAGCTGCAGTCCAGCGATGAGAGCAGAGCGGAGAACCGCCACTTGGCACAGCTGAGAGGTGCCACTGAGTTCACTGGCCAAGTCTTCACGGAGTGAGTGATTGGGGTTGGGTATTGAGAGTAAGCATGATCTTCCCAGATAAAAGATGGGGGCAAAGGTGTTCCCGCCAAGAGGAAGAACACATGCCAAGTCAGGAAGGAGTGAGACACCTGGGAGGGCTCTGCTGAGGGCGTTGCAGGACAGGGTCAGGCCCTTTGGGGGAAGGAAAGAAGGTCGGAGGCTGCTCTGCCCTTTGTGAGAGCAGCGTGGTCAGATCTGCATTTTTGAGGCTCTCCCTGGCTGTAAGAACACTCATTTACATGAAAAGGGGAAAATGCGGACAGCAAAACCATCTAGGAGCCTGTAGGAACTGTCCCTGACAAGGTGATAAGCACTGAATAAAGGTGACCCTGGGGAGTTATGGAAAGGGAGCAGGTGGAGAATCATTAAGAGGTAAACCCACATCCGAACAGCATCCACCAGGAGCCGGTCTGACTGCTCCAACACGATCTCGTTGTCAAATACTGGCTGAGCTTCTTCTCCACGCCAAGTACTAGGAACTAGACGCTATTACCAGGATAGAGGGTCCAACACCTGCCCTCAGGGGGCTCACAGTGTAACAGGAGTTACGCAGATAATTAAATAATCACACAAATAAAAATAAAGTTGTTGGGGGTGGGAAAAATAGGGGAAGGGGATCAAAAGGTACAAACTTCAGATTATAAATTGAGTCCTGAGGATGTAATCACAGTTTGGTGATGACAGTTAATAACACTGTCCTGCAAATTTGAAAGTTGCTAAGAGAGTAGGTCTTAAAAGTTCTTACTAAAAGAAAAAAGTTCTGTAACTACGTATGGTGACAGAGGCTCACTAGATTTATTGTGACGATCACTTCACAGTATACAAAAATATTGAATCGCCATGCTGTACACCTGAAACTAATATAATGCCATATGCCAATGATGCCTCAAAAGAAAAGGAAAATAAATTTGCAACCACCAGTACAAGGGATTATGAATTTTATGACAGTGGGGTGGATTTTTATCTCTCCAGAGACATGCACCCCTGGAGAAGCAATGTCTCAACTGAGATCTGAAAGGAGGAGGAGCTCTCCAGGAAGCAGGCCTCCTGGGCAAGCTCCCTGCATCCAGCAAGTTCACAGCAAACATGAGGCTCGAGGAAGACCCGGTTCCCCAGGTCTGCACTGCCCAGCCCGCTCTTTACTCCCGAGTAAGTGAACGAGACTCTGCAAGCACAAGATCTTCGTAGCATCCAGCATCAGGGGCTCTTTCACACTCAGAATGAAGTAAGAAATGATTCTTTCAAACCGAGGGCCCTCAACCACACAGTTCTCTTGACATCACTTGGTCTTCCCCCAAGTTTTACCCATTTTTCATGCACCTGTTCAGTTCACACCCCTGCCTTCCAGCTTATGCACAAGGGAGCGGAGGGCAGTCCACTAGGAGAGAGGCTGCCTTACCCTGGCATCCCAGGCACCAGCTTCTTGGACAACACAGCAGTGGAAGGGTCAGAATGACGTCACACCTGTTCTTAATTCCCCACATGGTAGGTACACATTTAACAAACTGTTTGCCAATTGTTTATTTCTTACCTCGTAGAACTTAGGCTTATAGAGTTATAATTAAATTACAGAAAACACAGAAAATCACACATGTGGTAGATTTGGAAGGCAAATAATATACTTACTAGGTTAAAAGAAAGTTTCTCATTCCAACATTATCTCTGTGTACTTTCTACAGAAGTATGGCATGGCTGTCCTTGAAACATAGGGGCCCTATCTCGTAAATGAAAAATGAATCTTCAGGCTAAGGATATGAAAACCTCAGGTAGGCCTTTCCAAATTGGTGTGGGAGTGTAAGGGCTGGAGGCATTCCAATCTAAGCACAGGGGAACATTTATCACACACCGCCCAAGTTCATCTTCACTGCTCTGTTAATATGAAGTGTTCAGCAGTTATTTTGGTTGAGTTAGATTTATGACTACTTTTAATTTAAAAGAAAACAATCAAACAGAAAAGCATCCATTCTTCTCTCTTGCCAGGACACTTCTCTTCCAGAGACAGAGTGGTTAACGATGGAGAAATGAGAGCTCCGTCCATCAGCTCGGAGAAGAGCTTGACCTCCACGTGCAGAATTTCAGAAAGATCCTGAAGCCACTTGGAGATGCTTCCTGTGGGTTTCATCCTGCTGACCCCTCATCAAACACTCGCAGAGCAGTTAGAGACTTGTTTACGTAGCCAAAAAAAATAAATAAATAAAAAGAGGGACTTCTGAAGGCACAGCAAAACTGTTGTGCTTGTTTCCAAATACAACCAGAGATAAAACTAGATGCTACCCAAAGAAGCATGTTTGTGCCGACTTTCACCAACTTTCGGCTGCTAGTAACTGTAATTTCACTGAAGACACTCGGCCCAGTGGACATGCCATGGAAAATCTACGCTCTTCAGGACCCTGTGTTCTTAATGACATTTTCTGCTTTGAAAGCCTCCGACCCTGAAGGCACAGAAACCCATCGGTCATTCCTCACACCACGTTACAAACACCCCCGCCTTTCTGGCCAGATGTCAAAGGGCCCAGCCAAACGGCTACTTTTTCCAAGTACCACCACCGACAGTGATGACAATGTCCAGCTCTTCTCGGGGTTCTGACAACTATGTAACAACAAATAAAAAACATTCAAATGATTTACTGTTTCAATTCTACATCGTTGAGCTCTGTGTTTCTTTAAGGAAGGAGCAAGTGTGTGAGAGAGAGTCGTGAAACGCTGCGGTTGCCATGGTAATTATCTGTGTTTAGAGAGCCCGTGGAGTAAAGGTCCCTGTCGCGGCTGAAGAAGAGTGCATGTTAACGACGGCTTTTCTCCAGCCTAAATCATGTTAAGTCCCCAGTTTCAAAGAAATGTTAAAAAAAAAAAAAAAAAGGATGTAAGCTTTTATCTGGAAAAACCCTAAGTGCCAAAGTGTGCTTTGCTCCAGGGGCGACTCCGATCCCAGCGGTGAGACGGTATCTGAAGACCGGAGTGAGGACCAGGGCTGGTGTGCTGGGGGAGGGGGGGGTTTCTGACCAGAGAGCTGCCCTCACTGATGATTTATGGGGGGACCCACTTGCTCCTGTGCTTCCCACAAAGGGGTGTCACCACTGGACACCCCGCGGTAAAGCCCAGGCAACCAGCCTACGGGAAAACGGCAAGGCCTGTCACCTGGCGGCCACCACCGCGTCACCACCTGAACAGAAATCGGCGCCAGCTGAGCACGATGCTTCTCGCACAGAGGTTAGGAGACGCTGCATGCCCAGCTGATGGAACTGTTTTCACCCTCTCAGGTCCAAAAAAGCAACTGACAACCACCACCAAAAGACAAACCAAAATTCAAAAATGAGCAAAGGGCATTGCTCCAAAGAAGACATACAAATGGCCGATAAGCTCGTGAAAAGACGCTCAACAACGCTGGTCATTAGGGAAATGTACATCAAAACCACAGCGAGACGCGCCCTCACGCTCACTAGGTTGGCTGCTACTAAAGGAAAAACACAGAAAACAAGCGCTGGTCAGGATGCAAGGGGACTGGAAACCTCGCGCACCGCTGAAGGGGGACGTAAAATGTGCAGCCACTGTGGAAAAGTCTGGAGATTCCTCAAAAATGTAGTAACAGAATCACCATATAATCCAGAAATCCCACTTCTGGTTATATACTCAAAAGACATGAAAGCAAGGATTTGGACAGACATTTGTACACCCGTGTTCACAGGAGCATTATTCGCAAAAGCCAAACAGTGGAAGCAACCGAAGCGGCCATCAGCCAGTGAGGGTGAACACGAGGCGGGGC
Organism: Camelus bactrianus; assembly: GCF_048773025.1. Classification (NCBI taxonomy): domain Eukaryota; kingdom Metazoa; phylum Chordata; class Mammalia; order Artiodactyla; family Camelidae; genus Camelus; species Camelus bactrianus. Next base: position 1,504,821 of record NC_133552.1, on the reverse strand, counting down.
GGCACCCGGTGGGAGACCACACAGCCCTGAAGGGGAAGGCGTCCTGACACAGGTGCCGCAGCAGAAGAACCGAGACCCGTGCCGAGTGAAACAGGCCAGTCACAAAAGGACCAGCGCCCTGTGATTCCACTCACAGGAGGTACCTGAGGGGTCAAATCCACCCAGACAGGAAGTAGGAGGGTGGGGGGCAAGGGCAGGAGGGAGGGGGGAGCGGGGAGCCAGTGTTTGGTGGGAACAGAGTTTCTGCTCCGAAGAGGGAAAACTTCTGGAGGTGATGGTGGTGATGGTTGCACAACAATGTGAATGCTTAATGCCACTGACCTGTGTCCTTTAAAATGGTTAAAATGGTTAAATCTGTGTTATGTATATTCTACCACAATCTTAGAAAAGCAAGAGGCCCGTGGTACCCAAGGACCCTGGGTGATCCATGTCTGCACAGCATTGTTACCGACGCGGCATCGCTGGAGCTGTCTTGTTTGTAACCAGCTAGTCTAAAAATAAAATATGACTTTCCCCAGCTCATGGCTTTCATTATAAACCTCCAAAAAAAAAAAAAAATGCTTGCGGCTGAGCGATACTCACAAAAAAATCTGTCCTCCCAGGTCCTCAGACCAAGCTGCCGGCTAGATAAGAGCGGGGACCTTCCGGCAGGGTCACCCTGAAGAGAGCAGGTCCTCAGCACTGCACCGGGCTCAGCTCTGGGAGAAGCCGGAGTTCCTCGCCTGCTTCCAGGGTTTAAAGCAAGGTGGATCGGAGCTGGCCTTCTTTAAGGGCGGGGTGGGGAGACGCACAGGAAGTGAGGAATTGGAAGGCTGCTATAAGATTAGTTTGCAGAATTGGACTGGAAACACAGGAACTAAGAAACTAAAAAGATGCAAAACATTCAGGACCCAGTGAAAACAGTAAATGAAGGATGGGAAACGCCTCTTCTGGGCATCTGTGTGGGCCTGACAACATCTGAAGACATCCAAGCACAGCCTGATCAGAACACAAGTGATTCGCTTACTGACATAAATTCTGCAACAGGTTGTACACAAATAAACCATCTCTACGAGCACCAGGAACGTGTGTATGCACTGATTCTGCCTCCTGCCCCGCAGGGGAACTACAGGGTCATAGCTCTGGGTCCTACCCCCACTCCCACCCCTAGGACGGGGACCATCCTCATTCACTCGCGGCCCCAGGAGAGCTGCACACGGGGCCCCACAGAGAGGCCAGGAGACTGGGCTTAGAACAGTATTCATTGCACGTACTTAGCAAATCTTCTTGACAATAACCTTTGGACTGACAATCAAAAAGCCAGTTTTCATGAGCAACTTGAAGCAGGGAGATGTCTCCGGAGACCCGTGCAGGTGTCTCGAGGGTGCTCTGCTGGCTGAAGAATGACCCAGCACATGGCACACAGCAGGTGGAGTTCCAACCACAACATGGACCTGTTCAACTACAGAGGTTTATCGCTTCCTCTCCATGGAACCAGCAGCTAACATGACTGGCTGGTGGCTTCTTTTGCAGTTGACATTGGAGGGAAACACTTCAGCATGCCGGTCTTCTCCGGAGTAATACTCACCAGTGAAACTGTGCCCTCAGCACGGCATCCTGAAGCAGCGCCTCGAGGTGACGCTGACCTGGCCGGCTGAGCGCCTGTGGTGTGACCCGCACTGTACGCCTTGTCCCTGCACGGCTGTCTACACCCCAGACCTTCCCAGACATGGCTAACACAGTCTCCATCACGCTGGGGAGGAAACCAAAGTCTGGACTACTCGTAATTTACGGAAGCGCGCAGGTATTGAGCTTCAGTCTGAACCGCAGATCCCGGCTCCTGGGCCCCCGACTGCCCCCCCGGACGCAGCACGGCCTTCTCTGCGTCCGTGGAAAGAGACGCCCGGGACTAAGACCTTCTCCATGGTGGAATCTAGCATCCTCATTCCATGCGAAGCTCTCTTTCCACAGATGGACCAGCTCTTCCAGGCAGCGAGTAAAAGTACGTTAGAACGTGGCTCCACCCCTGGGGGTCTGGTTAAGATGCAGGTTCTGATTTGCGTCTGGGAGGGCCTAACGTTCTGTGTTTCCGAGAAGCTCCCAGGGGACGTGACGCCGCCAGTCCCTGTCCACCTTCCAGGAGCAAGGGCTGGGGGCTCACGGAGTCAGCATCAGACTGTGGGGCAGGGCCTCAGACACCAGACAGAGGCAGGGCATTCGGTAAGACACAGAAGGTGTATTTCAGCCCTTCAGGAAAGCTCTCCAGTGGCACCCTGCTTACAGCCCTCCCCCCACAGCACCCCTACCCCGCCCCAGTCTCCCCCACCCCACCTGGCCCCCCAGAAGAGACAGCAGCAGTCCCAGGACGCAGACAGACACGCAGTGGTCACTTGCTCTCAGAGTAATTTGGGGCTAAATCCAAATAAACATTTTGGACAGTGGGTTTGTGATTTTCACAACTCATACAAAAGTAGTCCATTAATTAAATAAATTATGACTCCATCATACAAGGACTAGACAGCCCGATATTAGGGAAAAAAAATTTCAAGACACAAAAAGACATTCGCAGTGAGCAGAAAGAGACAGTTATGGTAAAATTATGAACCAACGCTAGAAGTTTCCACACCAGAATTTCAATGGCAGTTAGCTTGGACTAGGATTTTAAGACAACTTTCTTTCTTTCGTTTATCTGTATGTCGTAAATCTTTTACAATTAATATGTCAATCTGGAATGAGAATAAAAATAATTTTTACTATGTATTTTTAAAGATTTTACTCTGAATCCATAATGATTACTGGCAGCACTGAGACAGGACGAGGAGACATCAGCGACAGGAAGCAAACAGAAGCAGCTCTGAAATATTCTTCCAAGAACAGTGAGCCTGCACGGAGCTGGTCCTGAGAGCCGCCTCCACCTGCAGGAGCGTGGCTGGCAGCCGTCTGCGAGCCCAGGAGAGGGTCTCCCAGACCCCGGAGTGGCAGCACCTGCATCTCGGACTTCCCAGCCTCCAGAACTGTGAGAAATCAGTGTCTGCTGTTTAAGCCAGCGTCTACAGGATCTTGTTAGCACGGACCGAGCAAAGACACGCAGCCTCAACTCAATGCAGCAAGCAGGAGTAAGAAAACGTTTTTGAGCCAATCAGGGAAATTTAGTTATGTGAGTAACACTAATTTTCAGGTGTGCAGCTGGCCTTGTGATTACAGAAGAAAAGCCCATACTCTTTAGAGATGCCGTCCTAAGCACGTAGGAGCGAAATGGAATGATGCTGCAGGCATCTTCCTCAATTGTGTAAGTGGGTAGCGTCGGCAAAGCAGGAAAATGCCAGTGTCGCATCTGGGCGGTGGGCACGCCCACGCTCACTGCACCCTCTGTCCCCTGCTTCTGTGTGCCAGACACTGTTCAGAGTGACATAGTTTAATGTGGTCAGGGTTCTGAATCCTCTACACTCGAGCAGAAAACCAGGGTAAACCAGGGCCAGGGCCACCTGAGACACACAGGTACCTCCAGGCTGGAAAGAGACGTTCTCTGTGCAGACTGAACTTCAGCTCTTTCAAACAAACTCACCTGAACCACCGAGATGGCTGTAGGAACATCCGGATTTCGGGAGCTGTGAAGAGGGAACTACATGCAGGAAATGAACCTGCAGAGATACTGGAAAAGGCTGGATTGGGAATTCAGAAACAATTGGCCCGGGCTGTCAGAAACACGGAGGGAGAAACGAGGAGGGTGATAACCAGCGCGTGTGCTAGGCTCCGTGCCTCATGTGTTCAGGGCCATCATTTTATTTCAGCTACATTCTTCACTTAATCCCCCCTTTACTTCGATTCTAAGGCGCAAGATTACTTGCCACCTTTCATAGACATTTCCACGGACAGTCGCTCATTCATGCAGCCGGTATTTACTACGTGCGGGCGCTGCGCTAGGAGGTGGGAATTCATGAGAGAGACACAGCCTGCTGGGCGCTGGCAGCCAGGGGGTTCCCCTGGGTCTCTAAAATGTCAACCTGACACATGGTTCCCCAGGTTCAAGTCCCTCACCTCACAAGGGCCAAAAGGTGGAAGCAGCCCCACTGCCACAGACAGACAAAGGGATAAACAAGGTGTGCTCTCTCCATGCAGTGGAATGTCATTCCGCCATGAAAAGGAAGGAAATTCTGACACAGGCTGCAACATGGGTGACCCCCGAGACGCTATGCTGAGTGGAGTAAGACAGTCACAGACGTGTGGCCCGCTGACGTGAGGCCCGCAGACCGGTGGGAGGCTTAGGGCGGGCGGCCAGGGGCTCGTGGGGAGAGCAGGTGGGGGGCTGTTGTTGAAGGGATCGGGGTCTCAGTCTGGGAGGAGGTAAGAATCCTGGGGACGAACGGTGCTGGCAGCTGCACGATGTGAATGTACTTAATGCCGCTGAATTGTACACTTTAAAATGTTTAAAGTGGTTAAATTTTATGTAATGTATGTTTCAGGTCAACTTTAAAAACCCTTCAGTGACAATCACCTAGTGAGAACAGTGAGCTCCCTGGAATCTGAATCAGGACCCTGTCCCGACTGCCCTCCAAGCTCTGTTCAGAAGTCACACTACCTGACTCACAGTTTCCAGAATGTTCCAGGCTCCCTCGCTCCCCACAGCCGTACACAGACCTTGTCCTCTGCCTGGAGGGCACCCTTGTTCCCGGGCCAGAGCCTGGCACCGTGCCTGAGGACCGGGATCCGGGACCGCACTCCCTGCGCTCAAGCCCGCCCTGCCCAGGTCACCGCCTCTGGTCCTCGGTTCCCTGACATGCAGAACCAGCCACCACCATGAAGACAGCACGAAGAAGTCACGCTTCTCTTTTAAGAAACAAGCAGTGTCACTGTTCGCTTAAATGCAAGACTGCCACTGAACTGTGAGCCTGCAAGTGAGGCAATGTCTCAGACCCCCGCCCAGCACGGAGCCGGGAGACCCCGGGCAGCCCTCACTCGGTGCCTGTCCGTCAGCTCTGAAGGTCGCCTTGGGACCAGGAATGACAGCCCCGCACCCCCGACCGCGCCCTACCTCAAACAAACTTTCAGGTCAGTAAGTGAGACAGACAGCTTAGCCCCATGCGAGCTGAGCGCTGCTGCGCCTGGGCGCGGAAACGCCGGTCTGGCTGGCCGGGCCTGCGGCCTCGGCCCTACCCCTCCCAGCCTGGGCCTGGACCTCGCCCTCCCAGCAGAGGAGTCCGGCCGGGACTTCGGGGCGGGGACGGGGGAGAATTTCGGGCACCAAGTCCCCTCGCTGAGCAGGCTGTCGCTGACCCCCCGCGCGTGCCACAGGGTCTCCGTGCCCAGCCTCCCCGGAAGAGGGGCTTCCTCACTGAAACCTCTAGCTGTGACATTACCTTGAACCACAGGCAGAGCTAAGGTTTCCACTCACCCCCTCGCCCCACCCCACCCTCCTCACAGGATATGTTAAGCCTCAGGAAGAATGCCTTAGTAAACACCATTTTCTGTTTAAACACGTTAATAATTGTCGAATTTGGTTTGAGGGAATGTTTTATTATAATGGCTGTTAACAGGAAGGTCTCCAGCTGTCAAATTACCTCACATGCTTCATAGAGAAAAATCTAGGTGTCCCAAGGGTGGTCCAGGACCTCTCTGTGGATCAACAGCTAAGTAGACGGTAGGGGAGGGTGGGGAGAGGGGAGAGGGAAACATTCAGGACAGAACAAAGAGAGAATTTTAGATTCAAGACACAGAGGTACCTACTCTTTTCCAGGCTCCGCTTTTACAAATCCCCTGGGATCTCGTCAAAGGCAGAGTGTGAATCAGCCGTTCGGGGCAGGGAGCTACGGGGGGACCCTCTAACCCCCTCCCAGTCTCCAGTCCAACACCCACACTTTGAACAGCGAGGTTCTGCAATGGGCAAAACTCTCCAGATACATTAATAAGCACTGATCCTTTCATCCTTTAAAAAAATAATAACCAGTTCTGGGGGTGGTTTGAAGAGCTCTGGGGAAAACTACTTTAAACATCTATTTCCTCAGTGATAGCCCCACTGAGGCCTCTAAAGTAGGACCCAAGTCTTGAATCTTGAGGGAGCCCCTTAATGAGAGAAGAAACTGATCTGGGAACAGGTGCAAGAGGGCTGCCCAAGGAAAGGAGTGAGGTTTTGTGTTAAAACCCGGTTAACAGACACTTTCCCTGTGTTCACACCTGCCAGGCTTTTCTTGGTGGCCCCCACCCAGATGAAAGACGGCCCCCCATTTTCCAAACCAGATGAGCACCTCAAAAGCTGTCAGATAACCTCTACTTAAGTTTCCCAGCTTCTGGAAAAGCCTAATTATTAGAAGATTCCTGTTGCAAATACTTTTTGTTAAATAAATATCATTCTTGATTTAACTTTATGTACATCTGAGTAGTCCTGAGTTGAGCTGGATGATTTTGAATGAAAAATCACTCTCCTTTTTCCTGTCAAATATTCAAGACCTTTTGACTCTCTCAAACTTAAGATTCCACTAAATCCAGACATACGTTCCCCCAAGTATTTGGCTGATGTCCCAGGAACTGTGAAGCCTTCCACAGCCTGGCCCTCATTTCAGCCCACCCCCAAATGAAATATGAAACATGTGAAAGCAAACAACAGACAGAGCGCGTTTCCTCCCCTCTGTGAAAAAGGGATCGCAGGGCCTCCGCGCTCACCCAGCCGTGAGCACGCGGTCCAAGGTGCCGACAGCCCCTCCCTGGCCCAGGTAGCCGCAGGCTCCCTGCCACCCACGTCCCAAGTCAGGCTCCCGCCCCGACTCCTGCTCCCTGCTGCACCATCCGGCTCACAGGGCCCCCCCACCAGAGGGTGTTCCGCAGGCTCCCCGGAGGCAGAGGCAGGGAGGCTGGGCCCCCCAGGCCCATGGCCTCCAGGCTTTCACCAGCTAATTAGCCTTGGAGCCACTTGCCTTTTGTTCCCCGGCAGTCACGGCAGGAACCTGATGCCAAACGGGGAGCCCACCAGGCAGAGCGCACATTCCAGAAACCTGGGCCGCCTGCCAAGGCCGCCGCACCCGCGCAGAGGTCCCTGCCCCCTGAAACCCAAGCCCGGGGTGCGAGCCCAGGAGCCTGGCCTGACGGCGCGCTGGCATGGCGGGCATGGGGGCTTCGCTCGGGCTATGGACCTGACGCAGAGCCCAGAGGCCAGAGGCCCACCGGGGATCGGGGGGCCCACCAGGGGCCGCGCAGCCCTCGCCTGCCCCCCGACTTCCATGGTTTCCCGAGTCCTGGGCCTGAGAAGAAAACCAGACCCTGCTGGGCGCTCACATCCACAGTTCGGCTGAGACCTTGCCGTTGTCAAGCAGTCCAGGTCTGCTCCGGGGGTGCTGCGTTTGGGGTCTTTCCTCTCGCTGACATCTGCTCCAAGGACCTGACCCCGACCCCAGGCAGTGTGGAACCTGCACCCTGCCTGTCTGCGGAGAGTGAGTTTCTGCTGCTGCTCGGTCCCACCTGCCCTGCTCTTGGTGTGAGATGCCCCAGAGGAGCCCTTCCTCAGCTCCAGGCACCAGCACAGCCCCAAGATGTTAAGAAAACAATGCAATGAGAACGGGAAATTCTCCCAAAGGTTCCAACAACTCTTGTCTTTTCCCACATCGTTGGTCTCCCTTCTCTCTCTCTCACTCTTTGCTTTTGCTGAATTTCAGTGAACCCAGACCTAACAGGAAGGCATCTGGGACCCAGCACCCTTCAGGGGTCTGTCTCGTCTCCTGTGAGCTCCCCGGGCTCCCGTCTTCTTGGGGACAGCGCTGACACTGTGGAGGGTCCCCCTCTGCCCTGACCACTTTCTACTTCTCCCTGGCCCTCCCTCCCGCTGCCTGTCGCATCCCCTTCCTGTCCCTCCCCCTCTGCCCTCATTTGTCTGCGTCCAGGCGCCAACACGCCCTGCGCACAGACCCGGGCCTCCCTCTCCAGCCTCAGTGCCCTCCTGAGCACCTTCTGACGACGTGTGAGACACATGCACGTGGACGTGAAGCAGCATGTCTCAGGCTCGATTCACCACCTTCTCCCCTCCCCGCTCCACGGGAACCCCATCCTCCCAGGCAGCGGGGCTTGAAATCCCACCCTGGTCACCCTGTCTCTCAGTCCCAAGCATCCCCCCACCCTATCTTCCCACCTTCCATCCCCAACACAGCCCAGTCTCCTAGACGGCTCCCCAGAACCATGGACCAACCCCAAGTTGACCCCTGTCTTTTTGAATCTGAAAATAGTAGAGCAGAGTTGGACATGAGGAGACACCTCCTGTCCCCTTCTGTTTACAGGTGAGGGAGGGGATGGAGGCCTGGAAGCGGCCTCTGCAGGCAGTCAGAGGTGCCGTCTGGCTCATCCACTGACTGTATGACCAGACTGCCACCAAGCCCCCGGGGAAGTCAGCCCTGCCCCCATCCCTCCCGCCCCTGCTCTCCTCCTTTCCCTCTTCCACGGAATGCTGCCTCCCCTTACCGCTCCCACTTCTCCACCCCCTGGGAGGCTCGTCCCATCCCGGGAACCACTCCCCCGAAGCCCACACTGGCCCTCTGCTGCCCCTGAACCCCGACACACACTTCTCCAGACTTCTCCCAGGCACAGCATAAGCCTTCATCCCAGCACTCTGTGGGACTGGACGCCCTGCTCACTCCTTTTCTGATGACATGCCATATCTTTTAAGCATATACGTTTCTTGCTTAATCAGGATAATGATCTTTGAATAAATGAAGGATGTGTGGAAAGTGAAGAATATTCTCCTATAAAATTACAAAAAGAGAGTGATGGATTGGCATTAAACTGCCAATCAGCACTTACGAGATAAAGGAAGCGGGGGCGCGGAAGGACCCCTGAGCCCCACTTCCACTGACCGGACGTTTCTAACACACCGACGGCAGTGCCTCCGGGTCGGGAGCGAGCACTGGGTCAGCGGTGCGCCACTGCGGTCACTGCACCATGATCTGGGTTCAAACTCCAGCTTCTGACTTACAAGCCGTGTGACTGGTCAGGCTGCTGCGTCCTGCTGAGCTCAGGGCGCCGACTGTGAGACGGTGTAACAGTGGTCTCACAAGTGCCCCTTCTGTCCAAGCATCACAGGGATACTCGGAAGTCCCCACCTGCTGGCGTTCACTCTTGTTGGCTCTTTCGTGCCCCTTAGGACTGTGGTGAGAATTAAATGAGAGACATGACGCCCGGCACAGAACGGCGTTCAGTAACAGTGGCCCTTGTCGGGAAGATGATTACGAATACAGAGGCAGGAAGGAGGAGGGCCCCGAGCTGCCTCGAGCCCAGGGAGGACACCACCCATGCTCTGGGACGAAGGTCAGGGCAAAGGCTGTGACCGCCTAGCCCACGGGGCTGCCCTGCCGGCCCTGTCACTTCTCCGGGAAGGCCTTCCCAACGGGGAGAGGGCTGGGGGGCAGGACTCGTGTCTGGCGTGGGATGTGGGCCTGGACCTGCTTCTGGAGGGTGCACGGGGGTGCCCGCCCCCTGCCACTCCTCTACGGACACTGGAGCATACAGGATGGTCCACAACCACACGCAGCACGGGACCACACAGCAGGCTCATCCAGCCTCCCGGGCTGTTTCTGGGGAAATACCATGCACCACTGAGTATAAACAGAACCCAGGCCGCCAGGGATTGCCTGTCTTCTTTGTCCCTCTACAGAAGCCAAAGACATTCACGCCACAGGAAGGAAAGCAGGCGGAGAATAATTTCAGACCCCTCTGAAACACCTGCTTGGGCTATTTTTACTTTTTCTCATTCCAGTGAGACAAAAGGTTCTAAAAATGGACGTGGAAAAGCCAAGTTTTAACGTAGCCATTTGGTGCGTGCCTTGAGTGCAGCGCCCACGTTGTGTTCCCCAGTGTCTCCCGCAGGTGTCGCGGACAGAAGGGGGTGTAGGGACGGGTCCGATGCAGGAGGGGTAATGAGGCCACGCCCCCCCCAATCTCCCAAGAAGCAACCACTGAAGTGGACCAGAGGGAACCGATCGTTCACAAGAGGGAGGACCTGCCCTTAAAGTCGGCAACGAGGGAAGGTGGAGGTTGACTCTATTATGCCAAATTCTAGGCAGAGATACTCGTCAGGTCAGGCAAACTCCAGAGTCTCCGCTCCCTCTTCCCCCCAGCGATGCCCCTGTTGCCTCCACACCTGCTCAAACCATCCTCCCACTGGAGGCGTCCTCCCCTCCTCCTGGTCGCTCTTTCTGAAAATCCACGGAGACGCTCTCATATAAGGCCTGGACTGCTGCCAAATTCCAAGAGCCCTGTCCTCGTAGGAAGCACCGACTGCTCTGAGGATGGCGATGATGTCTCATACCCCCCCAAACGCCTGAAACAGCGCCACACATAAAGTACTGGTCAGCCAGTGTCCAGCAGACTGGAAAATACGAGTGACTGCTGTGCCTGTTACCCTGTGTGCTGGGAACCATCGGTGCCCCCACATCTGACGTCCCCCCTTGGGGCACATGACGGTCCTGCCTCCAAACCCAGGGCAGGGCCACGGGGTTGAAACCAGCCAAACACACATCATTCCCAGGCTGGCTCGTCCCCTGGGGCTGAGAGGGGCGGCTCCTGCAGACGCGGACAGGAGAGAACCTCAAGATCAGATGGGCCGGAAGCACCGGCCCACGTGGGGGCAGCCACTCTGGAGAGTGGCCTTGACCCTCACACACCAGGCAGAAGTCAACTGTGCTGTGTCACACTCGGGCCCTTAAAATCATGACTAATGGCCCGTAGAGAGGGCAGTTAGGGGCGGTGGAAATGATGTCAACCGAAACATTCGTGCCCTCAGGAAAGTATAACCCAGTGGGGGAATGGGACACGATCCCACGTAAAGCAATGGTAAACAAGCGTGCTCAAGTTTGTGGGAGAGCGGTATGCCCTACAGAAAGAGACGGGGTCGTTTTCAGAGTTTCAGGACAAGTGGGTTCCATGTGGGTTTACGGGAGGAATGTTCTCTCCCGTAAACCCAGGAGGATGAACAGGACTCCAGGCTGAAGCAAGTGCAGGAGAAGGGCCATCCCAGGAGGGAACAGCACGGACAGGACGGAAGACCTGAACGTGCCTGGACAGTGCGGCCCGAGGCTGAGGCAGGAAGGGTCTCTGGGTTCCGGCCCTGGGTGCAGGAGCTGAGGGAGATCTTCCAGCGGGGGAGCTGCGATCCACGCTAAGTGCGGTGACTGTGTTCGGGGTAAAGGGGGAGGCCAGACAAGCAGGGAGTGAGGAGAGCGCTGCAGCCAGGGTCCAGGGGAGCAGACCCACCAGCAGAGAAGGAGGCAGGAGGCAGATGGCAGAATCAAGGGGAAAAGCTTATGGGATTCAGATTCTGCAGCTGATGAGATGTGAGCAGTGCCGGGGGGCAGGAGGCAGAGAAGCCTGAAGTTGCAAAGCGAGGCTGTGAACAGAGGAGCTGGTTTGATGGGAAGGGGTGGTGTGCTGCTCTGCACCTGGGGTCCCTGGAGGAGCTGCAGCTTCACAGGGGGCAGCGGAGCCAGAGCAGGGCCACTGGGAGCACAGCATGGGAGTTGTCAGTGGGCTGGGAAGTCATGGAGGATAGAGGCAGAGGCCGGGCAGAGGGAAGGGAACCAGGGGTCACCAGGGGTCTAGCCACCTTGGATGGGTCCAGCTCACCCTGAGCCTGCCTCTCAAAGTCAAAGCCCCCTGGACCCCAGACCCCAGCCAGCTTGTGTAAGAGCACCTGCAGCTGCTCCTCGCTGGCCCTTGGTCCTCCTGCCGCCAAAGCAGCCAGCTGCCCCCCACAGCACTGGAGGGGAGACAGCTCAGTCTGCCCTCCAAGCTCCCTGATCTCAGCCAGACCACCTCCATCGGGGCACGAATACTAAACAGGGGAAAGTATGAAATTACATGGAGCCAGTGATCTCTGTGAAGCCCCACGGTCCTTCCCCCATTCGGTTAACCTTTTATAGAGTTAGAAATTGCCCTTGTTAGCCAGAGCTCCCAGTATTTCCAGCCAATGTCAAATATTCCCTCAGCAATGATCACTTTTACAGGAAAATATTTCCTACCCGAGGTCTTTCTGAGATGTGCATCCTGGACTTTGACTTTTAATGCATTTAGACCCACGTCTAATGAGCAGGACATATCAGCAGAAGGACCCGGCTTCCAGGATGGAGAACCAGGACCCAAGCGCCGTCCAACAAGCCCAGTCCCGGAGGAGCCCGACAGGTGTCCCACCGCGGAGCAGACAGACACACCGCCTGGCCTGAAATGCGATGGCATATTTGACGATGAGAACAAGACCCTGAGGGTCCAAATTATGGAATAAGTCGTGTATGTGGAAGAATTCTTGAAAACTGTAAAATATTATCCAAATGTTAGCCAACTTTATCCACATAATCCTGGTTATCTATGTTCTTAAAACAGTAAAAGCTGAGGCTGTTATCAAATACTCCAGCATTCAGACTGGTCCCTACTTTGCACAGGGCTTGCTCTCACTCAGTTCTGTTTAACTCTGTGGTGACTGTGTGCCTAGAAGGCATGTGAGGTTCTGGGATCAAAGCACAACACCTCAGAGCTACGGAAGCGCGAGCCCAGGAACGCTGAGGGGCCCGTCCAAGGTCAAACTGCGCGCTGGCAGCCAAGCTGCCACAAAAAGTCAGTCTCCTGATGGGCCAAGAAGTCTTTTTTCCACAGACTCTGGTTCATGCTCTATTGGAAAATCACACCGAATGAAGATACTTACAGTACAGATTGCCAAGAAAGGCTCTGTGCAGAACATATAAACATCCCCCGCGAGTAAATAAGAAATGGTCAAGAGAGAAAATAAAAACAGGCAAAGCTATCAGCAGACAAGGCCCAAGACAGGGGACCTAAGCCGCAGAGAAACACGTGTGATGTATCGCATCACCAGGAATCAGGAGAACAAAGAAGGAAGCAAAACACAGCTCCGCGCTCTCAGGACAAGCCGGAGACACCTCGTGAGGGCTGCGGCGTGGAGACCACCCCGTCTGCAGCGGGGCGGGGGTGTCCACAGCCACGCCGGACGGCACCTGGCAGCGCCTGGGAGAGTCGGAGCTGCACCGGGGGTGCCCCGCCCAGGAGGCACCCAGAGAAGTCTCAGGCTCAGGTGCACAGGAAGCATGGACAGGAACGCTCCCTGCAGCATTTTAACAGGGAAAACACGGAAACAACTTAAGTGCATCCTGATCCGCTGGAAAACCAACGGGGAAAGAATAAATAAATTCTGACTCATTCATACAGTGGCAGAGTGGAGAACGTGTACGATGAATTGACTAGGTCTACATGTACCTACATGACTGGGTCTCAAAAGCATAATTATAAGGCAAAACAGTGCAAGACATAAGCTGTATGAGGGATACTGTTTGCATGATTTTTAAATACCCCCCAAAGAACTGTATGTTATTTTCATTTTCTACATACTTACAATAGTAGAGATGAAAAGAGGAGTTTGCTTTGCAGGGGAGGTGCTAAAACACAGGTGTAAATGGCACACACCTGCGTCAGGGGCAGGCTCCCCCTGGAGGGAGGTGAGAACTTAGCCAGAGGCTGGGCCAGGACTGGGCCAGGCTTTCCACTAGACCTCCGTTTTCATTTCCTTCTGAAAAGACAGGGCAAAGGGTCATGTTTTTGCCTGTACCCCTCTGTATGCTTTAAATATTTTATAACAAAATTCAGTTGAAAAAAGAAATTCTTATTTGATTAGTAAGAAGTTCTTATTTGAGTAACACAACCTGATACTCATTTGTATATAAAACCCAGTGTCCCCAGCAGATGTATGTCTACACGATGAGCGGTGACTGTGGGGGCGTCTTTCTCACGCGGGTCTCTGCCTGTCTCCCACTGGGGTCCACAAAAGGCAGGATTTAAGGCAGGGCCTCCAAGCACTCCTGTGATTAAGTGGCCTCAGTGACTTTCTTTTCAGAAGACAATGTTCCTGGACTCTTATCAGACATGGCACACTGCACTTTCATTCTTGTTTCATGGGTAGACAGACAATAGGTGACGGAGGGATGATGGACAGGCAGGTAGTAGGTAGGTAGGTAGACAGACAGACAGGTAGGTAGACAGAATGAACCACCTGTCCCAGGATGTGCCTGCCTAGCTCCTCGGCCTCACATGGGCTCTGCTCCCCACTCCCGGCTCCTATGACATCAGGACTGGCCACATCCTGCCCTCTCCACCCCAGAGCCTTCGAGCCACAGCTGTGCTCCATCTGCCCCTTCCTGGACAGCTTCTTTGGTCTCAGATGCTCATCTCTTCCTCAGAAAACCCTCCCCCGGCCAGTCCCACGCCATGTCCTTGAGCACCGGTCCTCTGGGTCCCGGTCATTACAAGTTAACTACATGTTCAAGGTCTGCCTCCCCCCACAGGCTACACCTCTGCTTTGTCCAGCCTGCTACCCCAGGGCCACACGCGCCATGCACCAGGCCCAGCATGTGACAGATGTCCAGCAAATCACCGTGGAAGGAAACAACTGACCCTCTCCAGGCAGGATGCCCTCAGTACCAACGAGCAGTCGGGGCAGACCACGGAGGCGGGGGAGGGAGGTCATTTCAGGTGAGGGGCACGGGAAGGGCTTACTGACTCAGGAGGGCTGAACTTCACGTGGGAGAGAACACAAAGCCACATCTTTGGGAGAATAAATTAAATGTACCAGAGCTGTGACGTCCCCGCATTACAATCAGATGCCTTAAATACAGATCATAGAAAAACAGGTGGGCAAAGTAAGGTAAACTCTTCCCCGTGACCGCGCGCCCCTTAAAGGCACCAGGTCCTCTGAAACAGCGGGTGAGAAAGCCGCTCACAGAGAGCCAAGTGGCCGACTGAACTGGACGACTCACTGTCCAGAAGCCTCTGTGAGCCGCCTCCAGCCACAGCTCCTGGCTCCCGGGAGCAGCATGAAGCCCGGCTGGGAATCTAGGCTTTGAAAAATTATCAGAGCCATGAAAACAGTTCCTCCCAAATATTTTGTTTTCTCATACAATTCAACAGTGTTGTTTACTCTGAGAAAAAACTGACATGTTTAGCCTGAAGACCCTGCCCTGTGCACCTAAACACACGAGCCTCAGGTACGTGGAGGCTGAGGAGGCGCGTGTCCAGCAGCAGCCTCTGCGGCATGGGGCGCGGCGTGCGCGGCACCAGCAGGAAGCAGCTGTCCTCGGCCAGGCTGTCACCCATCTCTCCTCCTCTGCCACAGTCGTCACAGGGAGGACCAGTTCTCCAGGATTCTTACCATGCACGGAATCTGTGATTCCAAACCCCACTTTGGTTATAGAGGGTCGTTAATATTAACCCAGCTAACGCGCCCGCTCACATCATGTGAGGGAAAGACATTACCTGTTGCCCAAACAGCCACATACCAAATGGATGAATTCACTGTGACTCTCAAAAACAGCACTCGGAGAAATTTCCATCGCTGAGCACAGACTGCTCCATCACTCCTGCCAGGCTCGGAGGACGCAGCAGCTCGCCCACCACCGGGCGCCCCAGGGACACCGGGCCCTGCTTCCTGCGAGGCCTGGACGCCTGGGGTGCCATCTATGTCCCAGGGACTGACCGCAGAGTGACAGACTGTCCCCATCAGTACCCCTCCCTAAGTATCACCGCGCACAGTTTACTGACCTATCACTTCATTCATCTTGCTGTGACTTTCCCTGTTATGATCTGTTACGATGTTACCTATTTTGCTGCGAGGACTCAGATCAGAAGCCAGCCTCCCTGAGGCTTCCCTGCCTTTACCAACACCAGGGCTCCCAGGGTGAAGGAATTTTTTAAAGTCACTGGGTTTCTCTGAACTTTTTTTCATTGAAAAAGAGGACTGGTCTTTGGCCTTCTAATTTACGCATCTTCAGTTCCCATCCCAGCTGTCGGCCCTGGAGAAGAGAGCCCTTGAATCTTGCAAATCTGATAAACCACAAACTGATCCACCAAAGCACTTTCCACTCCTGGAGGATGCTGCCCCAAATGGAGAAATGATTGTCACCGCTGACCTCAGCTAAAAGCCCTTGATGTCTCCAGCCTCAGTTTCCTTCCCCGTAAAGTCAAGGCACTAAGCCTTCTTAAAGGACTTCTGTGAAGATTTTAAAAGAGGACACACTTGAAAGCACAAAGCAGGACACAGAGGGCACTGGACACCTCTCTTTCCTTCACCCTCCCACCCCCACTTCTCAAAAGGACTCTCTCCTAGGAGTCAAGAGGATTCCAAGAAATGCTCAAGAAATCTCACAACCCAAATGCAAGTCAAATGAATGTTTTTATCCTCATTTTTTAAATTCATAAATTCACTTGGACTCTTTTAACTCGCATGCTGTGATCACTTCATCAAGGACCTTCCTCAGAGAAGACTTGCTTCACAAATAATACGAATCACAATGCCAAGAATATCAAATAGGACAGTACTGGATCCTGGCAGCACTTCGCGGGATCTCTCTGCCATTCGGAAGCGCTGCTCACACACGCTGACTGCTGGTCCCCTCATCCACCCACGGACACAGGGCAATGGGTGAGCAATGGGTTAATGACTCAGCCAGGTGACTGAAGAGCAGTGAAAACCCACGTCCAAAGTGAATTCTATCGCTGGAATATGTGATAACTTGGTCTCAGGCTCATTACAAGCACTCCAAATAAACGCTCACACCTGACAGCTCAGGCTTCCACGAAAGGACAAAGAAACCAAGGGCCACCTCTCACCATCACAGCACAGCTGGTGTCCCGTCCCCACTGGCTGGGAGCTGATACGGCTGCACCCGCCACGCTGCACCTGAGCGCAGGTGAGTGTCGCCTTCCCCACCGCGACCTACTTGTGAGACCAGATCACCACCTTCCACGTTTACCCGAGATGTGCTCTGACATGCATTCTTCTCTTAGGCAAAACCCTCTGTGATTTATGGGAAACTAAAATCATGTGTTTCCAGTTTATACTTTAAAGCACCAAAATGTTATTCTGTAGAGCTATTTCAACGTCCAAAGAGTTTTTCAAAGACTTTTTTCTTGGAACTATAGGTCAGTATTTTGCCTAGAGAAACAATCCCCATCCAGACCCTAAGAAGCAGGTATGGCTCAAGATCTCAAGTCCTCAGATGAGCAGAAGGCACGCAGTTCAGCCAGCTAGATGTCACACTCCCCCAAAGAACCCCGGAAGCCAGACCCGGGCACCACGAGGGGAAGCTGGCCTGCCTGCGGGGGCCGCAAGGAGCTGGTGTCCATCCCTCGGGGAGTATGGGTTTGGGCAGCCGTGTTGCTCACAAAACCAATAATCCAGAGCTCATTTGTCCACTCAAACACACATCTTTTGAGCACTGCCAGATAATGTTTGAAAAGATGTATTTGAAGAGATGCACATTCTGTTTTGAAATTTTAAACCTGATTACAAAATGTTTTTACTCCAGAGTGCTCTGAGGTTCCTACGTGTTTCTGAGTGTGCTCCTCAGAGCTGTCGGACAGTGTCACCCTGCGTGCCCCTCATGCTCCGCCTCCTTTACGTCTGGTCGTCGCTCGCCATCCTGCCCCGATTGTCTCCATCAACACAACCTGCCCCCAGAGCGTAAAGAGGCCATCGTGCACCAGGAAATCTCACCGCTGGTGAACCTGGTGCCCCCGACTTAGCGCACACTGTGGATGTTGCCTCTACCGTCGCTATAAACCAATGGCCTATCGCACATTGGAATCACTCATTTCTAAATACAGGTTCATTTTCAACACACAAAAAGTGATTGAGGCTACAAGGTGCATCTCGGCATGTTAAAGAAGACCATTTCTCTCAGGAACGATTATCTAACGCAAAAGTACTACTATTAACCACATGTGGGAGCTGTTTCAAAAATCAATTGACTTCCCTCTTTGACAAATGCCACAGAATTCATAGTGCGTCCCTCAAGGGAGCCACAGGAGGCACCGAGGCAGCGATAAAGAGCAAAGACACAGTAAGGCTGCCTCGAAAGAGGCAGGAGACTAACAAGGACATGAGGGACAACCCCATCTAAGAATGCTCTGCAGCTCAGAAGCGGAGGGCAAGGCCAAGGCCGACTGTGCGAAAATCTGCAGGGTGTCACCTTACCAACCAGCGACACTTTTAGACCTGCGCCACGACACCACGCTCTGCGGGCACTGCCACCAGGGTAGTCCACTTGCTTACACTCTGTCTTCCCATAGCAGCGGCCAGCCCTAATTTTATACGTAAGAATTTCAGATGGAGAATGTTGATAAAGGTCGCCATGGTGACCACACATTTTTATCTCCATGGTTGACACTCACTCTTAAATTTAATTTTATTTAAAGTTCCAAAAGATTTTTTTCTCCTCAGACTTAGTCACACAACAAGACTGAAGCTGTTTCAGCTTCCATTACCGCCTATTCTGATGAAGCCAGAGGGAGAAGGTAATAGGGAGGAAGCAGTGAACATTCTCTGAACAGCTGTACTGTGGATCTGGTTTTCCTGCCTGGAAAACAAATAAGTGGCCTCAATAAAGAGTAGTGACAGTGTCCAGTAATGAAGCACTGCCTCTTTTACACCTGTTTTCCTACCGAATCCTCATGACACACGTTTGTCCTGTTCTACAGAGAAGGAAACCGGGCAGCTGAGTTTCCATCTGCCTAGGGTCCCACGGCCGGAGAGGGGCGGGGCTGGGGAAGGGCAAAGCTCTCTGACCCCAAGACTCCTGTCACCCGCCCATCCGAGGGCACTAGCCGCGTCATCGCTCCTGCACGCCACCAGAGATGGGGAGTCAGTCATGAACTTCGCCTCCCAACCCCCAGACAGGAACGCAGAAAGATTCGGTCAGTCACACAAATGCTGGGGAAATGTAAGCAAATGAATGGAAGTTTAGAGGAAACAACAGGTCTGCACTCAGAAGTACGCACAGCAGGCCAAGACAACTAAAAGGTGACGTGCCAGTGACGTATGAGCCACAAAAATCAGAATCCCCAGGCTGCAGTTCCAGAGAAGCTGAAAACACAGCTTCTGGAAATAAAATCCAATTTTTCATTAACCTTATTTTTCAAGTATAGCTGTCTTACCCCAAAGTTCCTCTGCTGTTCAGGGGAGACCTGGATGAGCCACAGCGCCCCAGGACAGAGGCTGACTGGGCGAGCCCCTGAGCCCCCTCCACCTGCTCCAGGAGAGCCAGGCCCCGCCCAGAAACCTGCAACCTGAGTGTCCCCATGATCACTGCCTCCACCACCTCTGAGCCCCAGTGTCACACACACGGTTCCCGGCTCTGTTCCCTTCAGATCCTCTCCACGTTGGGCAGAGCCCCTCATCAGTATCCCCCGGAAGGAGGAAGGGCCATCTTTCATGATGTGTCCACTCAGGACTTCCCATCTAGGGATCCGTGAGTACGGTCCATCTGGTAAGTTCTGCAAGGGTCACGTCTAACTAGAACAGACTCACTTACAAGGAAGGACACCTGAAGAGCATGTCCCTGTGCGTTTGAACCTTTCCCTCTGCAAGACTGTTTAGTTCAATAAACAACCTTCAGGAAAAAAGCAGAAGCAACAGGAAAATGGCCGAGGTCCTCACAACCTCCCTTCTCCTCTCCAACTGTAAGATCACCCATTTTCTGGTCTCCGTAACGGGGCCAAGAAAATGTGATCGGTAAATAGTAAGAGAGAGCTATACACGTGGGTGGCCCTCGGAACCACAGCTGAGGGGTGAGTGACAGGGCCTGGCTGGGGGCACGGGGCAGTCAGGGGAGAAGCTGTGTGATCAGCCGGGGTAGTAAGTGCGCCGGTGACTAAGAGCTCTGAAAGTTACTGGACAGTAACAGGCACAACAGACTGGCGACAAGCGCTTTCCTGCTGTGTCATCAAAGCTGGTGAGACTGTGTGTCCAGACACTTGAAATACGGTGTATCGGGGGTGCCAGAAAAACAGAACAAACAGGAGACACAGACACAGACATGGATACGGGTGACACAGACGCAGACACAGACGTGGATATGGGTGACACAGACGCAGACGTGGATACGGGTGACACAGACACACAGACGCAGACACACAAATACAGACATAGATGATGCAGATATAGATGTTCAGAGAGAGAGGGACAGATTTACTTTAAAGAACTGGCTCATGCAATCGTGTGATTATGGGGCAAGTCTGGAACATGCAGGGCAGCCCAGCAGCTGGAAACTCAGGCGGAGATGCTACTCCAGTCCTGAGGCAGCAGCCTTTCTTCTCCAGGAAACCTCAGGTTTTGCTCTTAAGGCATTCAACTGATTGGATGAGGCCCACCCACAGTGTCAAGCATAATCTCCTTCACTTAAGGTCAATTGACAGTAGAGGTCAGTCACATCTACAAAATAACTAGACTAGTGTTCACCCAACCAATTGGGCACCAAAGTCTAGCCAAGCTGACCCAGAACTGACCACCACACAAGGAAAAATTCATTTTCTTTCAAAGGAAAGTGAGCCGAGAACGCAAGGCCGTGAGTGTGCAGGGGGCGTGGTGTGCAGGGGGGGCAGGACAAGACACGTCCTGGTCAGTTCACGAGCCTCCCTTGGAAAGAAAACAAGGACAGGAAGCCACTGGTGGCCGGGAGGTCAGCAGGACAAACAGCCACACCAGGCGCTGCGGAAGTGAGGCGCTGCCCACCCATCTCCCACCGTCCGCTGCATCTTTGGTCAAAACGAAGACGGCCTTTGAGCCAAACGGCTTTCTGTTTTCCACGACGATGTCTTGACCTCTAATTTCTCCGCTTCTTTCATTTTTATCACGGTGAACACATCACAGAAGACCCAGGGAGCTGCTCTGAGCGACAGACGTCAAGGCCGAGTCTCAGGGTTGGCTGGAAAATGGGGGGCGGTGGCAGCTCCAAGAGGAGACAGGCAAACATGTTCATGCCTTACAGGCTCTTCTGTGGGGATTTCACTCAGTTCAGGCAGATTTAACTAGAAGTGACTGGAATGTATATATTCCTGAAAAGAATAGTTGCATCACAGTAAGAATGCCTTTATTGTCCCAAATTAGCTGTGAAAATCCCTTTAGAGACTTGACAGGAGGTAAAAAAGAGATTTCTCACAGCCTCACAGAAGAGAAAAACCCCAGGATGGGAATGTTCATACAACACGGTTTGTTTCACAACACAGTCACTCAGCCCGTTCACATCCAGCAGTTCGGGCCACAGCACGGGCATGGCTGCGGGGAGCGAGGACGGCGCTGCAGAGGGTGCTCACAGACGTTGCAGAGGAGCACCGGGCAGGCACGGGGTCCAGGCCGTCTGAGGTCGGTAGAGCAGGGTCCACCCCACGCACAGGGGCAGCTCCCCGCTCCCGGGGCCTCAATGACCCAAACCGTGCTGAAGCTGCTGAACAGGGCTGAACAACACGCGACTTGCGGTCCGCGGTCCCTGCCTTCAAATAGCTTAGAATCTAGTAAACATTCTCTTTTTTTCTGAGCAGCCTTGCAGCTTTCATGGGATCTTCTCTCTTTCCCAAAGTGATTTAAAACAAAACCCAGGCAGAAACGACATCTATACAACTAGACGTCAGCTGACCTACAGCCATGCACACGAGCCGCACAGGCGGGGCCGCCCCGCTCCGGCGAGCCCCGGGCCGCCCCGGTCTGTCTGCGTGCGGAAGGGAAGGCGGCACCTCTGATGACCCCCCGACGGCGCGGGTGCCGCCGACACAGACGCGCACACACAACGGTGCCGCCGGCAAGGGAAGAGAGACAGCATCGAGGAACAGGAACTCGGGGGCAAGGGCACCCCCAGGCCAGGAGCCGGGAAAGTTCTCCTGGAGGATGAAGGGCAGGAAACCCACGCTGACCGCCGCGCTACCCTGCTGCTGCCCTTTACACTGGCACGTAAAGGGGGGCCTGAATTTCAAAGTAGAAGAGGGTATTCCAGGAAAAGGACAGGCCACACGAAGGCCGCAGGCAGGAGAAGATGGGCTCTCAGGACAGACAGACGCAGACAGCAGCCCACCTCGGGGGATCATAGGTCCTCCCCTACCCTCGGCTTCCTCTTCTGCAGACGGCAGATCGGAACACCTACATCCGCAACGGTGAGTCAGGAGAGGCTGGCACGCTGCCTGACACCTCGTCAGTGCTATGCGTTTGTTGTAAAAATTAATAAAAATAAATAGGCTACTATGCTACCATCTAACAGATTTTTTGATTAGCCAAATTAAACTCCACTAGCTTAATTTCATTTTCTCCCATTCACTGTTCAACACACCCTGTGTTCTCCATCTGCCACAGTCACACCAAGTGCCCAGGAACATTAGCGTGATCTGCACATTTCCAAACTGCACAGCCACTTCCCCGGGGTCCCGCCATGAGGCTAGCTAGCATCCCGACATCCCAGCACGTGCACTAAATGCTCAGGAAGATTTGCTCCACGTCTGCTGGGCAGCCAGGGAAGAGACACGGAGGCCGTGAAGGGCGGCGGGCCACTGTGCCCTCCTGAGATGTAAAGATCTCTGCACACAAAGTACTGAACCGCAAGCACCTCCGCAAGGTGCTAACAAGGTCTCTGAAAGCTGAGAAAGCTTCCCAGGCCAGTGTCCAAACTTACACTCAGGAAGAGCATCCCCTGGGTGTAAGTCACCAGTGCAGCTGCCGCAGTGACAACGTGACAAGTGTCACCAGCCTGTGTTGGCAGCTTTACCAAGGCCTTCACCTTACACGTGACTCTTACAGTATTTGCTCTAAACTCTGGATGGGAAAATACGAATTTTACTCAACAATCTACTTACGTGCTTGAATGAAGATGGCTCTCAATTAGCCCATAAGTATGTTTTAAAATAACAAAAAAGATATGAGGCTTGATGACTTGGATAATGCAAAGCAGCCTAAAGCCTCTTTTTTAATTTAAACATTTTAAACTGCTGATTAAGAACAACAAAAATTTCTCCTGCCCCTTCCGAAGGCGACCACACTTATCTTCCTTCTGAAACTCCATTAACACGCCCTGCTGTCTGAACCACTTCCCTCCTCACACCCAGCAGAAGGGGCCTGCCTTTATAATGACAGACAGACACATAGACACATAGGTAGGTATTTTATAAACCATGGTTTTCCCACAAAAGTTTATACCGACACATCTCCGACTACATGAGTGAAGGTGTGATGAGGGTGTGGTGAGAGTGTTTGCGGGAGTGCAGGGACACACACTGGGCATCGCCCTCCTCACACACTCGGACGCCATCAGCAGTCTAAGGGAAGAATGAGGCCAGTCTTCCCCCAAAACATGCAGGCGGCACCTCCTCCTCTAGGGCCTCGCCTGCACAACAGCAGAGGAAGGAAGGGCCATGACCCAACAGCAGGACAGAGAAGAAGGGGGTTCGGTGGGTTCACAGGAGTGAGACGCTACAGAGAAGACAGGACAGGCAGAGCAGGATGGGGGGCTACAGTCACGGGGGCAGAGGGGGCCATCCCCCAGGTGGAGCCCAGAGGCCCTCTACCTAGGAGTGCCAGGGCCACGAAGGACAGAGCCTAGGAAACAGTGCAACCAGACCAGGAGAGCGGCGGCCGGGGGGGGGGGGGGTTGTTGAGGGGAGGGAATGAGGAAATAATTGAAACTTACTGTAAGAAGTCATCAATTCCGCATACTTTGATTTCCAACCAGGAAAACACCTCCAGGCAAACAAATCTGTAAGTTCACCCTAAAGCATCTGACCACCACAGAAGAAAGAACCACATGCTACAGTACATAGATGTCCCAGTGAAACTACTGCCACCCTCAGTCAGACCCCGCCAGTTCACAAACCTCACTCACGTGTACAGAGCTCACCGTCAGGGTTGAGTGCCACACTTCAAAACAAAAGGTCCGCTAAGGACCACCAGCGTATAAGCCTCCACCACAGAAGAAAAAAAAGGCCAGGATAAATAAATAGGAAAAAATACTAGGGGTAGTCAGGAATAATTTGAATACTCCAATCTGTATACTCGCTATAGACAGTATTGTACGCATAAAGCAAAAACAGAATGCAACAAGTAGAAAAATCAGAGAAAATGAAACTTTCAGGGATGAAAAAAAGTGATAAATTAATAGAAAGAGTTGAAGATAAATTAGGAAAACCTCCCTAAAATGAGAACTTAGAGACAAACTTAAGAAAACAGACAAGAAGCATACAGAATTAGTCCAAGAGGTCCAAGATTCAATTAACAGGGCTTTCAAAAAAAGAATGAGGAAAAACAAAGGGGAAGAAATTATCAAACAATGCATTTAAGAGAATTTTCCAGAGTCAAAGATAGCAATCTCCAGATTTAAAAATGCTCCTACATGCTAGAGTAGCAAGTGAGAAAGGACCGCACCTGTGCCACACCTGGGTACATCACCAGGAAATCCAGATGCCAAGGATGGAGAAGAAACTGTCTTCAGGGAGAAAAGTCAAGCACAGTGTAAGACAAAAGGTTCCGGGTGGCCTTCTCAGCAACACCGGCAGGCGCCAGTGACGATGGCGATCCTCCCAAAGCTCCGAGGGGAGCCACTTGCTTCCTAGAACTCCACTGGTAACTGCCAGTCAAGAGTGAGGATAAATTATCAACATCTTCAGAACTGGAGGAACTCAGAAATTTCTCCCTGCACCCACTACACCCAAAAGTTATTTGAGGAGGGGCTAGAGCATACAAAGGATCAACCCAGGATAAAATCTCAGGATCTAGGAAGCAGTGAAACCAAACGAGGGAAGCACTAAAGAACAGTCCCAGGACACCAGCCAGGAAGCAGGCCTGGAGGCAATTAAGTCCAGAGGGAGGAGGGAGACCCTTCCTCTGGGGTTAGGGGAGGCCTCTGGGGAAAATAAGATTTAACAGCTGATTAGACAGATTGGGCAAAGTTGGTTAAAACTGAGAATGTGATAAAGCAAAAGGACAAGACAAAAGTAAAAGCAAATATAAACTCCAGGAAAAACAAAGGGATGTACAAGAAAGGGAATACTTGGTTTATCTGGTTCTGAAATGAATAATATTTGCATAGTCACAACAATGAACCATATATTAATTTCAACTTAG
Source organism: Camelus bactrianus (assembly GCF_048773025.1). Classification (NCBI taxonomy): domain Eukaryota; kingdom Metazoa; phylum Chordata; class Mammalia; order Artiodactyla; family Camelidae; genus Camelus; species Camelus bactrianus. Next base: position 1,479,941 of record NC_133552.1, on the reverse strand, counting down.
ATACTTATAGAGAATGAATGGATGAGATATTTATGGTTTCAGGACAAAATTAAAATTTTATTAATCTTGGTATTTTAAAAGAAAGAAATGACAGAAGTGAAAAGGAGAAAAGGAAAGAAGAGAGCCCCACACTGGGTGTAGTGCTCTGTCTCCATCATGATATTCATGATCATTTTTAAACAAGCAGCTCTGCATCTGCATTTCCCACTGGTCCCTAAAATGTATGTAGCTTGTCCTGGGGCTGAGTGCACAGCTGGACACTGACATACTCTCAGTATTTGATGCAACAAGAAATCAAGCTCCACTGCTACTCCTTAAAGTTACAAAGTAATCAGCAACGAAGGGACCCATAACGTGGCATGACTGTATCGAGGTGTGGGGAGAAATGCAGATGAGGATGTGTTAATCTCCATCCGTCCCAACTGAATAAAGAAATAACTGTGTGACCACAATAGTTAGGAAATGGCAATAACTCAGAGAAAAAACAGCTAAAAGAGATCAAAGCAGCTCAGCCTGAGTGAAGGGACTAGGGGTGAGGGAGGATGGCCCAGGGACCACTGCTTGTTTTTGTAGGTCCCAATGTGCTGTTTTTTTAACTGTGTACATCTATTACTTTCATTTTTAAATTAACTTTTGAAGGATGATTATAAAATCATAATATAGCAAAGATACATTCTATAAACATATTCTAAAAAGGAGTTCTATAAAGCAACTAATCATATACATAAACTTTCTAATTTATCTAATACAAACGTCACATGATTTACATCTTAAAACAGAAAGTGGCAAGCTCAGAACACGTATGACATAGTTTCTGCCCTCTAGACATTCACTCCTGTTGTAAATCACGTTGTCTCAGTCAAGGTCAAGGCCGTATGGAGAAAGAAGAAACTATCAAAGCCGAATGGCTTACAATGGTCGTGTTTGCTGGAAAGGGCTGTCTGTCGCTCCTCCCCGCCCCTTTTTTTTACCATAACACTGATTTCAAAAGATAGGCATTTGCGAATAACAACACAGCTTTCAGCAACTGGTCCCTATTTGGTTAAGAATAAAAGGAGCAGGACTCTTCTCCTTGGAAAAACTACCACTTAGTTATTAGTGTCCTAAATAGAAGGGATGGCAGGAGGCTTGAGGAAGCCAGTGAGAACCCGGCCCATCAGAGCTTTCCACAGACTTCCCACTGCAAACACAAGGACTTCATCCCCACCCAGGCTGGGTGAACGGCCATGCACAAGTAGGTTGCAACTGCTGACGTAGATACAGAGTGTGAAAGATGAGTGTCTGGAAGACTGACTTGGGTAATGTGCTTACACCCACGTCATGAACAGAAGTTGTAGCGGGTCCTGCACCATTACCCGGTCCTGGACGTTCTGCCTTAATGGGACAAGTAACCGGGGCACTTCCTCCACCCCAGCTACCAGATAAAGAAATCACACAATTGAGCCAAGTCTTAAAGCCCAAATTCCCCTTCCCAGCACAAGTTTAAAAAAAAAAAAATGACAAGCAAATCCCAGCATCAGAGACACAGCTCATCAGGTGCATATACCAAAACTTGGCATTTCCGTGTTCTGCTTAGTTATAGTATTTTCCTAAATTGCCTTAATGCCAAGATGATCAAACTCCCTTAATGTGAAAGAGTTATCACCAATCACACGATAATCTTTTGAAGTTACTTTAACCTAGTTGATCTCATATTCAACTAATGAAGGAGTGACAGAGCTGGGTGAGGGCCTACAGGGGCCAAACATGATGTCAGGGGCAGGGAACAGCACAGCTCTAAAGCAATGGCTCAGCCAGCCCTGGTGGCCTTGGGAGTTTCGAAGTCCAGCCACACACCTCAATGTAAGGGACACTTTTGGAGGAAGAGGAAGCCCACAGTAGGTGGTGCCTGGTGATTCCTGAAAAAGTCACTCCTCGTCTCACCAAAATGACAGTTTCTTGGGGGAAAATAAAAGGCCTGTTTCCTAGGCATGGTCAGGAAAAGATGCACCACAACCTCAGAGTTGGACCATCAAGTGACGCCCAACTCCAGGAGCCCAGAGCCTGTGCTGGGAAACACCATGGTGGAGAGTGAGTGGTGGGGAGGAGGGAGCAGGCAGGGGTCTTCTCATCTGCTGGCCGGCAGGAGGGAGGGCGGCCAAAGCAAAGGCAGGTGAAGGAACCGAACTGAAGGAGGGGCAGGATCTGGCAGGGCAGCCACTGCCTGTCTGGGGTCTGGGGGCCTGGCCACCCAGCGTGGAGGCAGGCGGGCTCTAGAAGGAAACCCCAGAACATCAAGAACAGAGAAGGGATCAAGAACATACAATGGAATAAAGACAGTCTCTTCAGCAAGTGGTGTTGGAAAACTGGACAGCAGCATGTAAATCAATGAAGCTAAACACTCCCTTACACCATACACAAAAATAAACTCAAAATGGATCAAAGACTTAAACATAAGACAAGATACAATAAACCTCCTAGGGAAAAATATAGGCAAAACATTATCTGACACACATCTCAAAAATGTTCTCCTAGGGCAGTCTACTCAAGCAATAGAAATAAAAGCAAGAATAAACAAATGGGACCTAATTAAACTTACAAGCTTCTGCACAGCAAAGGAGACCATAAGCAAAAAAAAAGGACAACCTACGGAATGGGAGGAAATTTTTGCAAATGAAACCGACAAAGGCTTGATCTCCAGAATATATAAGCAGCTCATATGACTTAATAAGAAAAAAACAAACAACCCAATCCAAAAATGGGCAGAAGACCTAAACAAGCAATTCTCCAAGGAAGACATACAAATGATCAATAGACACATGAAAAAATGCTTAATATCACTAACTATCAGAGAAATGCAAATCAAAACTACAATGAGGTATCACCTCACACCAGTCAGAATGGCCATCATTCCGAAGTCCACAAATGACAAATGCTGGAGAGGGTATGGAGAAAAGGGGACCCTCCTACACTGCTGGTGGGAATGCAGTTTGGTGCAGCCACTGTGGAAAACAGTATGGAGATTCCTCAAAAGACTAGGAATAGACTTACCGTATGACTCAGGAATCCCGCTCCTGGGCATATGTCCAAAAGGAACCCTACTTCAAAAAGACGTCTGCACCCCAATGTTCATAACAGCACTGTTTGCAATAGCCAAGACATGGAAACAGCCTAAATATCCATCAACAGATGACTGGATAAAGAAGATGTGGTGTATTTATACAATGGAATACTATTCAGCCATAAAAACCAACAACATAACGCCATTTGCAGCAACATGGATGTTCCTGGAGAATGTCATTCTAAGTGAAGTAAGCCAGAAAGAGAAAGAAAAATACCATATGAGGTCGCTTATATGTGGAATCTAAAAAAAAGAAAAAAAGAACATAAATACAAAACAGAAACAGACTCATAGAATACAAACTTGTGGTTGCCAAGGTGGGGGGTGGGAAGGGACAGACTGGGATTTCAAAATTTGTAGATACTGACAGGCATATGCAGACTAGATAAACAAGATTATGCTGTATCACACAGGGAAATATGTACAAGAACTTGTGGTAGCTCACAGCGAAAAAAAGTGACAATGAATATATGTATGTTCATGTATAAATGAAAAGTTGTGCTCTACACTGAAATTTGACACAATATTGTAAAATGACTATAACTCAATTAAAAAAACGTTAAAAAAAAAAAAAAAAACCTGGACTGAAAATGAGAGCACAAAGCCATCAAGCATTATCCCCACCTGACTATGGCACTCAAGCTCAGGCATGTGATTCCAAACACCCCTAAGAGGGGCTCTGTTGTCGGGTTTAGAGGATGTTGTCTGGATACAGAGTATGTATATATTTTACAACTTCCCTTAAACTCAACAGTGAATTAAATAAACTATTCAAATTAAAAAAAAAAAAGAACAGAGAAGGGATGGAGATGTGAATTCGACTTGCTGGCTCTCCTCCAGCCCAAAATGTGGCCATATTGGTAACTTTTTTTTTTTAACTTTTCATCTTGAAATAATTTTATAAGAGTTGCAAAAATAGTACAAAGAACTCCCACATACCCTTTATTCAGATTTGAAGTCTAGCACTTTGCTTTATCGTTCCCTTTCTATACGTGACACGTTTTATATATTTTATATAAAACACACAATATATAATCACATTTTTTCCGAACCTTTTGAGAGTTAGCTGACGATCTCCTGCCTCTTCACCTCAAAATCCTTCACCAGGCATTCTCCAAAAACAAGAACATTCTCCTGCATTACAGTAAACAATTAAAAATTCAGGAAAATTAGATTTGATTTAATATGGTCATCCAATCCACAGTCCATGTGAGATTTTGCAACTGTCCCAGTGACATCTTTTCATCAGTTTTATCCGATCCAGAACTCAGTCCAGGACCACGCATGGCTCAGCTGCCCCATCTCCTGAGTATCCTTTAATCTGGAATGTTTCCTCCACTTTCCTGGCCTTTGAGACAATGGCTCTTTTGGAGACTTCAGGCCAGCTGTCCCTCAGTTTGAATTAGATGCAGCTTATGCACTGTGGGCAGAACCGCCAGGTAGAAAGAAGATGCTTCAAGTGCATCACAGCAGGACCTGCATGTGAGTTTGCCCCGTGGTCGGAGACAGAGACTGACTGCTTTGACTGCTTTACTGCACTCCGGGGTCCCCCAGGTCTCTGCACTATGAAGTTACCATTTTTACCTTTGTCATTAATAAGCAGTCTGTGGGGAAGACTTTAACACAAATGTAAACATACTTTCTCCTCCCAGCCCTGAAACCAGCCATTTCTCCAAGGAATGTTGGTTTATTTAGTGGGGCATAATATTTAGAAACCAAGATCTAAACACACCGTGTGCTCACATATTACAGCTTCTTACAGGGAAGCATTCAAGGCCAATCTAGAAGGGTCTGGGGGGAAGGGGGAGGAATGAGCTTTTCAGATGGAGTTTCTAACTGGCTGTATGATATTTAAGTTATATTTCAGCAAGTCGAGGGGAGATGTGACCCACACTGTCTTTGTTTTTATATTCAGATAAATGTTGTGGTGGAGGTTGCCGTGTGGCTGTCGTTCTGAAACCCCAGGTGCAGTCCGATGCACAAACACTTCCAATCCAGCTGCACCGGCCACTTCTCTGACCACTCACGCAGCCTCTGTGTATGTCAGGGAGGGTAAACGAACCCAAATTGGCTCTTCCTGTACGTCAGCTTTTTGGCAAGAACGTCGCAACCCAACAAGCACAGGTGCACTTGTCCTGCACCAGCATCCGTGTAACCATGGACTCCACCAGCAGCCAGGAGACTCTGCTGGCTCGAAGCACCATCCTCACACCGACCCAGCCTGCTGTTTGAATAAATGGTCCATGTCCTCTAAAAGCATCTTCCCCACTCCTCACAGCTGCTCAGTGCTTTCCATGTCAACCCTAAGTACAGCTGCATTCCAACTCATGCTTTCATTGGCTGAGCCTCACCACATAAACCTCAATGTTCGGCAGCATGTTATTTTAGCATACTACAGTAAAATTAATTTGGGGGAAATAAACAAAATAAGCAAAACTTCATGCGAGGAGTTTTCTACTGTTACACGCCAGTTTCAAGGCTCAAAGTGGAACGATTAGTCCAAATTTCAGCAGCTAGGTGGCATGAAAAAAAGAAAACATTTATTCTGCACAGTTAATTTTTTAAGCACTGTAAAAATTTTGCTTCAACAAATTGTATATCATGCCACTTTATTTCTAAAATTCTTCACCCAATTGAGGGCAGTAGAAGAAACTGAAGAGAGGTTTCAGTGGGAAATGGTCTCAATAAAACAAACCCCTTCTCAGACATCCCTGCCTGTTAATTAAGGAGAAACTAGAACAAGTATTCTCAGCTTGTTATAAAATAAAATGTTATCTGAGTTATATCCATAAAAAGATTTTCTGCCAACACGTTCATAATTTTTATCACTGAGTGATGAAATTATTTTCATATTCTCGTATCTTTTGCTACTAAATTTTCTACAGTGTACACAAACTTTGCCAGAGACTCAAAAGGTAATAATAAAGGTGAGTTTAAGATGGGGAAAGAAAGTACCAGGCACTTTAGCAGCAGTTAGGCGCCAACAGGAGATACTGCTGGTGTCATTCAGGATGGTGGTGGAAAATGGCATTTAATCACAACGTCCGTAAGAAGTTCCAAAGCTGAATTTAAACAATTGCAAAGGGATAAAATTTCTTTAGACAGTAACTACAGAAAACTCATCAGTTTTTCACTTACCAGATTTTCTGCCAATTCAGAAGAAAAAGTTTAGATTTGAAAGACTGTTTTACTTTGCTGAACCCCAAGAAGACGTCAGCTTCCTTTGGACTCTGGACACCTGAGGCTCCCTCTGCGTGCAGAGTGGAGGGGCCCCACAGCACAGGGAGAGGGGGCCACCAAGTGCCCCAGGCAGTCCCCTGTGTTGCCCTACTTCAGTACGGCGAAGACACGCATTCATTCAACAAACGTTTCCTTAGGACAGACCCTAGGCCAGGAACTCTGCTGAGCATCAGTAATACAAAGATCAACAAAATGTTGACCCTCAAAAGTTCAGGACAGAGAGCACAGGGTGAGGAAAATAGTATATTTAAAGAAGAGAAGACTTTCTGAGCGAAAGTTCTTGTAAAGAGAAAGAACAAGAGTGAATGATAGAAAGAGCAGGAAGGAGGGAGAGGGAGGGATGGGGGCTGTCGACCTGTGCAGTACCCACCACAGCCCCACAGCACTCTCATAAGCCAAATGCTTTAGTCCAAAGCTCTTCAAAGCAGAGGGAAAGCACACGTCTTTGCCTTAATCGCTTCTAATGTCAAACCACTACTGACAGCGTCATCTCTCGGGTTACCGCACAGGGTCAGCGCTTCCCACAACACGGGAGACCCGGAGCTGGTGCCTTCAGACGCACGTGGGTGACAGCCTGTACCTCTGACAGCGTGTGGAGGGGGCAGGCGTACAGACCACCTGGGGTCTGCTGACCCCAAGGCCTGTCTAGTAACCTGGCCAGTGTAGTGGTAGGTCTGTAGCGGACACGTGGGTATCCTGCCCCTATGTCCCAGCGTTTACCATCTTCCCACTGGCCAATTGCCAGCCCCGTAACTCCACCCTGAGCACTTCATCGGACCTAGACCACCCGCCCTCCCAGCGGGCAGCCAAGCTATGCGGGGAGTAGCTCTCAACCATGGCACAGAGGAGGCACTGGGGAAACATTCACTTTCCTGCCTCGGGGTTGGGGAGGCACCAGGAGGCACAGGACCTGCACTGGCCCCAGAGGTCCCGCAGGAGTAAGGCCTGGATGCCCTCAGGGTGCTTGCCTGAGACCACGCCTCACTCCCTTCCCGAGTCTCCTGGGATCACCTCCCAGGTAAACTACTTGCCCTGGAATCCTTCCCTCCGAATCCACTGCTGGAAGAACCCACAGAGACAACATCCAGCCCCAACTTCCATCAGCTGCCAGCTCACTCCCCGGACTCTGCCATCGTCCCTAAGCAGGGCGGGCGTCCCCGCCAACCACAGGAATGCCCACAGGATCTCAAGGCCTGCTCCGAATATTCCTCAAGTCACTAGAAACTGATAACTAGTCTGGTAGATCCTTTGTTGATTTTATATTTCCTGCATATGGATGGAACAGAGTCAGGATTTTGGTGTGCCTTGATCATTCAATTTAGATAATACATCAATTCTTTTCCATTTTTTTCTTAAGCACTTAAGCTTTTCTCATACACCAAGCCACGACAGACAGCATGCTCTAGACCAATTACCTATTAAAAATAATGACATTAAAAAAATTACATTACCTGAAACTAACATAATATTTTAATTCAACTATACTTCAAAGAAAATTTTAATTAAATTTAAAGTTACAATATGTAAATCACTTCATTGTTAATACTCATCATAAGAAAAGAACATGCTGCTTTCATGTAAGAAGTTAACAAATAAGATCAGCTTTACTCTTTCGTGAAGTATACTGCTTTCAACTATAAAACTGCTACATATTCCCTTAAAAATCTCATGAAAGTGTTAAGCAGAAAAACAAATATTTACACACACATGTAAATTTTGCATTTAATATCCAGGTCTAAAAATTGGGTGCATCTGGAACCTCCACATTAAGAATCCAGGCCTTACAATAAATCACCTTGGAAGCAAGGTAAATAGTACGAATTGTTTTCCCCATAACTGTACTCATGAAATACACGCTACCAGACTCAGCCAGAAACACAGCCCCTCTGTGCAGCTGCAGGACCGCACGCTGTGGGTGAGACTGGAAACCCACATGGTGAATCCTGAGGGCGCACCAGCCGTCACCCCTCCACGGCCCTGCGGGGACGACAGGCTTGCTGCCATGTTCACACGGAACAGCCCACACGTCCACCACTGCCGGCAGCCAGGTCACCTGCCACTTGCTCCCGCCACCACCGCCTTCCACCTGGGCCCCTGCTCCTCCCAGGCCCACGCAGGGGGCGCCCACTTCTGCTCCCCTTCTAGACGAAGCCCATCTGATACCCACAGCACAGAGCAGCATCTTGTATCCTAGTTCATAAATATTCCGTCAAGGAATGAACTAATTCAGCGATTTTTGAGGCCAGCCTTCAGAAAAACAGGCCAAGTAATTCCAAACAGCCGGTGCCGCTCTCTCCATCCCTGGACCCAGCAACTCCTGACTGCCTTCTCTGACCTGCAGAACACACCCCACAGGCTCCTCTCACTGACACAAAGAAGGCTTTACAGTACCCGCTGGAGCAATGCAACGAGAACCAGCGTCAGGCACCCCCGTGCCCTGATCCAGACCCCAAGTGCCCGGCCCAGGAAGCACCGGGGGCAGGTAGCCCATCTGTCTGAGTGCCCCAGCCTCCACCTCCCCCTACACATGCTGGGCAAACTTGGCCTCCCCCGATGACGCCTGGGGGGGGGGGGGTCCTCATCCACAAAGCAGCCACCCCGAAGAACGCACCACCGCAGGCTGGCAGTCGCTTTGGTCCATGGCCCAGCCTTGGACCCCACACCATGCGCCCCACCCTCAGAACCCGGGTGCAGCCCCCACCTACTGAGAGGTCCTTAATTCGGCTCCAACCACAGCGCCCTTCAAACTGACACCAGAAAACAGTCACCGGCTGACGCGTACTTACTGAGCATGGACATGCAGCAGGCGGGGTGCTGGGCGCCAGGCACCCACACAGTGCCCACGGCAGGGGTGCGTGCCCTGCGGAAGGACAGACAGCAAACTGCAGCGGGTGGTGTCTGTGCTGCCCAGCAAAGGATGCAACAGAATCCGGCAACGAACACAAAGCGCCTGGGGCCGCTCCAGGTGGCTGGGCCCATGTGTCCAGGCCCGAATGAAGCGGGTTTCCAAGCAGTGGGCATTCATAGTCCTTTTCTTCCGCCGGGGGGCAGAACAGAGGTGGGAGGTGTCGGGAGGTGGGCTGGAGCAGAAAGCACCACCAGGTCCCAGCAGCCTTGGAAACCTCTTCGGGGAGTTCAAGCCCCAGGACGGCACACAGGCTGGCAAAGCAGGTGGGTGAAGACTACGGCCAGCGGGGCAGGTCTAGTGGCCGCAGCATGCACAGCGGGTGTCCAAGACAGACGCCTCGAAGGCAGGAGTCTCAGCGAGGGGCCTGCGGCAAGAAACCAGGCGGGAGCGATGCCCTGGGGTCAGGTCTCAGCAGACAGGAGAGGCGCTCTGGGAAACTAGCAGAGTTTCAGGAGATGGAGTGACCAACAGGAGGGTGCTGAGGGTGGCCCCTGCATTTCTGACTTGAGCAACTGGGTGAATTTTGTGAGATGGGGAAACCAGGAAGAGAAGCAAACTGGAGGAAAGGGTCACGAGTTCTGTTTCGGACCTGGAGAGTTGGAGGGGCCCGTGGACACGTGAGTGGACATCACCACTGAGCAACCGTGGAGATGAGTCAGAGCTGAGAGACAGCGTCTGGGGCAAGGAACACACCTGAGTGGGTCAGCTCCGGGTAGTAACTGGACCCCAGGAGTGAAGAAGGGGCCAGACTGCCCAGTAGGGACAGTAAGCACACACCTAGCGTAGCAGCAAGCAGGAACAAGAAAAGATCTGAAAGAATTTCACATTTCCTATTTCAAAAAGTGCAAAAACTAGTTCTTCTGGGGAAAACCAGTATTGTGTTAAGCATGAAGTGGTCGCTACGTCTGTTTCACGGTTTAGAATGAATCTGAATTTGGATTTCTGGTGGCTGGGAAGGGGAAGGTGGTCAGAATGGCTAAACATCTTACTCCAATCCTGAAGGGCTCTCTCCACAGGTGCTCAAGGGGACCTGCAGGTGACGTGGGCCTGGGGCGGCGGGAGGGCCCAGCCCTGGTCAGAAGCCTGCAGGGCGACCGCAGCCCCTTCCAGGGGCCCCATGGTGAGGATCTCGCAGGTGATTCTTCAGCTCATAGTATGTGGTCTGGATGCTGACAGGTTAACACATTCCTCTTTTAAGCAGAATTTCTGCATTTTGCAGGCGACGTTTTGGAGACCAGGCCTGAGCCAAGATGCAGAGATCTCCCGGTCTAAGTTTCAGGCTCTGAGGTGGGTCTTCAAGGAGAGAGGCCTATGTCCCGGTCAGGGGCTGCTTTCCTGGCAACTTCCAAGTCATACTACATAGGTGGCCCCTCTCCTCCACCCGCTGTGTGGACGGAGCCATGGAGCGGCCACCACTCCTCCACTCTCTGGATCTGAGACCTGGATGCCAATCAAATTCACCCACTACCAAGACCCCAAGCCACTTCTGGCTCTGGAGGGGCCGGCTGTTTATAAAAGCCCTGAAAAGCCCGAGCGAGGGCCAACTTCAGCAAGAGCTTGAGGTTTGCACTCAAGTAACAGCCCAGTGTTGTGAAGGTCGGCGCTGGCAGGGGAAGGCCCCCAGAGCCCATAAAGCTGCTTTTCCATAAAACCTTCTCAGGCCTTGTAAACACTCTGTCCTCTACGGATGTAAATGTTCTCAAGGTGTATTAAAGAAACTGAATCACTTCCAGTTCAGTGGGTTATTAATAGCTGCCGATTGTTTCCCCCCAGTTTTTAGATTGGTGTGGAGAAGGGGGTGGGGAAGGCAGTTCTGTTTACCTGCATAGGGAGAGTTACTGCTTAACCAAGCCGTGCTCAGCATGTGTGATAAGAGACCAGAAAGTAAGAAACGATGTTTTTTTTCTTGGAGGTTAGCAATTAACTTATGAAAAGCAGAGAGATGTGCTGGGTTGATTTGACAAAGGCTCGAGAAGGTGGCATTCACCTTTTGCTAACCCCACCTCGGAAACTTGCAACCCTGCAAATGGAAAAGACCAAGGAAACCTAACTGGGATGATTTCAGGATGGGAGCAGATCAACTGGAGTAAATACAGTTTAGCTGCTGGAATGAAAGACGTGTGGAAGCCAGAGCTCATGGGCGGTCATTCGTCTGTGCTCCCTTACCAGAGGGGGCAGCCTCTGTCCTGTGGGAAGCTCAGTGCTCCCACATGTGACCTAGGGCTGGCCCCGCTGTGACGGGATGGCAGAGACACAGGAAGACTTCTTCCATGGGTGTTCAAATCCTCATATGAGAAATCAGGGAACCCAATACAAGGATATTCTTTTCAAAGTTTACTTCTTGGGAAGTAAAAGGGGAAACTTTTCTGGCACATTTTTCTCCTATGCTGCTTTGGAGTCTGCACTCCAGGTGCTAGGATGTCAGGGGACAGGCAGTGAGGTGTAACCACCGCTCTCAAGGATGGATACCTCCGCTCTCCCGTGGGCACCCTGTGGGAGATGCATGTGCTGAGAAGGAAGCTGCTGGCCCACGTGCACGTGTCCCCTGGCATGGCCGGGTCTCCGGTGGCTCTACCGGACGAATCTTGGGGATGACCAGTTGTTTTTGGCGTGAGGCACTGCAGGCTTCATTCTGCTTCAAATATCCACACATATTTTTCTTTCCTCATATGTTTACAACTGTTTTCTAAATTCAGCTGTGTTACCAGAACGGCTTGTGAACTCCGTCAGCGTCGGGTTCCATCTGTGCTCCTCCCTTTAACTCCTGGGTTTTAATACACAATGCAGCGACGAGATCACTTCGCCAACCTGCTTAAGCCGCTGTTACAGCATCTGTACTCTGTTTACCTGGGTGTGTTTGTTTCCACGGGTTTTTTTAAAAAGGACGTTTTAATACAGCATTCTACTAGTGTGGTGTTGAGACCAGGAAAGTCCCACAGTCTAACCAAGAATATTATCCGTGTGCCTGTGATAAAAATCAAGAGCAAACAAAAACCCGGGTGAAGGGGAAACTGAAGTTGAAATGTGCAACCCGACGCTGCTGTCGACGGCGGAGGCCGCTGAGAGTCCGTTCCTGGGTCCTTCCCTCGCTCGGCACACCGCCCTCGCCCTTCTTCCCTCCGGTTTGCTCGGAGGAGAAATTAGGGTATTGGGGGGAGATGAAAAAAGACACGGCATTTATCTTGAAAAAGCAATCAAAAAGCCGTCTCTGGAAGGACACCCCACCTTCTGGGGGTTGGTGGCTCCACACCCGGAATCCTCCGGCTGAGCCTGACCTCACCGCTCCGCCCGCCCGCGTCCGGTCTGCTCGCCCCCATCAGCCAAATGTCGGGAAGATCGGGTAAAGGCGACGGTCCACCGCTCCACTTCAGTCCTTACGAGCTCGAGGCGCCAGACGGCTGAGGTCGTGCGAGCGCGGCGGCGTCGCCCCCTCACGTCAACTCTGGACACTCGGCCCACAGAGCCAGCGGCGCGGCGGTCAAGGGTGTGAGGCCCGCGCTCCTCGCGCCCGCAGTCCGAGTGTGCGGACGAGGGCGGGCGCGGAAGTCCCGAGAGCTCACTCCACCCACCCGGGAGCCTTCCCGTTCCCGCGGCTCGTGCGTGGGCAGTAGCCCCGCCGGCGTCGGCCACAGCCTCTCCCGTTCTGGTTCCACAAGTACCCGGTCTTCTCTCCCCGAGCGCAGCGATCCCTGCACCATGCACACGCCCCAGCGTGCACTGCGCGCACACGCAAGGTCCGCAAGCACATGCGCACTTGCACCACGCACGACAGGCCCATGCGCCCAGACGCATGCACGCAGGACATGCGCACACCACACGCAGGCACGTGCGCACATGCGCACACGCGTCGTGGCCGCGGTGTGCCCCGGACACCGCCGGCCGTGTCCTACCTCCCGCGCCCCGCGCCCTGCCACCCGTGCTCGGGGCCTTCACCTCGGGCCGCAGGTCGGAGACGGTTTCCGGCTCTGAAGCCTGGCCTGCGTTTTCCTCCTAAATACATCATCCTGCCTTTGTGTTTGTGTTTGATTGGGGGGGGGGGGTGCTTGTTGGCTTTTTTGGTGTTCCTCCAGTTTTCCAAGCTCCTGCCCAGCCCGTGGTGGTCAGAATTGTCTTCAGGCTCGGCCCCTTCCAAGAAACCCAAGGATGCTTGGACCCGAGCCCCTCGGACCCCCAGGGCCCCCTCCGGGCCCTGCTCCTGCGAGACCGCAGAGGGCAGATGCCCCCCGCCGTCCGCCCCGAGGCTGGTCCAAGGTCCCGCGACTGCCAGACTGCGGGCCTTGCCTCCGGCCGCCAGGGCAGGTCCCCCGTCCCCTCCTCCCCTGCGCTGCCCTTGGTGGGCGCTCACCGCTGACCGCCGGCGCTGGCCTGCTGCGCTCACCCCCTCCCACTGCCCTAGGACTACACACAGGTCAGGCCAGCCTCCCTACGTGGTCTTGCAGTCTTGAGTCTAGCCTTGAAAGAAGACTCTTAAACGCACTTCCCAGAGTCTTCCTGACCCTTCTTGAGAGCAGCCCCCACCTGAGGCACAGCTATGCCCTTGCTGGACCACAGCCCTACTCCCTCTGTGGCCCTCACCTCCCAAGATGCGGTGCTGTAAGGGCCTGGCTTGAAGGCAGGAGAAAGGTCTCGTTCCTCCCAGGTTTTTATGATATTTTAAAATAGGTTTCTAGCCTTTAACACCATGGTTTTCTAGGAGCGAAGGAATTGTGGTTGAAACGTAAGTGAAACTAATGAGCAGAAAGAGGCAACACTGGGAAAGGAGAGGGGCGCCTTCACACCACTCCTGGACAGCGCTCACTGCGTACCTCTGACCATGATCTGCAGCTCTGCAGGCCAGACCCACCCGGGGGATAGTCAGGCCCTCCGTCTCTGGCTCACCTTGGAGTTCAGTGCCAGAGCACTGGAGTGGGTAGGAAAAGACTGGGGCCTCAGTGGGTGGGGAGGGGTGGGGGATGGAGGATGGAGGGGGAGGAGCCTGACCTTAAGAGACACCACGAAGCACCAGGCCACACACCCGTGGCCAGTTCATCCTTACTGACTCCAAGTATCCATTTTCTGACTGCATTTTACAGACGAAGGTAGCAATGCCCAGAAAGGACAGAATTGCCCCACATCACACAGCTAATGGTGCTGGTGACAAGATCTGGATTCAGATCTGCGTGACTCCAAACTCCACGCTCTTCCATTGAACTGAAGTTTCCCAGAAACCAAGATGTAGCCGTCCAGAGAAACCCAGACCAGGAAGAGCAGCAAGAACATTAGGTGAATGTGACTGCCATGTTTGGCACCTGAGCTCCCCAGGAGAGGAGGGTCGGCCTCTTCCGTAAGGACCGAGCATCCCAGTTGGTCTTGTGGTTAAAACCTCCTACTGAGACAGTCCCCGCTTGTCTGTTCCAGGTCCTCGGCACATGGTCCCGTGGCTCAGCTCCAGATCACCCAGGATCCAGTGACGTTTGGAAAAGCCCCAAAGCCCTCTTCAAACTTACACCGTGTGGGGAGGGAGCCTCTGTGACTCACGTCAGCGGCATCTCCCCGCAGCCCTACCAGAAGGGGAATGCCAGTTAATTTAAAACCCTTCCCTTTGATGAGAGGGAGACACGGGTCTCACTGCCCTGCCCTCTCGCTCCTAGGGAGATGCTTGGGCCACCTGCTACCTGGGTGATTAGAATCTGACCCCACAGCCAAAAGTCTAAACTAAAATACTTGCAGATTTTTCACAAAGAGTTAATTAGTTCCACCTAAAGCTAGTTCTCTCTCTAGTCCCGATGCCTTAACTGAATGAAACAATAAACAACGGCTTCTATGCAGTAAAGAAGAAAATCTGGGGTTAGAAAGGTGTTTTTTTTTTCCAGGAGGTAATCCTCATAGACAATCTCTTAACAATTAGTTATTTCAAACAATGCCCCCTTCTAATTAGTGTTTTGTCACATTTACTATCTCTACAATGAAATATCAGACACATGCAAAAAATTATATATACTGTCAGGGTCCATTTTACTAAAAAAAAAATCACAGCTGTTTCACTTAAGCTTTGACCATTCTAATTCTGGTTCTTAGGTACCACAGGACAACAAAAATGTATGGATCTGCATGAATGGTTCTAAATTTAAAATGAACCCTGCCCTCCACACACAAACGCAACTTGGCGTTTCCCTTTACTCCTCCTTTTCCCATCCTGAGCTCTGTCCCTGTCAGCTATACAGTCTGCGCAACCCCGTTCAGAGCAGGGTGCTGTGAGCATCAGATATGACACTTCACAGACTCCTGTTTTTCTAATACTAGTCCAGCTTCTAATCCCCGCTCAACCAGAGAGAGACAGAAAGAAAGACACAAAGCACTGAAGAAAGACTCTATTAATTGCACAACCATTCAATTAAACCATTACTTCTGCAACTTCGAAGTCCTCATCTGGCCATCTGGGAGAGCATGCCAAGACGTAGCCCTAAGACAAACAAGTACAAAGCTTGTTTGCAGTTTGCAAAGAGCTGGAAGTCAAATACATGTTTACTGTGAGCTAAGTTCCATGAGTGTCCTAACTAAACACTCTATAATCCTGTACCTGTATTCCAGCCCTCTCCTGAGAGTGGGAAGGACATTTCCTTCCTCCCCTACCTCCCCATTGTGTGAAAATTCTGTTCAGTTTAAATCATCAACAGCAAAAATTTTTGAGGCACAAGACAGCATATTGTTTAAGAGCACAGATTCTGGGCCAGACCTCCCAGGCCAGAATCCCAGTTGTATCATTTACTGTGTGACCATGTACAGATCACTTAGTATCTCTGTGCCTCAGTTTTCTCACCTGTAAAATGGGGATATTACTGGATACATACCTCATAGGAAGCTATGGAAATTAAAGAAATTAACATTTGTAAAGCTTTTTTTAAAAGACCCAGAAAAGTGTTTGACAGAGAAAAGAGAAAAAAGTAAGTGCCACCACCAGTCACACAGCAACTCCTTTAAGGAAATCAACAACTAGTTAGGAAGATGAGACAAAGGTAAATACAAGTACAAAGAAACATAACAATTATTACATAAGTATTGGCTTTTGATAGTGGCTATGGGGGAAAATGACTGGACTATTTGCCAAAAAACAGACAACAGTCCATGAAGTCCCTGGAATTGATAAGGTGATGTAATATTTATACTGTCAGTGGTGAAAACAAAAGTCATTTTATTCATGATGAGGGTTAGGTTTAAAGCTAGCATAAAAGGAGAAATAATGCATCTTCCTGGAACTTCCAATTCTGGGTCCCAAATCTGGGCTATTAATTTTACTTCTTCACCTTTTTTATCAGTTGAATTTAAGAATGTGAGGTTCTCAGCAAACAACTGGATAAAGAAGATACACACACACACACACACACACACACACACACACGAATATTAGCCATAGAAAAGAAGTTCTGCCATTTGCAGCAACGTGGGTGGACCTAGAAAATACACCTAGTGATGTAGGTCAGACGGTACTATATGATATCACTTATATGTGGAATCTAAAAAATAAAACCTAAAAAATAAAACGAATATATATGCAAAAGAGAAACAGGCTCCCAGAAACAGCAAGCAAATGAGTGGTTACCAGTGGGGAAAGGCGGGAAGGCTATTAAGAGGCACAAACTGCTAAGCACAAGGAAGAAGAGCAGCAAGGCCCCACTGCGCAGCACAGGGAGCTGCAGCCACCGTCTTGTAACAGCTTTGAATGGAGACTGACGTTCACAACTACTGAACCGCTGTCCAGCACACATGAAACTCACACATCATTGTAAATCAATTCTACTTCAATTAAAAATAATTACTTAATGAACTACTTTTTTAAAAAAGACCAGACAGCAGATCCAGAACCTGGAGGACCCCAGGAGTAAGGGCAGGGCCAAGAAGACAGAGCAGCGTCAGGACGGCACCAAGAGCCAGGCCTGGTCAGAAGCCACCCAGGATGTGGCGGGTGGAGGCCCACGCAGGGAAACAGGCACTGGACCCCGCAGACTGGGCTGGGGGCGGGGCGGCGGCCTGGGGCTTCACACCAGGATTCCCATCAGATACTCTGATTTCAGGTAAGGCTCAGAGTCACTTCATTTTTTAATTTACTTTTTAAAAATAAAATACTTTCGATTATGACTTTTATTTTGTTGGACTTTTATCAAAACGACACGTGCACTTATTTAGTTCATTATCAAATTGTTCTACGAGACTCTTGTTAAGAAAAAAACCATAAAAGCTCCTGCCCCAAAGGCAGCCACTTTCACATCTCTTAGCTAATTGTTTTCATGTTCGCATCCACGTCTCTAAACAACTTACACATATTGCTGTTTCCACGGTTTTTATCTCAGGGATTGTCTGTTGACTGTCTCCCCCATCTACGTACACATATGCATTTTCTTTCCACCAGGTCTCCAGGTTAGCTATGCTCTCTCTCAGCTATGTTTGACTAGTATTCAAGGATGACGTTGTTACATCTCTGTAAATCCTATTTGCAGGTCATCCGTGTTGTACAGCAGCTTCTTTTCCTTGCTGATGCAATAATTTGCTTCGTCTGGTTTTCCTTTACTTGCATGTCTGTGTTCTTATTAATTCAGTTCCTAGTTCCGTAGACCTCCGCACAGCCCGTGCAGGCGCAGGCGTGTGCCACGGGGTCCCCTTTGCCTGGTGCCCTGGTGAGTCCGTGCCTTTCTAACATCACCGTTGTGTCGTCCATTTAGCAGTACTTCCAGGGAGCTGCTTGAACCTAATACCTGTACGTGCTGATGGCTTCGTCGGGGTGAGGGCCCTTGGGAAACTGAAACGCACACAAGGAGGAGGAGAAGTTGCTGAAAACGGAGAAGAGGGAGGGCCTGTCAGCGCCCAGGCGTGAGTTCCCCAAGCCGCACCGCAGCCAGGTCTGCAGGGCTGGGGGCAGCAAGCCCCAGCCTGGGGGAGGGACGCCCGGCTCACGGAGACATGGGCACACGCTGCCCGGCCCGGCCCTTCTGCCTTGGCCACACCTGTCCTGCGAGTGCCCCTCAGTCAGATCTCCCAGTGGGATGTCCCTCTCCAGGTCGTCCCGACGTGCACCTGCGCCTGCCATCTCAAGAGATGGGGGACTCAACTAGCACAGACCTGAGGAAGGACCGCTGCTCTCTGCCTCTGCAATCCAGCTTCTCTTCCCCCCAGCACGCTGTTTATCACTTGAGGACACATTTTTGGTGCCCCAACCCTACAGCCCTGAAATGACTAGGGCTTCAGATCTGGTCCTAAGGAGCGTGGGAAGCGGGGACAGTGTGCACCAGCAAGTTCCCAGCCCTCCTCGTGGCCAGACTTCTCCCACCCAGAGCTTGCCCCTCACCCCCAGCGCCCAGCCCGTGTGTACTGGGAATAGCTCGAGAAAGACAGGCCTGGACTCCGGTGTTTACCAGCCGTGTGACGTTGAGCAAGTCATTAAACCTCTCTTAAGCACTTTATTATTTGCAAACTGGAGATAACCATGCTTTCCTTTAAGAACTATGATTATATTTATAGTTAATAAATGGAGGACTTCCACTTCCAACAATATTAAGGATTTAATAACCTGGAAACTTTCCCACTATAACACAATTTAAGATACTACATAAACCATGAGATTCCTTTTACATGCCTAGCTGGGTTCTCAAAAAAAGAAAAAAAAAATAGAACTCCCCAAAGGCCAGAAATGAAACTGAAAACCAGAGTGAGAATTGTGTGAGGCCACACTGACAACAGCAGGGAGAGAGGGGAGGCAGCCTTACTTCCCCAGAGGGGCCAGAAGGTGAAGCGGAAGCTCCCACACGAAGTCATAACTCTTGAAGAATCAGGGAAACAATGAACTAGGGGCAATTCATCACCAGCTCAGGCAGAGAAAGAGAAAGCCTTTCTACCTCTGATTGGCTCTTTCCCCTCTGAGAATTCAAAACCCCAGGCCAGATCTCACGCAAGTTTGGCGAGATCGTGCTACCCAAGGTGAGATCTTGGCTCACCTAGAGAACCGTGCAGAGCCTCTCTGGAGGAACGTGATTGTCCAACTCGGGTTCACACACAGCACAAGAAGAAAGAAGCCAGCAGCCAGGAGGGTCGACAGACAAAGTCCACAGTAGGATCAATTCTTAAGAACGTCTGATAATAGAACTGGGGTGGAGCAACTAAGAAAATAGAATTTTAAATGATTTAAGACAAAAAAGTTCTTGAGAAAGATCAAGCTAAAGGCATTACACTTCCTGATCTCAAACTATATTACACAGCTGTAGTGATCAAAATAACATGGCACCGGCGTAGAAACAGACACACAGATCAATGGAAGAGAACAGAAAGCCCAGAAGTAAACCTATGCATGTGTGGCCGAATGATTTATGGCAAAGGAGACAAGAATATACGATGGGAGAAAGGACAGTCTTCTCAATAAAGAGACTGTTGAAAAAAAACTGTACATCCACATGCAAAAGAATGGAACTTGACCGCGGTCTTACACCACACACAGAAGTTAACTCCAAATGGGGTAAAGACTTGAACGTGAGACCCAAACTGTAAACCGCCCAGAGGGAAACGTGAGGGCTGAGCTTACTGACGTCGGTCCCGGCAATGATTTTTTTGAAAAGCAAAGGCAACAAAAGGAAAAGTAAACAGACGTGAGCGTATCACACTAAAGGCTTCTCCACAGCAAAGGAAACGATCAGAAGCATGAAGGCCACCCACGAAATGGGCAAAAATATTTGCAAGTCATGTATCTAATAAGAGGTTAATATCCAAAGACTCATACAATTCAACAGAAAGAAAACAAACAACCCAGGTTTAAAACCCGCAGATGATCCACAGAGACATTTTTCTAAAGAAGACATACAGGTGGCCACCAGGTGCCCGAGAAGGTGCTCAACATGACTAATTATCAGGGAGATGCGGATCAAACCGCAGTGAGACACCACCTCACACCTGTTAGAATGGTTATTCTCACAAAGACAAGCGGTAACAAGTGTTGGTGACGGTGTGGAGGAAAGGGAACCCTTGTGCACTGTGGGTGGGAATGTCAATTGGAGCAGCCACAATAGAAGACAATATGGAGGCTCCTCCAAAAATTAAAATTAGGCCTGCCATATGATCCAGCAAGTCCAGTCCTGGGTGTACATCCAAGGGAAGTGAAAACGGGATCTCAAAAACATATCTGCGTTTCCACATTCCTCGCAGCATTAAGGAGCCAAGATAAGGAAACACCCCTAGTGCCCTTCAGTGGACGCACGCATAGCAGAGGCGGGAGGTACACAGAACAGAACGTTGCTCAGCCAGAAGGAGGAGCAGAATCTTGCTCGTATGACAACATGGATGCACCTTGAGGGCATTTTGCTAAGTACATTACACAACATGAAACACAAAGAGAAACAAGGCTCAAAAAAATAAAGCAAGCGGGTCATCACTGAGCTGCAGGACAACTTCAAGTGGTCTAATCTGCTTATTGGAATCTCTAAAAGAGCGGAGAGAGATGGGGGCACAGAAAAAAATATTTGAATGAATAACGACCAAAGTCATAGCTTCAAAAACAACTATACACAGACCCTAGGTGTCCACAAAAGTACAAGCAAGGGAAACATGAAGAAAACATTCAATTTGAGAAGTCAGAATGCTCAAAACCCGTGATAAAGAGAAAAACCTAAATACAACCAGGAAAAAAAGTACATTACACATAGAGGACCAAAAATAAGAATGTCAGTGGACTTCTCACTGGAAACAATGCAAACCAGAAGCCAGTGGAGCAATGTCGTTAGAGAGAAAAAGACTACCCAGCTCGAATTCCACACCAAAGTAAGCAAATACACACATTTCTACATGAGGAGAAATAAACACACTTTTAGGCATACAAAAGCTGAGCTAATTCAGCAGCAGCAGACGCTCACTGTGAGAATATTGAAGCCCTTTAAGCAGAGAGAAAATGATACAAGATGGAAATCTGAACGCACACACACACGAAAATACAGAACTCCAAAAATGGTGTGTGAGTAAATATAAAAGACATTTTTCTCATTTTCAACCCCTCTTGAAAAAATAATGGATTATTTAAAACAAAAATAATAACAATGCATTATGGATTTTACAACATAAGTTGAATATATGACAATAATAGCACAGAGACCAGAAAGAAAGGACTAGACGCACATTGCTGTGAAGCTCTCACACGTGAAGTGACGTGGCAACACTTGACTGTGGGAAGCTAGAGAGGCGCACACATGCCCCAAACAACCATAAAGTGCTGAGCAAACCCTGCAGCTATTGGGCCAGCAAAGAGAATAAACACCGTCTTTTTTAAAAAAGCAATCAGCACAAAAGAAAGCAGAAAAAGAGAAGAAAAGGAACACAAAGCAGGACAAATAGAAGTCCTGTTTCTGCCATGTCAATAATCACATTAAATATAACTGTTTTAAATGCCCCCAAATAAAAGACAGAGATTGAATTTTTTTAAAGCAAGACTCAAATACAGGCTGCCTGTAAGAAATGCATTTTAAATATAAAGATGCTAGTTGGCTAAAAGTAAAAGGATGAAGAACGCTATACCAAGGTTCTGCTAACCAGAAAAGATGCAGTGATTATAGTAATATCAGACAAAGTAGTTTTTGGAGCAAAGAATATTACCAAGAATAAAGAGAATCATTCCATAATAAGTAAAGCTTCAATTCATCTAGAAAGCATTAAAATCCAATATGTTGGTGTACCTAAGAAATAAAGCTTGAAAATGCATGAAGCAAAGTGATAAACTGCAAAGAAAAACAGGCAAATCCAAACTGCATTTGTACAACTCAACGTTCTCCTCCCAACGACCGGCAGAACGAGTCAACGGGAAATCAGTAAGAATACAGGTGTGGGAGACTCCAGCAATGCTGTCAACTAGCTTGGCCTAACTCGCGTTCACGACCACGCCACCCAGCAGCAGTAGAATACACATTCAAGCGTACATGAGCACTGACTCAGGCAGACTGTGTTCTGAGCCAAAACCAAGTCTCCGTCACTTTAAAAGGATGCCAGTCATGTAAAGCACGTTCTCTGTCTAATATTGAATTAAGTTAGAAATCAGTAATTGAAGGATATCTAAAAAATTTCCAAGTATTGGGAGACTGAAGAATATATTTCTATTTAGCCCATGGGTCAAAGAACAAATCAAAAGGGAAATTAGATGTGCAGCGATTTCCTGGATGTGACAATGAAAGCACAACGGCAAATGGGACCACATCAAACATAAACATCATGTACATCAAAGGACACAACAAACAAACAGAGTGATAAGCAACCTATGGAAGAAGAGACTATAATTGCAAACCATATATCTGAAAAGAGGTTAATACCCAGAACATATAAAGAACTCCTACAACTCAACAAGAAAATCAAATGACCTGGTTTTAAAAATGGGCAAAGGACTTGAATAGAGGTCTCTCCAAAGATGTCATACACATGCCCACCAAGAAGATGAGAAGATGCTTATCAGTGATCATCAGAGAAATGCAAATCAAAATCACAGTTAGATGCCACTCTGCACCCATTAGGATGGCTACCAGAAAAAAAATAAAAATAAAAATAATGTGTCGTCGAGGATGTGGGGAAATTGGAATCCTCGTGCACTGTTGGTGGGACTATAAAATGGTACAACGGCTGTAGAAAACAGTATGGAAGTTCCTCAAAACTTAACAGCAACACTCCCATCTGATCCCTCAGTCCCACTTTGGCGATACATCCAAAAGAATTAAGGCAAAATCTCAAAGAAACATTTGCCCACCCATGGTCATGGCATCACTATTCACAGTAGCCAAGAGGTGGAAGCAACCCATTCGTTGGGAGGTAGAAAGGAGGAGAAAGACAGCAAGGAGTTAGGAGAACTGCTGGCGGTCCCTCGGAAGGCAGGGCCTCTCTCGGTGCATGACAGGTGTGGCATGGGGGACAGCGGTGGCATCACTGAGTGGGGAATGGCCTCACTGCCCACCAAGTAGGAGGAAGGGCAGTTTGAGGTGCAGGTTAGAGTGTGGGGGCTGGTGGTGAATTGCCATCACGACAGTGTGACTTTCTCCGCACTGCTCACAAGCCCCAGCCCAGGACAAGTGGAAAAGGAGGAACTGGCCTCTGCGGCCGACCAGCAGCCAAGATAAGGCCGAGCAGTAGCACTGAGAGCCTTTGTTTCACAGACACCAACTCAAAAGCATCCACTTCCTCCTGTGTGTCGGGTACTGGGGTAAACATGTTCCTGCCCTTCAAGAAACCACGGAATCTCAGTCAGCTCGGCTGCTGCAAACAGCACAAGCTGGGTGGCTAAGACAACAGACACTTCCCACAGCCCTGGAGGATGAGACGCCCAGGACCAGGGCGCCAGCCAGTCTGGTAAGACGCTCTTCTGGGCTTGCAGACGGTCACACAGTGCAGAGAAGCAGCTCTGGTCTCTCTCACTTCCTACAAGGGCACTGATCCCATTGGGAGCCCATCCTCGTGACCTCACTTTGACCTCATCACCCCTTAGCACCTCCACATGCAGGGTTAGGCCTTGTCCCAGTCTGTCCCAGCTGGCACCACAAAATACCACCCCCTGGGGGCTTATAAACAACGGAAATGTATTGCTCACACTTCTGGAGGCTGGAAGTCCAAGATCAGGGGTGCCGACGTGGTCAGGTGAGGGCCCCCTCCCGGGTCACAGGCTGTCCTCACTTGGTGGAAAGAGTGAGGGGCTCCAAGGGGTCTCTTCTATAAGGGCACTAATCGCATTCCTGAAGGACCCACCCTCCTTGTGACCTCATCACCCCGAAGGCCCATCTCCCAACACCATCACTCTGGGTGCCAGGCTCCCACCATCTGTACCTGGAGGGGGACACACTTTAGTCTGTAACACACGGATTGGAGGAAGGAGACAGGAGCAAGCCTGCAGCGTCCACTCACTGGGATTCTGCAGAAGCACACCGGTGGAGGGTCTTGGAGAGAACGAGCCAGTGAAATGGCCCCGGGGGAGGGTGGCAGGAGGGAAGGTGCAGAAGACCCAGCGATGAGCTGTGGGGACAGACTGGGGAGAAAAACGGGCCCAAGTTGCCAAGAGCCCCCTGCTGGGCTAAAGCACTTGAACTTGAACTTGAACTTGAAGAGCAGGTGCCATGGTCGGGAGTAGGGGGCTCAGCAGAGTAAGGAAGCGTCAGGCGTGGATTCAGAGCAATTCCTCTTGCCCCGATGAACGATGAGCAGAAGCCCAGAAGTCCAGCTTGAAGTCATGGAAAAATATTTCCACCTCCACAGGGTTGTATCTTTTGGTGCAAAACCACGCCCCACACCCACCACTGCATAGGTCAACATTCGAATGTTAAAGATACAGAGAGTAATAAAGATAAGACAGGTGTGCACCTGAGGGCTGGCCTCCGAGCCCAGAGAGGTGCACGGACAGCGGGGCCTTATCCGGACCTGGTCTCGAGGCACGTTCCTCTTACGCCCTCTCTTACAAAGCCAGCCGCCGGAATTTTTACCCCTTCTTCATCTTTCATTTACAGTGATAAACAGCTTTCCGTCCTATGAAATAAACTTACAAAAGACTCTGTAGTTTCTCTTCTTCTCTGCTATCCTCGATCACGGAGCTCCTTGTAAATCCCACATCACTGAAGCCCGTTTTTGTCTGCACGTCAGTATGTACGTAAAGAAGCAAGAAGATACAGCACGTCAAACCACACCGTCAGTTCACGAGCAGTGGCACTGGATGGAGGTGCCGCGTTTCCGTTTTTCCTTGTGTTCCCCAACGACAGTGCTTGTCGCTAGTCTTCACTGAGGTCACGAGGCGTAGCACCTGTCAGCAGCACCCCGCGGTTTGCGCTGCAGGCGCGCGCGCGAGTCAGTTCGGCACAGCCTCCGGGCCGCGTCGCCCACAGCGGCCTTCCCCGCCGGCAAGCCCGGCCCCCGCGCCTAGGAAGCCCTCCGGGGCTGCCCGGGGGCCGGGGCCGCGCATTCTAGCCAAGGCCCCCAGACGGCTTTTCCCGCCGCCCTGACGAGGCGCCCCGCGCCGAGGGGTCTAGCGCAGCAAGGGTTCCCCTCTCCTGGCCAGAACGCCGCGCGCTGGCCGCCCTTCCCCGGAGGGCCCTCGCTTGCCCCACTCCTGGCTTCCGGGGAGAACTGTTCCTTGGCTCATAGGCACATCACTCCCCTCCCTGCCTGTGTCTTCACATGGCCTCCCCCTCTGGGTCTGCGTCCAAACTTCGCTCTTGCTACGGGACACCAGTCATTGGAGTAGGATCCACCCCAATCCAGCATGACCTCAGATTAGCTAGATTCCACCAGCAAAGACCCAAGATCACATTCGTAAGTGTCAGGAGTTAAGAACTCAACAGATTGGGGGTGGGGTGGATACAATTCAACCCGTGACAGTTCCCAAGTGAGTTTTATAGCCCACGGAGTCTGGAACCTCTAAAAATTTGGATGACGGATTCATTAAGGCAGAAGGCCGCCGCAGCCACACGGGACCCCGACAGCCTGGGGTTCTGCCTCCCCGGTGAGATGTGGGGTGCAGGAGGGGAAGGAGTGGGTGCGGGCGGGAGGTGAGACACCCAGAGCTCCCCCCGCAGGACACGCACAGGGCTCCAAGCTGGGGACCCGCCTGCCCAGGCCCCCAGCAGAATGCTCGAGCTACACGGGGTCACAGGAAGTCTGCGGACCAGACACGGGCACCTCACTTCCACCTAAAGACCGAACCCCAAGCGGAGGCCCTTCTCACCCCGGTGCCACTGGCTCCACTGCGGATCCGAGTCTGGGCTCGCAAGGAGCGGTTTTGCAGGCCCTGGAGTCAGATGACCCAATTCAGTCCTGGCTCTGTCACTGAGGGATCCAACCCAGCGCACGGAAGCCTCGGTGTCCTCACCTGGGGACAGGGATGATGAAAGGAAGGACCAGTCGGGTTGAGTGAGCTAACTCGGGGAGGTCTTGTCACAGCATCACCTTCGAATACCTGCGGGCTCTTCCTCGGTCACGTCGGCACCGCGGCTGCTGGTGACAGACTCTCATCTGATGGAACTGACCTTCACTTGACACCGCTCTCCATGCGATTCCCCACCTCGAAACCTAGTAAGTTCATGAGCAGTGATTTCCTCTGATACCAGTGAATGAAGACAAAAAATCTTGAGGCCATGAAGTGTGTTTGGTGCAGACTTCTTGATAAACCAAAGCACTAATATGTCTCCTCAGGGATGACAGAGGGAGGCTCCATCTTGGAACACATGTTCATTATATTCTCAGCAGTGTACTTAAATTTGCTATATATTGAAAAGTTTTATTAAATGTCCCCATGAAATGTACTATGATTTACTCACTCACATAAAAATAAAATAGCAATGTTGCTTTTTAAAAAGAGGCTCCTCACGGAGTCTCTCTTCTCCCCAAACTCAGAGGAATCTAGTGACCACGTCAGCAGGTGGAAAAGAAGCTGGTCTGAAACAGGAAATCACCAGTTGTGAACCAGAAACAGCAAGCTGCCAAGGCTCTAGGTCTGTCTGCTTATCTAAACTCCCGGGGGTCAGCGTTTGAGAAGTCCGTGTGGATGGAGAGCAGACAGCCCCCCGGCAGGACTTCCCCAGAGGCACCATGGGGAGATGATGTGTTGATCCACTGCATCTGCAATCATAAAAATCAAAACCGACATGTGGGGCAAAGGACCAAGGTCTCCTGGAAGGTTGCTTCTCGTCCTTTTAACACTGCTGCCCACGACGTGGCTCTGTGGCCTCCAGTGTCAGCGCGCCGGAGCACCAGCATCACCTCGCGGAGCCTGCCCACCTGTCGGCGGCCCACTTCCGGGGGGGCAGGATGGCGGCTGGTTACATGCAGCACAGGCGTTGATCTCCCCGGCGGCTTGTTTGTGCCGAGTCCTGCCCCTCACGGACGTGAGCTGCCGGAGGCGCGCGCTCCACAGCCAGAGCTCAGCGCGCGGAGCCAGGCTGGCTCCCGCAGGTGTCGCCCAGGGCACGAGGCTGGGCTGCAGGCGCACCCACGAGGAACCTGCGTTCCCTGCCTCCATTTACAGCTGCTAGCAGGATGCTGTGTGCGTCACACAGTCACCTGTCATCGTTTGGTCCTGGGGATAGAAAAGGGGGGCAGAGGCGCCATGAGCATCCCCCGCGACCTGGTCACACCCACAGCCCCCTGCCCCCTGCGCGCCTCTGCCCCCACCCTTCCTGCAACCCCACGAACCCTGAGGGGAGCTGTGGAGCCTGGGCTCCAATTTGCCGTGATTAAAGCAAACATGCAAACAATGAATAACTAACTCATTTGAGTGAATTTTTGTGCCCGCTACACAGTGGGCATTTTGTGGCATCACTGCCTCAGAGCAGAGGTACCACACAGGGTGCACGAAGGTGGGCGTGAGCAGCTCCAGAGCCAGGGACCCGAAAGGGGGGGGCTGCATCCAGGAGGGGAACCCAGGGGTAGCGGGAGCCAGGTTGTCTCCAGGGAAGGGAAGCAGGGTAGTGAGCAAGCCTGGCATGCAGGTGAGTGGACACCGGCCGGAGACCAATCTAGAGACGGACTCCAGCTTCTGATGGGGTGCAGATGCCTCCCAAGAACAGACCACCCTGACGACAGGGGAGATCTCATTCAAGGCACTGGTCAGACTTTCATCGTAGAAAATTTTCTACAGGGTGAAGAGCAGATCAGAGCTCAGATCAGGGCAGGAAGACCCCCGGAGAGCGAACCTTCACAGAGCCCTGGACTGGGGGGCCCCCCGAGCTGGAGATGGAGCAAATTCTGCAGGTCCCTGGGCTCCTGGACCAGTCGGATGTGCATGAGAGCCCTGCTGAGCATCCCAGGTTAGAGGTCAAGCAGGAGACGACCGCCTCCACACCACCCCTTCCCCGGGAGGAAGCTCTGGACCTGGTGTGCCCGGTGGGGGTGGGGGAGCAGTAGTGTGCAGCTCTGCACGCTCCCCACATGCTGTGCTCATAAACACCATCTCCGTGGTGAAGCCGCGGCCGCGTCTCCAGCATCTACCTCTCCTCCTTGTCACCTTGCCCCAGACTCTCTCCACACAGGGTCCCCTCTGTCTCTGCTCGCTGTGGCCAACCCAGGCTTGTCCTGCTAGGCGGTGACCAGTCCTCGCTCCCAGGACACACGAAAACTGTGGCTTCGGGCACTGGCTCCTCTGCCGTCAGCAGCGTGGACCCTGCGCTCGGCCCAAGTGTGTAGCTTTAGCTGTTGGCCCAGCTGGAGTGGGGCCTGACAGTCAGGTCCATTCCCTGAGACAACAGCTACTGAAGACCTACTGTGTGCAGAGTGTCACCCAGTACCATGTGTGCAAGACACACAGAGGTAAGTCAGACCATCTGCAGGAGTGGGACCGGTGCCATCACAAAGGGGTGTGTGACACGAGGCCTGGGAAGACCAGCAAGGCACAGACGCTGGCCCACAGTAACCAGGCACCATTTCAAGGGCTCATATGCAGCTTTCGGTGGTCAAATGTCTGGGGCGGGGGTAGGGGGGGTAATTAGATTTACTTATGTATTTTTAGAGGAGGTACTGAGGACTGAACCCAGGACCTTGTGTATGCTAGGCACGCACTCTACCACTTGAGCTATGCCCTCCCCCTAATGTCCAGGAACTTTCAAAGCAAGCTGTTAAGCCATGCGTAGTTTGGAACCAGCCAGGATGAGAGGACGTACACCAGGGAAATCAGCAAATCCCATAAATCAGGCCTCCCCCATCCCACCACCTGGCCTGTCTCCGTGACAACGGCGGCAGAAGCTCTTCAGAGCCCGCCCCCTCCTCCCTCTGGTGCTGGGATCCATCAGAGGCGGGTAGCACACCAGCCCACACATCCCAGTGGAGTCTGGCAAGTCTTGTGCTTCGCTGTGGAGCCTGAAGTCCCGGCTTTCTGACCCCTGCGCCCAGCCATAGAAGTGGGCGGGGCCGGGGTGGGATTCAGCTCGGTGGATACAGATGGTGAGTAAGGGGTTCAGCTGCTCAATTACAGCCCAAGAGGAAACTGAGGCGCGGGAAGAAGGGGCCGGCCAGGGTCTCTACCACCTTCTAGAACATAGCTGTGTGCCCCCAGGGGCAGGTCTGACAGCTCCATGCCTCGTTCCCCACTTTATAAAGTGGGGACACTAATGCCTGCTTAGGGATTGTTAGGACTAAGGGGTGTGATGCCTGCACCGTTCCCACGGCCAGGCCCCCTCAGCTGCTGCCCACCTTGTTGCTGGCCGCTCCCGACGTCCTCTCGGAAGAAGCAGGAGAAAGTAACACGACTCACCACGGTCTCCTCTGCCTTCCTCCTCTCTGAAAACCCCAGTTACTGTCATCCCACGACTAGACTGCGTTTCCCCGAGTTCCTAGCTGAGAGCTCCCACAGCTTCTCAATCATGGAAACCTCTGGGAACCCCCTTCAAGCATAGATTCCGACCCACGGAAGAAGACCGCCTTGGGGAGCACGGGAATGAGCCCGCGTCGGAAGCTCTGGGTCCTGCTGCTGACGGAGGCCGGGCAGCCCCGCCCACCTGGGCTCCGGCTGCCAGTCCCCACGCCCACTCAAGACAGTGGGTGTCTGAAGATCCCAGAGTGGGTGAGCCCATCATTTAG
The DNA here is from genome assembly GCF_048773025.1 of Camelus bactrianus. NCBI lineage: Eukaryota > Metazoa > Chordata > Mammalia > Artiodactyla > Camelidae > Camelus > Camelus bactrianus. Next base: position 1,450,161 of record NC_133552.1, on the reverse strand, counting down.
AGGATTTTTTCAGTCTGGGACTCAGGAGATCTTTGCAAGAAACAGCGTGTGCCCTCTCACCAAGTAATGTAAACCAATAACAGGCTCCAATCATGCCATTTTTAAAAAAGCTTTAAATAACTTTCTCAATGCAAAACAACCCACTTAAGCAAACTGAAGTCATTTTACGGGCCAGCTGAACCACATGTGCACCCAGAACCACGCTGAACCACGAACCACGTTTCATCCGCCGTCACTCGGTGACCAGCGCTACGAGGTAAGACGGGTGAGTCCACATGGCTCCCACCACAGGATGCTGCCTGTCAGCCGAACGCCTCCCCTGCTTGGGGCCGGCCGTGGGCCCTGTCCGTCTAGATTTCCCTATGCTTTTAACCACATCTCGTACATGCACCAAAAAGAAAATGGTCTCCTTCTGAGCCCCTCCCTCCTGGTGAACCTGGAGATGAATTCAGCTTCTGTGTTTTCCCCAATAAGTCAGTGTCGCAGCCCTCACCACGGCCACCTCAAGCCCACACTGCAGTGAGCCGCAGCTCTGCCAGCGCCGCGAGCCTGGAAGCCCGCTCGCTGCCTTTTCATTAAAATTCCAAGTTGGTGTTTTTGTTTTCAAAGGAAGGACAGAGCCCATCAAGGTCACTGGGAAGGATGCCTCACTGCACACTTACCCTGGGCAGCTCCCAGGGGGGCGGCTCGCTGCAGCGGGAGGGGCTTCTAGCAACTTTCAGCACATCCTCCAGATACAAAGAGCCTCTACGGCGGGAGAGATCCCAGCAAGGAAGACAGGGACGAAAGTAGGTTATTGCCTGGAGATGCCGGCCTTCCCCTGGGCTCCAGAGCATCAGAGGTTGGGTTCTTTCCAGCTAAATTTAGCATCCGCGTTAATGTGCTGGAGAACAGTGCCCTTTAGAAAAGCCACATAAATCAGAAGAGGGAAGATTACTAAAATTTGTGAAGCAGTCGCAGCGAGAGACCCCTGGGCACGACGACTGTGGTAAGTACCTTGTTAAGCCCCTGGCCCGGCCCCACCTGATGTTTCTTGTTAACACGAGGGGTCCATTACGGAGCGTCACCACTTCCCCAGGGAGCAGCCATCTGCATTTGGAGCTGGGCAGCGATCTGGGCCCGGGCCAGCCTGACAAAGCCCTTCCTAGAGTTTCAGAGACGAAGAGCCTGCCCAGCAAGCAGGCTCCCCAGATTTTCCAGGGTGATCTCAATTTCTTTTTGTCATCTTATTCTTTTCAATAGCAAAGTCATTCCGCATAGAGGCAAATAGGCTTCCATGTTTACTCCTGGCAAAATTTTCCATATAAGCAATGGTACAAGTCAGAGAACAATCCTCTGCTGGACTGTGCATCCTGGTTCTGGGGTCAGAAATCAGGGTCCATCATTAGTTTGAAACTCTGCCCCCCCCCCCATTGCAAGTGAAGGTGAAGAGACATCTCCCCAAGGAGAAGAAGGCAGCATTCGAGAAGCAGATCTCGCCCGGGCGCCATGATGCCTGGAAGGACGGCGGATTGGTTGCTGCCCTAGTTGACTGTGTCCCACTGTCCCTCCGGGACAGCTGATTCTGTGGTGGGCACACGGTGACACGGGGAAGAGGAAATCCAATTCCAGCTCAGCGGCTGATGGTGTGACCTTGGGCAGGATCTGCCAGCCCTCCAGCCTCTCTTTCTCTTCCCCAGTAAAGTGTAAACACTAAGCATACCTGCCAGGAGGAGCTGTTGTGAAAAACAAAATGAGGGCATGCAGGTCAAGGTGTTTCTCGTGGCGTCTGGCACATGGGAGGCGCTCGAAGAATGTCAGGTAGTGTTATGCAGGTGCTGATGACTTCCCAAAGGGAGAAGAGAGGGAGGGAATGAGGAGATGTTGAGAACGCAGACTCTGAACTCTGTCTTCATCTCCGCAGAGCCAGAGGATGCAGAGCAGATGGGATTAAGCAAGCACTCCAACCGGTTCTGAAGTCCAGTCCACTGAGGGTGACAGTGTGGGTATTATTCATGGCACACAGTGTTCAGAGATAAACTGAGCCCTAGGAGATGTCGGTGCGACTGGGACAAAGCAAAGGCCTTTCATGTACTGAGCAGCACCAACAAGCTCAAAACAAGTCATTTTCTCTTTAAAGCCTAATGTCCTTTGCCCACTTGGGAGCACACCCAGCGCAAGATGCAGCAAGGAGGACCAGCGCTAAGAAGCGGTGAGAAAGGTCTCCTGCAGCTGTAGGCGTGACTGTCACCTGCCAGGCGGAGGCTAAGTGACAGGAGAGGGGCTGCCTCCGCTCTGCCCCGGGCGACATGAGTGGCTGGTGTGTGGCCACGTTCAAACCCTCCCTCTTCAGCTTGTTCACTGTTTAAATCACTTGGCGCAAATCCTGTAAGCTCTGTGAGCTTTAGTTTCCTCATCTGTAAAAATGCAAATCACGGGACCTCCCTCCAAGGTTTTTGTAAGGATGAAATGAGAAGCTGGCCCCGAGTGGGTGCTGAACACAGAAGCGCCCTCCCCACCGGAGAACAGTCTGCCCGCCTCGCGTCCAGTCCCCTCCAGGCTCCCACCAGGTGAGTGAGAAATTTAAAGCCAGCCAGTCCCAGGTGTGACCTGCCATCCTCTGCACCCCGGTGTCTCTGCGCAGATGAACCCAGACGATTACGAACATCAAAGCGGTATTTCAACGTGACTCCTGCCCTCCCCATGCTGCCGAAACTCGCAAGACCTTCTGATCTCCAGAGCAAATGGCCTTTGGCTGGGGCTTCTCTTCCTCCCCCTGCAGCACTGGCACTGGCTGCTTTCCATCTCGAAAGCCTTCTCCCTTCTGGTTTCTCTGGTTTCTCTGCTCTGGGTTTCCCCTCCCTCTCTGCCCTTGCCCTCCAAGTCCACGGCACCGGTCCCCTGGTCCCCTTGATTCCTGTGCGTGCGCGCCCCATGCTCCCAGCCCCGTCTCTCCTCCTTCCACTATGTCCCCATCCTGAGTCTCACTCGTGCCAATGACTTCGACTCACTCTCTAAAATCATGGCTCCCAAATCTGTATCTGTGGTCCCCATACCTCTTTTTGAAGAAGATACATCTTTTCCAAAACTTAGACTAGGGGTCGAACACCCCAATATCTGCAGGGGCTGAGCAGGTCCCATTAATAACCTCCTGGACTCGAGGGCAGGAGGGAGCAGGGGAGACCGCAGCAAAGTGGGGACCCTCAACTCCAACCGACTGTGGTCCTGCAAGCATGAGAGCTCAGGGACCCAAATCTTAAGGTTTTTCAAGAGGAGTCAGAAATGCAGACTTTCATAAGCAATTAATGAACGATCAATTCAATTTCTTTTTAACTGTGTGGGGAAAGCCCACACAAGGCAACTATACCTGAAAGCCAGATGTGAGCTACTGTTTACACGTCGTGCTGGACCCACAGGTTCAACTGCTCATTTTAAGCCTCATTGGAAAGCCTCCTTGAGGGGGAGGGTAGAGCTCAGTGGTAGAGCATGTGCTTAGCATGCACGAGGTCCTGGGTTCAATCCCCAGCACCTCCTCTAAAAATAAAAGAACCTAATTATGCAAACCCCCAACAAAATAAAATAAATAATACAATAATAAAGAAATAATTTTTAAAGGCTCTCTGGAACCTCAAATTTAACATATTCAATCCACCATAACCCTCCCTGAACCAGCAACTCTCACTGGTCTGTATTTCAAATGTTGCCAGTCCTACTCTCCCAAGCATTTAGGCTTCAAACCTTTGCATCCTCTTTGACTCTTTGCTTTCCCTCATCTGGCCAGCTCTGCTTTATTACCTCTGCAACAAGTCTTGAGTCTCCATCATCCAGCATACGCCTGCATCGCCCTGCTCTCTCCACGGCAGTTCCACGCTGGGCTGGCCGGCCTCCCACCTTCTCCTTCTCTCCAAGCTGGTCGTCTGTGCACAGCGGGCTCATTAACCTGCCTCAAATACTCCTTTTCGTATAACTCCCCTACTCAAAGTTCCGAGCTCCCTATAACCCCCAAAGCGCGGCAAGCCCTTCTCCAGCTGCGTTCAAGGTCCCCAGCAATCCCGGGCGGGTACACTCACTGTCCCTTGATGTCCATCCCCTCCTCCTTCCCTGGTGGCAGAACCCCTGGTGCCTTGCCCGGAATCTGGGCATGGAGACCAGACGTCCATGGGACTAAGTTCTGGCTGACAGAACGAACGTGCGTCCTGGTGGTTGACTCTGGGAACCTTCTCTAAGAGATGGAATAGGTGTGCCCCTCCCCCCTTCTTCTTTGTCCCTTTCTGCCTCCTGATTCTAGAACAGGATGCTACAACCTTGGACCATCCGCTAAGGGTCTGCAGCGCAGACTAACAGGAGAGAGGAACGTGGGTCCGCGACACGCCAGCTGCTGGGCTGCACACGTTTCTATCTTGTTTAAGCCGTGGTTCCTTCTGGCTCTTGCCGCTCAGTCAGCCTTACCCGTCACTCACAGATCTCCCCTCACACGCCTCTCCCCGCCCCCAGCCGCCCCCGCCCACCATCCCGACGAGGCCACGCGCCGGCCCCGACGCGCTGTCCCCGACGCGCGTCTGCTTCCCCGCCTCCCCACCTAGTCTCGTCGTCCCCTGACCGTTCTCCTCTGCTTGGAACTCTGTGCTACTCCCAAGGCTCCCTCAGAGCTCGTGTGTCACTTCCGTAAACCCGCCCCCGCCCCCACCGGCCCCTGCTGCCTCCCCATCAACCCCGTCAGCCGCTCACTGCGCCCCCCCTCCTTGTTCTCGCGGGTACTCAGCCCGACCCCCGTGTTCGCGGCCGGCACTCTGCCCGAGCACTGCCGGCCCTGCGCACAGAACGGTGGATCCTAGACCCAGTGCGTGTAACTGAAAGGGGGAGGAACGCACCCCAGGAGATCGACACATGGGCTGAAGGGTGTGAGCAGAGGGTCCCCCACAGGCCTAGGGGTGCCTGGGGATGGAGGAGGACCTATGGGTGGGCTGGGTCTGCAGACAAGCTAGAGGTGCGGCTGGACTCACCCACCAGTACAGCCACCCCCACGTCAGCTCTCCAGCTGCATCACCCCCAGATCTAGGGACCAAGCAACTGCACAGAGTTCCCAACCCCGGCCCAGGCTCTGCCCCTGCCTGGCTCCTTCCCACGGACGTGGATGGTCAGTGGGTCACTGTCTTTGTATTTGACCAGAAGTACATTTTACACCTTCTGACTTGGGCAGAACCCCCACAGCAACCGAGTCCCACAAACCCGGCTAGATTTGTCTTCTGGCACCTGTCTCTGAACAACAAGAGGCAGTGTGTGGCTTGGCAGAGGGTCCAGGTTAGGATTTCATGACATATGGCCCTGTTGGATGTGAGCCACGCAGGCAGCTCGTCCAGGGAGCTGGTTCCTGGGCTGTGAGCTGCTCACCTGAGAACCCCCATCACCTCTTCTCACCAGACACCTTTGACAAAGGATAATGTCTGAGTGCAAACAGCAAGGAAAGGGGCTAGGAAAGAGGACAGCAGTGCCTGCTCTCCCCAGGCCTCAGGCCCCCCTGAGAGCCGGCCTGCCAGGGCTCGGATGCTCACTGCCCACGACCCGCGTCGGCCTCTCTCCCAAGCGACACGTGCTCTCTGAGAAACGCGCGGCCCTGACGGAGCAGACCGGGGGCAGATCCGCACCACCTCTGCCCCACCCTAGCCCCGCAGCTGTGCGTCTTGGGTTTCCTAAGAAGTTTGGCACTGAGGGTGACCCCAGACAGGAAGAAAGGAGAGCGTCTGTGTCACAGGCTGGATGCAGGGGACCCTGCCTAGTGAGTGGGCCAAGCGGGGAGGAAGGGCCCGGGGCCCGGGGCCCGGGGGGCAGAGTGGTGAGGACTCGTCCCCGAAGCTAAAACACACGCTTCCCCTGCGGCCCGAAGGCCGGCCTGCCCGTGGCGCCCCCACTTCTCAAGGCCTCTGGTCCCAGCCATCGAGTCGGCCGTCATGACAGGCACACAACATTTCCCAGGCACTTTCAGAGGGACGCGCTCAGACACAGACCTTGGCTTGGACCTTGGGTCTGTTGTTTTTAACCTGTCCTTCACTTTCACTCTTTCTATTTTCCTTTTCGTGTGCTACTTCCAACTTACTCTTTATCTTGATTAACGTATCATTTCATCTTTCACTTGCTTTTTTTTAGTGGAGACAAGAAGGGATGGCTTAAAGTGTCAGCCCTGCGGGACGGAACCTCGAACCCGTCTCAAATGGGCGTCAGCAGACGTCTTCTGCAGAGGGCGAGCGAGGACGTGTCCTCGGATCTGCAGGCCACGTCGTCTCCATGACAGCGACTGGCTGCGGCCGCGGTGTGAATGCAGCCGTGGACAACACATACAGAAGGAGGGTGTCTGGCCCTCAATACAACTTTATTGGCAAAAACAGTCGCAAGCAGATTTGACCTGTGGCTTGGATCCATAGCTGACCCGGCACAGAGACCCCAAGAAAAGAGCCAGCGGAGGGAACTGATCTCATCGGTCTTGCCACAGGGGGCACACTCCACGTCCCAGCCTCCCGAGGCCCATGGAACCTCTTTGCTCTCATCCGAGCCTCCCAGTAACCAGATTTTCTGGTCTTCAGGAAACTCCCAGGGCCCTGCTAGTCAGACCACGGGCTGAACCTTTTCATCCTCGGCCCTCACCAACACGGGCCTCACGGGCCCTCGTTTTCACCTCCCCCCAGCGCCGGACCATGGCTCTTACTCCTGGACAGAATGCCCCCAGGAGCTTAAGAGGACACAGCAGCAAAAGCGTGTGTGGTGCCCCGAAGGGGGCCTCAAAGCTCAGGCAAAGAAGCGGGGAAGCACATTCCAGGTTGAGGAGGGGAACGCTTCAGTAGGGGAGGAGGGAAGGGCTGGACCGGAGGGAAGGTGACAGAACCCTGAGCTCAGAGGCCAGGCAGGTGGGGAGGAGCTCCCAGGGCCAGCAGGGCAGCTGCTGGCATCGTGGGCTGTGTGTTTGTGTCCCCCTCAAACTAAACCCCCAGGGTGACGGGGTCAGGAGGTGGGTCCTGCGAGGTGCAGAGGTCCTGAGGGGGGACCCTCACAATGGGTCAGTGCCCTGAGAAGGAGCGGCCCCAGAGAGCTCGCCTCCTCTCTGCTCTCACGTGAGGACACAGGTAGAAGTCAGAGGTCAGGATGGGCTCCCCAGACCCCTCTGCTGGCACCTTGACCCTGGACTGTCCGCCTTCAAAACTGGGAGGAGAAACGTTTATGGTTTGAACCATCCAATCTGTGGTGTGTTGTGAGGACAGCCCGAGAGAAGGCAGCTGGGACATCATCTCAAAGAGAAAAAGTTTCTTGTACGACATTAAAAGAATCGAGTGCTCAGCCCAGTGGGCGAGGGAAGAGACAGGAGGACTGGGTTACGATTAGATTAGCAACAGGGACACCAGAAACAGATACATTGTGACTGACTGTAATTCAATTTTTTAAAATAAGTAATTAATTAAAATTTTAAAAAAGATTACGCTAGCCATAGGGCTAGGTAGTATCCAGGTTAGGCTTAAGATGAGGGTGTGGCTGATAATTAAGGTACCACTGGTTTGCTTCCGATCTGAACCCACGATTCCAGAGGTACTTGTAACCCATTGTAACTCACCACTTCTCAGACACGTTATTTTTCCCATGCCACACATCTACTTTTCACACGTTTATTTTTCACATCCCCACGTCTAGGAGGTGTCTTACAAAGGTTCCTACGTGTCTTTGTTTAATCGGCAGTATCCTTACTTCATCGCAACAGCAGTGCAGTAAGTAATGGTGTATCTTCCGAAAAACAGCAGCATCTCATTTCTTCTAATATGGCAGACGTGTTCCAGACAACGGAAAATCAGATGGTTCACGTCAGTTCAGAGGACACGCGGCCATGGCGGTGTGTATCGTTGGTAGCTCTGCGCCCAAATCTCGTGCCCTCCGGAAGCTTCTAGAGACTGCGAAGTACTTTCTCGAAGAAAAGCTAATCGGGTCCACATCTGTTTTGTGCCCCAGGGTCCCTGGAGGGGCCCCAGGAGGGCAGGTCGAGCGCTGGGGCTGCTCGGCGGCAGCAGCAGAACACACGGAACGTGAAGAGTGAAGAGCGCGCTGCCGCGCAAGAGCCGCGAGCCGCTCCTGAGAAGCCTGCAGACAGAGTAGGGGAGCGGAAATGTGAGAGCGGGAGGTACGGCGTTTCCGTGAGGAATTTAGCAAGCGGGCAGGTTCAGTAAGCAAAACAGCTACTTTTAAAACAACCCATGGCTCATTACCAACCCACTCCGCGACGCGAGCTCACCTAGGTCCCGGCCGTTGCTGCAGCCGGGCCGCGCGAGCGCTGCGGGACGCACGGGGCCCCGGGGGCGCGCCAGCCGCCCAGGCTGCGGGGGGACTGGGGCGCCTCAAGGCGCCTGCGCGGAGAGCCTGCGCCACTCCGAGGGGGGCTCCTGCCCTCCTGCCCGGCGCCCCTGACTCTGCACGTCATGACTCTGCCTCCCTGGTTCTTTGTTTTTCATTTGTTTTTGGAGGAGGGACTGGGGATTGAAACCAGGCCCTCGTGCGTGCTAAGCACGCGCTCCGCCACTGAGCTCTATCCTCCCCCGACCCTGGTTCTTCTTAGATTGTTTTCACGGTAGACATCTGTTGTATTCCCACACCTCTCATGGCTCCCTTGTGCCTCAAAACTATTGTCCACAGTCGCTGCTTGACTCTTAGGCCAGGGTTGGGTGCACAGAGTTGGCTCGTTCCCCGTCCCTCTCCTGGTACTCTCTGCTGCCACAAGCTCATTCCAGGCCACCGTTTGTGTCTCCCCTAAGGCTCCTGCCCGTCAAATTCCACTCCTCCACGGAGGCTTCCCCAGCTGCTGTCAACAGGCCACACCTAAGCTCTTGTGACAGACACCTGGTGACACAGCTGTCCAGAGGGCTCCTTCTGCAGAGGTGACCAGGTTCTATGTGACCAAGACACTTCAGCCAAAGCTGACTGGACTAGGATGGGCTTCTGACCTGGGCGGAACCGTCCCAGGCAGGCCAGGGGCCAGAGGGTTCACCAGGTGCCAAAGCCCTGCTTAAAGAAGGATGGAGAGGACCAGGCAGAGCCATGAGAGCCCCACTGCTGGAAATCTGAACAGGAAGGTTCGAGAGTGGGGGGGAGGGGGGGAGAGAGGGAGGGAGGGAGGGAGAGGGAACTTACAGGAGCAGGGCTGAAAACATCAGCAAGTCATCAGGTTTCAGCTACAGCAGAGCCTCAGCGGAGGAGCCAGACCGCCTGCTGCTGCCAGGACATGAGGTTGCCTCATCACTAGAGCAGACCTGGGTCCAGCGCAGCTTCCCAAGTCCAGTTTCTGTGCTGCCCGGTCTCGCTCCATTTCTGTTTCCCTAAGAAGCCTGTGGGCAGAGTCTCCTGGACTCCTGTGAAGTCAGAACGACTGGCTGAGGTTCCTGTGTCCCACATGTACCCCTACGGTCCTCCAGAGAATCCGAATAAGTGTTAATCCCATAAAACAAAAGAACCGTGCGCACAGTGACCTTCACCAGTCCCTGCCCCCAAACATCTGCAGCCTTTCTAGCCTGAACCATGCGATTTGGCACTCACTACAGGATGCCTCGCCAAAGCAAGGGCACTAATTTTGCATGGGCTTTAATTTCACTTCCCAGCAGATCACACACTTCCTCAGGGCAGGGGCTCAGGGCTCCTGTTTCTTCTTTATCTCTCACACCCCATATAATCTTGAATACGTCATTTAACCTCTCCAAGCACCGGTACTCTTGTTTTCAAAACTGGAGAAATAATAGTACCTACTTTAAAGGGCAGTTTTGAAGAATAAATGAGAACATGTCTGCAAAGTGCTTGGCATAGTGCCTGGCACACGACGAGTGCTCATCAAGCACTGATGGACGTAGTGATGGCAGTGCTGGTGGTGGTGGTGGTGATGGCGGTGGTGATGATGGTGATGGTGGTGGTGCTGGTGATGGTGGTGCTGGTGGTGCTGGTGCTGGTGGAGGTGATGGTGGTGGTGGTAGTGATGGTGGTGATGGTAATGGTGGCAGTGAGGGTGATGGTAGTGGACTGTATACATCATAGAGTCCTGAACACAGTAGATAACTTAGAAGTATTTGCCGCTATGTGGCTCACCTGGCAAACCACATGCTCACAGGCTGTATAGCGGAGTTAAGGGACAGAGATGAGCAGAAGGGAAAACCAGCACCTGTGGAGCACCTGCTCCGACCCCAAGCCCTTGCGGGTCTATCTCATCTATACCTCACAGCAGCTCATTGGCAGAAATCCTAATTTAAATTAAATGACCTGCCTAACTTTATGAAGCTAAATAACGACACTGCTTGGGTTCCAACAGCCACACCCTTTCCTCTACACCCGGCGGCCCCACAAACAACCCCTCAAGACTGATGGGCAGAGGGAGGGGATGGCCAGCAACGTTCCTCCAAAGTAGGAATGGGTTCAAAACACAAACTCTGTGTTTCTCAAAAAACACCATCCTTACGCACACTAACTGCACCGTTCGCACCCTAATTTCCCCCGTCAATCTTCACTTTTCATCAACTCCTGATCAAGGTTTGCATCAGTATCAGGAGAAATAAAGTTGAATGACTCCATTTCAACACTGACCTAAAAGAAGGAGCAGGAAGCGATGCTACTGGCTGAGGGTGGCAAGATGCCGTAGTCAGACTCCTTTCAGAAACAGCCTCCGACCTCGGCGTTCTCTCCTTCACAACCACAGTCCTGCCGGGTCTGCTCTGCAGGGTCTGTCTCGCTGGGCTCTGTGCCCTGCTCTGGTACGGGGACTCTGGAAGCTGCTTGAGGGCAGAGAGGGTGACAACACTGCTTCGTGTCCACAAGTGCCCGGAACTTAACCTCCACTCACTCACTTGAAGATCTCACTGGTCCTCTGATGCACCTCGCTTTATGAGGCTGGGGAAGGAGACCCGGGCAGTGGTCCCGGGGGGTGACAGTGCTTCAGCTCAGCACTGGGCCGGCGGACCCCCGGCTCCAGGCGGCACCATCACCCCCGCCCAGCCCCGGCCCCTCACCAGCGGCGCTGGTTCCAAAGGCTTTGCGGTCCGGCTGCCCGGATTCAAACCCAGCTGTGTTGCCTCAAGCTGGGGGACTCCCCGACACTTACTTAGCGTCTCTGAGCCTGCTCCTCAGCCAGACGAGGCGAGTGCCAGAGGAGAACACAAACAAGTCCTGGAGCCTCAGCCCCGCGCGCGACCACACCTCCCGCGGCAGGGACGGTCACTGTCATCAGTCACCCACTGCGTTTACCCTTTGGGGCTGTGCTCGCCACCTTCCTTCCTCTGATTCTCGGTGCCGACCCTTGACTAAAAGCTAGACGGCAGCGAGACCACCGGAGGGACGCCGCGGAGCTGTGTGGGAGCCGGCAGGCGCTGGGCAGGAGACAATCAGACGTGCGCTGCTAGAGCTGATACCGCAGCTCAGGGGCTAATGCAGTTTTGGGCTCCGTTCCCAGCAGCGAACAGAGGTGAGAGTCCCGCTCTAACAGCCTTTCTCGAACCCCACCTGGAAAACTACATTAAATTCCGGGCACTTCAATACCATAAAGAGGTAGAAAAGCTGAAGGGAGTTCAAAGCAGAGCAATAAAAATGATGGGGAGGTAGGGAGAATTGATTTACTGGGAAAGATTAAAATAACGAACTACGTACAGCGCGTCTGGGTGGTGACTGGCGAGGAGCATGGGGGAACATAGCAGCCTATAAATAATGGGGCCAGTAAACAGCCGCGGGGAGCGTTCTTGAGCTGGTACCAGGAGGCACAGCCGGGAAGGAGGGCGAGACAGAGGAAAGGACAGTTTATGAAGAACCTGCGGAAAGCTGTGTGGGCTTTTATTCAAAGACAGAGAGAGACAGGCAGAGAAATTAAAGATGCCAAGCAGTGACGTTCCAATCCAGCAGGACGGAATCCTACTTCCCAAAACCCTATTGTTTTCTGGTCCCCATCTGCGTGTCTCCTACCCCAACTGCTATGGCCCTTGGTGGTCAGCACCCCTCCCCCTACTGCCACCACTGCCAGGCAGCAAGCTTGGCAGAGAAATACACCAGGTTCACTCACCGGAGACTCCCCAGCACCTGACGCAGGGCTCACCTCCTAGTCATCATCCCATAAATACCGGCTGAATGAAGGGCGTGGTGAATGGCCAGTTTGCAAAGAAATAAATGAAATAAAGCATTAATTACCAAAAATGATACATAGTAAGGGTCATGTCAAAGCAGCAAAGATCTAGCAGGATCACAGCCATGGATCGTGACATGTAGAATTTTAAGGTTAGAAAGGCCGTTAAAAATCTTATATTTCAATGATTCTCAATTTTTTTCCCCAAACCAGTTCACCTGTGCACCTACATTTACACACAATTTCCAGCACGCTCACGTATTCCCAGACCTTTCTCTCCACCATAAATAATGCCTATCAGAGCCAACTACATGAGAGGGACATTCTCCCGTGGAAAACCTTGTCACCACTCTAACTGAGTAAAAGAAAAAAGTGAATACTCTGTGGCCTGTTGTGAGCGGCCCTCCCTGAGACCCTCGCGTGCCACTTATGCCTCCGGGGGGACCTCGGCCTCCGGGCGGGCGGCGCGGCAGCACTTCCCCGCAGGCACACACTTTCAGCTTTTAATTTTGAGTAGAAAAGTACTTGCTCTTCTCCTCACGCCTCACTGTGACCTGTGTGTCACCCAGCACCCCCTCTGCTGAGCAGGTAGAGTGACCGTCCCGGGAAAGCCCGTTCATGGTGCAGCCCAAACTATAGGACGGGGTTTCTACAGGTTTCCCGAGGCCCCAGGTGCCATTCTGTGATTTCCAAACGCAGAAACTGAGGCTTTGTGTTAAAAGTTACTGGAGCAAGTGACATCCTGGTGACACAGGAACCACCAGCCACCTGCTGAGCGCCCCCCTCACTCCTCTCGGCTGCCTCAGGGGTCCCCACCTACACCCCAGACTTCTCTGCACAGTTCATCCCACAAAGCCACAGGCACCACTTTGTCAAGCTCTGTGGTGAACAGAGAGGATTTCCTCCGTCCATTTAGCCAATGCTTAGGAGCTGTAGTTACGCAGTTCAGAGGCAAAGTCCAGACAGCCCTTGATGCATACATTTGTTTTTGGAAAAGTCAACTTCAAAGCCTGAAGTCCATCTCCGGAATCCCAGTTCCCCCATTAACACCCACAATAAAACAGTAAATACATTCCAGGGAGAAAGCAAGCGGAGGGGGAGCCATTTTTCAATTTACTCAGTGAAGCGGCCGCTGCCCCGAGGCCCGTGGCGCGTGGTGGGCCCACCTCTAGAGCCCAGCACCACCCAGGGGCCCAGAGGCCCGACGACTGTTTCAACACCACGCCGGGCGGCCGGTGCCCGGGGGAGGCGGCGCTGAGGTGGGTCTGAGCATGCGCAGCAGGGGCGGGTCCCCAGGGAGAGGGGGCCGGGAAGCAGCCCGGGGCGCTGGGAGCGCGGCGGGGGGCGCGGGTGCTCCTCAGGAGGTCCCGGGCCTGGAAGTTCTGCCAGAATCTGTCCTGCGGCCCAAGGGGGCCCCAAAAGTTCCCAAAGTGGAGAGAGCGGGCCGGAGAAACGTCAGGGAGAGCGCACGCCTGGAACCCAGAACTTCCCAGTGCGATGTTGAGCACTTCAGGTGGCGAAACCCGATCCCAGTCTGAGCTGGAGGCCGCGAAGCCCGACCTGCACGGGTCTGAAGTTACGTCCGGGCTTCACTGACCCGCTTGCTGGGATACCTTTTTCAGAACAGACCCACTAACGTTTTGGAACTGGAGGTGCTCCCTCAGGCCCTGCGGGGGTGAAACAGGGCGCCTACACCATGCAGTCCCCTGCTTAAGCTGCAGAACATCCCGAAACACAGCCGGCCCGGGGCACGGGGTCGCAGACCTGGTCCACCCCGGCCGCTTCGCGAAGGGTCGGTGAGGGGCCGTGCCGACGTCAGGGGGTCCGGCCCTGCTGCCGGAGGGTGAGGGAGGGCTGCACTGCGGCGCGCTGGGGAGGGCAGGGAGGAGGAAACGGTTCTGAAAACAGTTTAGGGATAAGTCAGGACTTGGTGGGGGGGGGGGGGCTTGGGGCAGGGCGGGAACGAGGACTCCCGAGTTTCCTCGTGGACGTCCTCATGGATGGTGGTGTCACCGTGAGACGGTGCTCGCAGGAGGCAGGGCAGGAGCAGCGGTGAAATAATAGGTCTGTCTGAACATCTGTGAGGAGCTGGAAGAAACACTGAGCCATCAGGCAGAGGCAGCCGAGCTCAGTGGGACACAAGCTCGGAGAGGTGTGTGGAAACACGCGGCGGTAAATTAGAATCTCACAGAGTGACCCAGAGCAGAGGCAATTCAGAATCGTCGTCCCCCCAGCACGGGGACGAAGGCAGAGAACACTGGCCACGCTCCCCAGAAGCCCCCTAAAGAGGGGCCATGGTACAGCTGAGGCAGGAGCTGGAAGCAGGAACAGGGCCTTGAGCTGCCCTGGGGTGTGCTCCTCTGCCTTCCCTGAGCCGACGAGGCCCCACAAAGCTGCTTGCTCCTCCTGGGCTCAGTTAGCACCCAGCCTTTACAGCCTCCCAACTTCCCAAAGCGCTCACCATCCAAGTCCTCTTCCGCTAACTCCAGGTAAACGACGTGGTCGAAATTCAAGCCCCACTGTAGATCAACAAAACAGAGACGCGTAGTCGGCTTTCTCTTTTATTGAGTCACAGAGGTGGGAGAATGTGGTTTTGCATCTTCTGAAATTGGTGCTGTAAAGAGTCACAGAATCTTCTGGGCTTTCATGACATTTGGCAGATGTAGGACAATCACATACACTTCTCCTCATGCTGGGCTCCGTGTATGTGTATTTTTACTCTCCTCCGGCTAATCTCTGACACGGTTGCAGAAGTCATTTATAAAATGCAGGTGTGACCCCTAGCAATAAACCACCAAATTCCAAACCGGAAGGAAAACCTACCAACGCACCTAGCCAGGAGTCACTAACAAGGTGGCTTTGTTCGAATGGGTAGTTCATATAAAACAATGGAATTACCAAAGGTTGTAAAGTCATTTTCTATGAAATAAATTCTTGCTCGATGAACATAGATGGTAGCACAGCTTATGGGCTGTTTTCTGTTTTTGTCTTTTGCACTTGTTACTCATTGAAAAGACCGAGCAGAAAGCTGCTAGAAATGCAGGACTGAAGGCCCCGGCCCGACAGGGGAGGCAGCAGTGAAATGACAAGGTCTAGTGATAGAGCGTCCTTAGTGTCCTTGCTGTGTCTCTCTGAACAGCCCGGAGGGGGATGGGAGCCATCCCACCAGCCCCTAGGACATTAGGCTGGTCAGCATGGTCAGAGTTGAGTCTCAAGGTCTTACGAGAAGGAGAGAGATGGGGGAGTGACGTGTGATATTTGTGGCCAGGTCTAAAAACGCCATCAATCTCTTCTGTGTGCATTCCATGGCTAGAAATTAATCAAGTGGTCAAACCCAGCTGCAAGGGAGGTTGGGAAATGGAGTCTCCAGCCAGGCAGCTCTGGGCCAGATACCCGCTTGCTTGAAGAAGGGAACCGCATCATGGAACGTGAATCACGGCCCACGGTCTTCCCCATCAAGCCAGTGATGGCTTCAGCCCAGGCGGGTACCATCTCAGGGCTCCTGGACCACTTATCAGCCTGGTGTCCTCTGCACGGAGATGAAACAGATTCAGAGGACTGAAGAGAGGGCACGTTTTGGGGACACATGAAGTGAAAATTAGATAGCTCGTCTTCTAAGGTGGACTGTTTCTCACTCCCAGTGGAAACTGAACCAGATCAAGTCACTTCACTCTCTAACTTCCATCTGTTTCCATTTGAAGAAGGAGGAGGCGGAGGGGAAGGGGGTCTCACCCAGCTGGTCTCACCCAATTGTGAATTAACGCCAGTATAAATGATTAGCATTTTAGCGGATTCAATCTCCTTTTTACATAGTCAAGCAGCACAGTTGGAACATGGTCCCACGCAGGGAAGGCACAACGCTATGCACTGCAAAGCACAGAACGGCCAAACTTCCGTTGAGACAAAGCACAGCTGGTTTATTTGCTGCCCTCCAGCTGAAAAGCTCTAATTCCAGTTGCAGAAAGCAGAAATGAAGCCTTAATTGAACCTCCTCTCCTTTATCTGTAACTTGTCTTCAGACCGTTAATCCTTAATCCTACAGTCTGGACCTTGGAGTCGTATCTCAAAGTCCTAAGAGTGGGTTATCCAGTCACTGGATTACACAATGGATTAGTTCTTCCCTCGAATCTCTCATGAACTTCACAACATAGTTTGAGGTCTGGCATCGGCTTCAAGTGCTTAGCCCTTTCTAGAGGGCAGTAACTAATCGAATGGGGCATCTGTCACTGCGTCCTTAATATAGTTCCCCGAGTGTGCTCAGAACCATCGGGTGTGGTTCCCGATTTAGCCTCGTGACAAGTTGTCACGAGATAAAAACAGCTAAACAGGAATTTGGAAACTGAACTCCTGTTCTGTGCTAAAAATACAGAACTAATCATTACAAAGCACTCCCAAAAAGGTGTTTGCTGTGAACTACATACAGGTCAGAACTGTCTTGTGGCTGTTCTTTCGTTTAGCTGCCACATCTCCCCCACTGCATGTCGTAAGTCAAGCCTCTCGCAGCTGCAAACCTGTGCTCTCCTCGCTTGGAGGTTTAGTTTAGAATTGAGTGGAGGACTCTAAAGAGCTGAGTTTTAGAAAATGGTGATCAGGGACAAATATCTTAATACTGTTTCCCTGCCTCTGGGTTCTCCTCTTTCTGCAGTTAGCGAATGTGGGGACCTCTTCCCGGATGGAGAGATGCCTGTCTGCGGGTGAAAGCAAAGGGGGTGACTGACGCGCCAGGGATCACACAGTCACCACCATCCCATTTCATCTATCTGACAGCTCTTTATAAAAACAAAAATTTTGTACATAGTACTTAAAAATGTTGTCACAGTGGTATAATTGGCATACAGTTAACTGCACAGAAGCGTACACTGTGATAAGTGTGACACAGTTATACACCAGGTAAGTCAAGATCATGAACAAATCCATCACCCCTGCGCCTCCTCACCCCCGTCGCAGCCCCTCCTCTCATCCCTGCCCACCCTGTGGTCTCCAGGAAACCACTGATCCGCTCCCTGTAACTCTGCATCAGACTTCATTTTCTAGAATCTTATTCAAATGGAAACGTACAGTATGTGCTCTTTCTTGTCCAGCTTCCTCCGCTCAGCACAATTATTTTGAGGCTCATCCAGGCAGCAGCATGTTTGAGTAACTCACTCGTTCTCATGGTTGAGCAGTATTCCGTTGTGAGATGTACCAGGATGAAGTGAACTAAGGTTCAGTCACCTGGAGCCTACACTTGGGTTTTTCTCAGTGTTTGGCTATTATTTTAAAAGCTGCATCTGTCTTTGTATGAACATATGCTTGTATTTCTATTGGGTCCATCCATAGGAGGCGAATGGCTTGACCATATAGTTGATGCATGTTTACCTTTTTAAGAAACTGATAAAATGTTTTCCAAAGAGGTTTTACAACTTGACATCCCTACCACCTACGTACGAGTGTTCCAGTTCCTCCAAATCCTCAGCAACACTTAGTATGTCCCATTTTCACAACTTTAGCCTTTTAATACGTGTGTAAAGGTATCTCACTGTGGTTTTATTTTCCGTCTCCCTAATGAGCAATGATGTTGAATACCTTTTTAGGTACTTACTTACAATTTGCATATTCCTTGGTGAACTGTCTGTTCAAATATTTTGCCTGTTTTCTTGACTTTTGAGAGTTCTTTATACATTCTGGATATAGGTCCCTGGACAAATAAGTCTGGATGTAATTTGTAAATCTCTTCTGTCAGCCTGTGGCTTTTCTTTTCATCCTCTTAATGGTGCCTTTTTGAAAGAGATTGTGCTCTTTCTGTGTTCTGAGAAATCTCTGCCCAAGTTCACAAATATTTTCTCCCATGTTTAATTCTAGAAGATTTATAGTTTTTGCTTTGATGTTTAGCTCTATAATCCATTTTGCATTAATTTCCATATATGGTACAAGGCATGGATTGAATTTTTTGCATGTGGATATCCAGTTGTTTATACCATTTGTTGAAAGACTGTTCTTCCTCCACTGAATTCCCTTTGTATCTTTGTCAAAAATTTGTTGTCCATGCTGGTGAGGATGTGGAACAACAGGAACCCTCATTTATCAAAGGTGAGAATGTAAAATGGCACAGCCCCTGGGGAAGACAGTTTGACAGTTTCTTACAAAACTAAACATATCGTTGCCATATGATCTACCAATCTTACTCCTTGGTATTTACCCAAAAGAGATTAAAAGTGATGTCCACCCCAAAACCTTAACATGGATGTTTATAGCAATTGTATTCATAGTTGCCAAAACTGGAAAGCAACCAAAATGTCCTTCAGAGGGTGAATGGATAAAGTGTGGTATTTCCAGGCAGTGGAGTATTATTCAGTGCTAAGAAGAAATGACCTATCAAGCCATGAAAAGACTCAGAAAAATCTTGAATGATAGTCCTGAGTGAACGAAGTCAACCTGAAAATGCTCCGTGTTGTGTAATTCCCACTACATGACATTCTGGAAAAAGCAAGACCATGGAGACAGTAAAAAGACAAGTGGTTGCTAAAAGTTTGAGGGGTGGAGGCTAGAAGTTTTTAGGGCAGTAAAAATACTCTATATGGTACCATATGATGGATACATGTCATTACACATTTGTCCAAACTCCACAAATGTTTACAACACCAAGAGGGAGTTGTAATGGAAATCATGGACTTTGGGTGATTATGATGATGTGTGGATGGCGGTGGGGGGAGGGGGTGTGTGGGAAATCTCTGAACCTAAAACTGTTCTAAAAAAATAGTCTTATTTTTCAGAAGTATAGGGATAAAAATAGTGAATTTAGCATGTCAGATCTCTTTTTCAGTTGATTCTGCTGCTATATGGCATTTTCTTTATCAGTATTTGCTTTTCAAGACAAGCTAGAAAGTAATGAGCATACTTTTTAAATTGAGTGTCCTCTGATGTGTGGCTGTATTTGGGGACTTTTATTCTGTTGCAGTTATTTTTTTGTCTATCTTTATGCCAATTGCACGGTCAGTTACTTAATTTATAAGTCTTGAATTCAAATGGTGTCAGTCCTCTGACTTTGTTTCTTGTCAGGGTTGTTCTGGATATTCTAGAGAATCTCCATTTCCATATGAATTTTAAAACCAGTTTGCTCATTTCTAAAAAAAAAAAAACAAACTGAAATTTTTATTGGGATTACCTTGGATCAAGAGATTAATACGCAGGGAATTTACATCTTAAGAATATATAAACAGGGTGTAATTTTCCATTTCTCTAAGGCTGTGTTTTGTAGTTTGCAGTGAATTGATCTTGAATATCTTTTGTCATATTTACCCCTAAATATTTTTACCCTATTAAATGTTATTTTTATTTCAACATCTGATTGCTCATTAGGAATATGTAGAAATACAACTGACTTTTGCATATTGCTCTTGCATCCTGCAATCTTGCTAAACTGGTTTTTATTTCTAGTAGCTTTTCCGTACATATCATCAAATTCTCTGCATAGATGATCATGTCAACTGCAAAAAAAACAAAGGCAGTTCCTCTTCTTACTTTCCAATCGGAACGCCTTTTATTCCTTTCTGCCGCGGATCTCCAGGACAACGCTGGGTAGAAGTGGAAGGCATGGACAACCTGTCTCGTTCCCCAGTTCTGGGGTAAAGCACTCAGTCTTCCATAAGAATGATGTTCATGTAGTTCTTTTGCAGACAGTTTTTTATCAGATTGAGGAAGTTTCTTTCTATTACTAATTTTCTGAGGATTTTGTCAGGAATTATTTTAATTTTGTCAAATGCTCTCTCTAGGTTTATTGAGCTGATAATGTGCTTTTCTTCTTTTGTATGGTAATAAGACAAATTACATGGATCGATTTTCAATTCGCAAGTCAATCTTGCATTCCAAGGATAAATCGCACTTGGACATCATATATTGTCCTTTTTTAATATAGTTGGACTCAACTTGCTAAAATTATATTTAGAATTTTTATATCCATGTTCATGATGGATATTGATCTGTCACTTTCTCTTCCTGTAATGCCTTTCTCTGGCTTAATTCATAAAGCGAATTTTTTAATATTTCCTTCTCTTCAGTTTTCTGGGTTTATCAT
Source organism: Camelus bactrianus (assembly GCF_048773025.1). Classification (NCBI taxonomy): domain Eukaryota; kingdom Metazoa; phylum Chordata; class Mammalia; order Artiodactyla; family Camelidae; genus Camelus; species Camelus bactrianus. Next base: position 1,430,014 of record NC_133552.1, on the reverse strand, counting down.
AAAATGACATTTCTTTTTCCCAAAACATCTGGTAGAATTTACCAGTGATGCCTCTGAGTCTAGACTTTTATCTGTGGGAAGGTTTTTAATTGCAAATTCAATTATGAATTTTGTAATTAGTGTCTATATTAATTTAATGGTTCAGAATATCTTGGTAAATGTTCCTTGTGCACTTGAAAAGAATGTATATTCTGTTATTGCTGAGTGGAGTGTTCTGTAAATGTCAATCAGGTCAAAGTGGTTGAAAGTGTTGTTTAAACATTCTATATTCTTAATGATTTTCTGTCTACTTGTTCTATCAATTACCAAAAGAAGGTTCTTGAAATTTTAAGTTGTAATTGTGAATTTGGCTATTTCTCTTTGTAGTTTTATCACATTCTGCTTCATATATATTGAAGCTCTGCTTGTTAGGTACACAAACAATTTGGATTTTTATGTTCTTTTGATGAAATGACCCCTTTGAGGAAATGACCCCTTTGATGAACAGCCTTCTTTATCCCTAGCAAAAATGTTGTTGAGAAATCAAGGTTGTCTGATACTAATTTAGCTACTCTAGCTTTTTCTGTAGAATGCTAGCACAGTACGTATTTTTCCATCCTTTCACTTTGAATCTTTTTGTATCTTTATATTTAAAGTTCATTACTTGTAGGTAAGATATAGTTGCATCTTGCTTTTTAAATCCAATCTTGTGATGTTTAGACCATTTACTTTTAATGTGACTCAGTATAGACAAGTTTAAATCTATCATCTTGCTACAACTCTTTGTTTATTACCTTAGTGGTTGCTGTGGCATTGGCAGCACACATCTTCAGCTCACTGTGATGCACACCACTCCGAGGATAGGATAAGAACCTTACAATACGTACTTCCATGTCTCTCCCTCTGGGTTTGTACTACTGTCACACATTTTATTTTTACAAATGTGATAAATCTCACAGTGTTATTGTTTTTGTTTAATCAGCCCATCACCCTTTAAAGTGATTCAAGTAGGAAAAAATCTTGTATTTTCTCATCAGTTATCATTTATGGTGTTCTTCATTTCCTTTGAATAGATTCCTGTTTCCATGTGGCATCTTTTCGTTTCTGCCTGAAAGATTTTAAGGTTTTAACATTTACAATATTAATCATTTTAACATTTCTTATAGTAAGGGTCAGCCGATGATGAAGTCTTTGCGCTTGTGTATATCAAAAAAAGTCTTCACTTAACCTTTGTTTTTAAAATATATTGTTTCTGGTTTTTAAAATATATTGTTTCCGGTTTCTATAATATAATTCCAGTTTGACAGATTTGTTTTTTCAGTACTTTAAAGATGTTATTTCACTATATTCTTATTCATATTTTTTCTGACAAGAAATCTGATGTCATTCTTAACTGTTCTTCTGTATCAAATATATGCTGTGGCTTTTTTCAAACTGGATGCTTTAAAAATTCTCTCGTATCACTGGTTGTCAGCAATTTGATTATGATATGCCTTGCCATAGGTTTTTTTCCCTCATGTTTGTTATGTTTTAGGTTCACTGAGCATCTTGGGTCTGTGTGTTTATAGTTTTTATCAAATTTTAGAAACTTTCTGGCCATTATTTATTTAAATTTTTTTGACGCCTCTCTCTCTTCTCTTTTGGGGACTACAGTTATATGTACATTAAGCTGCTTGAAGTTTTCCCACAGATCATTGATGCTCTGTTCAGCTTTCCTTAATTCCCTTTCCTCTGTTTCTTCCACTTTAGATGGTTTCTGTTGCTATAATTTCAAGTGCAGGCACCATTTGTTTTGCAGTGTCAACACTACCGTTAATCTTATCCAATGTATTTTTCATTTCACACATTGTATTTTTCAACTCTAGAAGTCAAATTTGAATTTTTTCCTAGTATCTTCCATATCTCAAACTTTTTTAAAAAATATGAAATGTAATAGCTGTTTCAATGTAATTTTCTGCTCACGCTAACATCTTGGTCAGTTCTGAGTCAGACTGGAATGATGTTTATCCTCATTTTGGGTTTTGTGTTCCTGCCTCTTTGCATGTCTGATGATTTCTGATTCGATGCCAGACATTGTGTGTTTTACCTTGCTGGGTGGGTGATGGATAATTTTTATTCCCATAAACTTTATTGAGCTTTGTTCTGGGATGAAGTTGACTTGAAAATAGTTTGATCCTTTTTGGCGTTTCTTTTCAAATGTGTTAGGTAGAACTAGAACAGTGTTAAGGTTAGCTGTTCTGCACAGCTGAGGCCCTTCTGTGCACGCCACACAACGCCCTGTGAATCTGGAGGTTCACTTCTCTGGCTGGAAGGAAGAGGCAGTGCTCCTCACCCTGTGTAAGCGCCAGTACCGTTACCTCCCATCCTTCAGGGTGGTCCTTTCCCTGTCCTCAGGTAACTTTCTTGTCCTCATGTACTAATCACAGTTTAGACCCTTTCTAGAGAGCAGTCACTAGTCAAATGTATTTATAGATTGTTCACATATTTCTCACATGCTCTTTAATACAGTTCCTTGAGTGTGCTCAGAACCATTGGGTGTGGTTCCCAAAAAAGACCACTTCACGACAAGCCATCACATGCTTCCGAGATAAAAACAGTCACCCAGGAATTTGGAAACTTAACTCCTGTTCTACAAATATAGAATAATCATTATAAAACATGACCCAAAAGAACGCTAAATTACATCACATTGACTTTATGCATGTTTTGTTTTTCCAAGACATTTTTCAACTCAAAGTCAAAGCAAGAAGGAATACCTTTGAGAACAGTTTTAAGTGTCCAGTTGAATGGGAATGAAAAGAAGATTTCCCAATGGCGTAAGTCCATTATATTATAAAGTATCTGCTTTAAAGAGATAATATTCTGCTTTAAACCACATCCCAGTCCTCTTCTCCAGAAAGAAGCGGTATTTTACACAAAGGAGACAAGGAGAAAAGCTATGGCAGGTAACTCCTGGCGCTCTCACAAGTGGTAGGCACGCGCTAAGTGACTCATTTATATTCATAGTGAATATGAAACCGATTTTACCGGTTCTGTGCTGCTTTCCCAACCCCTGCAATGCGGTCCGTGTCAGTAACTGCTTGCTGAATAAACTCATGAGTTTCAATGAAGAGTTCCCTTCACTTAAATTTTGGGCAGGTTTTAAATAATCCACTGGGTATTATATAGACATGTTGAAAAATCATGCGTTTATCTAAGAATAAAACTCAATAGTTGACCAGGTTTTAAAGGTTTAAAAAAATTTTAAGCACTAAATGTGACCCATGACTACAAAAAATTTTACTTATCCAAACTACAATATTTATTCTTTCTATTTTATTTTTAGTTTTCCTATAATTTGAGCTCCTGCTATTTGAAAAATAAACACGACCCACGTGTCTATAGCAACCAGCTAATTAGGACATAGAACAGCTCATCTGAGAGCAGTTGGGCCATTTCCAGGTACTGCTGCATTTGGGGACATGCTCAGGACCACGTGGAGTGCAGAATGAGGCATAGGGCTAGATGTGACTAGACTGTGTTTTCAGGCAGGTTAATTCACATACTTCAGCAGGAAGCATTGTTAATACAATAAAGTTCTTTCACTTAATAATCTACATTTTAAAAGAAATAAGCATTTTGCATCTGGAACCAAATGAACGCACTGGGATAAGAGTGGGATCCAGCCTCCTTGACGAGGAAATATGCCAGGAGGAAGAAAGAGCACAGACAGTAGAGTCACCGCAAAATTCAAAATTTAAAATTGCTTCATGGAAGCGATCATGGGAAGAAAGAATCTGATTCAAATTTTGCACCCACCTCCCAAAGTATCATTCATAACTCAAATCGGTCTCTTGATGGCACAACACTGGAAGAATGGCAGCATGAGGGAAATGTTCTGCCCTGAGGTTGTGGACCTCCAGGGGCAGGCATGGTGAGAGTCTCCTTTCTCGTCAATATGCCCCGCCTGGAGTGCCACTCTAATTCAGTTAGCCTGCATTCCCAAAACCAGACGTAGCATCATGAAACTGTTCTGGGGCAATTCTAAAGAGCATCCATCACATTCCATCAGTCCTGCTTACTCTGTAAGAGGCACACATGCATCTCTGCTCTTTTAGTCAGTGTGGGACAAGGAGGGAAGGGCCCCAAGACAGCGGGGAGCCGGGGCGCCCCGTAACCAGAGGAGGAAACCAAAGCAAGCTGCAGGGAAACCAGAAGCTGACTCACTACAGACGTTTAATTCTTGTGAAGGCGGAACGGGACGTTTTATCCCTCTAACCAAGACGTGTAACTTCGTGCCTGCAGTGTAGAAGCTGCTGTTACAGGCCCACTGTCTGCATGGCAGGGGAGGCGTCCTTAAAAGACATCACAAATACGTACTTGACAAATTTTTGGAATTCTCGTGCCTTTTCCTTTGGATTTTTCCAAGGGAGGAAAAATGGGGTTGCCTAATTCAAAAGAAACTCATTTACTGCCAAGGAGGGACTCATCTACTGAGAAAATCTGTATCATCCAATTTGAGGACACTCCTACAACGCTGCCCCACTTGCAACAATGGCCTCGAAGGGGGCTGCATCTGACTGGGTTCTTCTAAATTCACGTAAATTGAAGACGGTGAAGTTCATGGGAAATTGTCAACACTGTCCTAATTGCCTCATGACGTGGGCAGCCCAGTCCCACGGCACCTCAGACTGCACGTTTGTATAGTCGTTGACATAGAACCCAGCCTGGCATTTGAGTAACAAAATCAGAATATTGTCTTTTCTTCCTCTGTTATGTCCTTAGCACTGTCCTATGTCCTATAGCAGTTGCTTGATACATATTTATTGAAAGAAAGAAGTAGATTTTTAAAGATCGTATTTCCACCTCTTTTATTATCCTGTATTTTCATCGCCATTATGTTGTGGGTTTTGCCTGTGACATGAGGTAAATGTGAGGGGGACAACTGAAGTGAGTGAAGGTAACAGAAACAAATAGAGTCACCTTCCTCCGAACGGCAACCAGAAGTCAGAAAGGAGCGTCCTGAGCGTGGCCCCGGGGACGCAGGGCAGCCCAGCTGGCCTGACTGAAGTCTGGTCCCCGCCGTCTCCACGTCACCAGCGCTTTCCACATCCTCAGGTCCCTCACAAGCACCCAGGAAACATCAGACAACCATCCAAGGAGCCCACGTTCTCCACGAGCCATGCACCTTCTTGACGCCTTTGGAAAGCCAGGGCCTGCGGGCTCTCTCTACTGTACCTCCTGCTCCTCTGCATCTCGCCTGAGACAGGACGACCTCGGGCTCTCAAACGTCCTCAGCGGCACCCACACGCCCCACGGCCCGGCACCCTCCCACCCCAGCGTCCATCACAGTGCACCTGCCTGTCAGGTAAACTCCCCGTGTGCCGTCAGGACCATGCCTGTCTCTCAAGCTCCACCCCACAGAATGAGGGAAGGAGGGATGGGGTGAGGAGAAGAAACCGGGAAGGGAGGGAGGGAGGGAGGGAGGGGAGAGGACCTGTCAGCCACCAAGGGGAGAGGTGTTTGGAGCATCACTTCCTTGTGAAAGGGCCGTTGTAACTCTAACACCTTCACAGACTAGGAAAAGCCCCTTTTCTTAGTGAGAAGCCAAAACCTCAGCCAAGCTGCCGCGGACCAGCCCCACACACATGGGTACTCCGGAAGCCAGAGGTGACAGCCAGGTGGAGTTTACAGAATGCTTTACGACATCCCACAAAACGGTCAGGGAAAAGCCTGCACAGGTGTTTTTACAAAGATGTTTCTCCACGCTGGGCCAGGATCGTGGGCAGCTGTGCCCGCCACCAGTCACCCGAGGAGGACAGAGCCCGCTCTGCAGCCCCCGCTGACCTCGTTGCACCTTGTCTTCTGAATCCTTGGTTCCCAGGGCCAGATGTCCCTGCTAAGCCTGCTAATAACAAGGGAGTCAGAACCAGAACCACAGGCGTAACTGGAAGGACCTTCAGGAGGGGACAGAGGGAAAAAGGCAAGAGCCAGTTACAAGCACGGCTGGCCAAGGGCTATTGAGTATCTGGGGTGCCTGTAATTTTTTTTTCATTAAAGCTGTCTTTTAAATGTTTTCCAAGATACAAGCTGGGAGAGAGCTAGAGAACAAGGAGCCACCAGAGTCGGAACTTTCCGTTTTACCACCAGCCCGAGCAGCGAAGAGGCCTCTCTTCCATGGTGCACCTGCCTCCCTGGTGGCCGGCACAACGGCCGTCCGAGCTTGGAGCCGGAGGGCCACCAGCCTGGCGAGTGTGCGCTGGTGCGGCAGCAGGAGGTGGAACGCATGCGAGTGTCACATTGAGTGTATCACACGCGCACACACCCCCCCCCCAGGGTGTGGTGCTAACACAGCTTTCAAATCCATCTGGCGTTCTCCCCAACCCCCACCACTTCATGGCTCTTTCGTGCAAGTGACCACAAACAGTAGATCTAAATTTGGCACATTTCAAGGTCAAATGATGCAGCCAACAGAATTCGACCTCTCGCAGCATGCCCCTGCCCGTTCTCCCAGCTGATGTGCACACACCGCGTCCTGCCTGATGCAAGCTCATAAACCTTTACCCCGGAAGATGACGCTTACAGAAGAGACGAGACATCGGGATGTCTGTCCCCCACCCCGTTCCCCGGACCACCTCTTCCCCTCAACACACACACAGCAGCTAGCAGAGCCAGGCGGTCGTGTTCCTAAAATCCCATTGGCTCACGTGGGCACAGAGTCTGAAGCAGCTCCAAAATGGACATCGAGTAAAAAATGCCAGTTTTCAAAAGTCTGTAATTATGTATTTACACAAATTACATAATCCTGTGTGCATTTACATACAATTACAGATTATCAAGTAAGTAACACAAGGTTGCAGTGTTAATGAGATGAAATAGAATGAAAACCATCCACTGAAGCCGCCCACTTATCTACGGAACAGGACCTGGCCAGGCTGGGTGCCCCACTGGTGACCTGGCAGGTCCTTCGACACCACCTGGGGACATTCGCATGACAGATGGGAGGGTGGGCCAGTCCATGCCCGTTAAGTCTGTGCCCGAGGTGCAGTGTTTGGCACCAGGAAGATAGCGGTTTGGCTGGCTGGGCTTCTGTTTGTGAAAACTGGCCTCAGTGTTCCGCAGTGACTCGGGGCAGCCAGCCAAAGGCTTTGGATCCCTTACACGAGCCGGATGCAAAGCCGGGAGCCGGGGTGACGCCCTCTGCGGCCCAGCAGGACGCCGCCTGCACCCAGACCCTGAGCCGTCTACTCTCCAGGAACACTTCTGTACAGAAATTGCATAAGTCAGCATTTATTTATTTACAGACCATTACAGTTTATTGTATCAGTTGCCCAAAGCACATAGCATTTTGTTTTGCTTTAGAAAAAAAAAAAGTTACCAAAACAAAAGAACTCCAAAAGTAGACGTGAAAGTAGCATTTTCTAGGAATGCATGAAGAGTTTAGTCTTTTTCCCAAATTGTTTTCTTTCTTTTAGGCTGATTATCTCCCGCCTCATGCTACTGTACGATTACTTCTGGCTATCTCCTAAAATCAATGTCTTCCGTGCTAAATATTGTACCTATGACATCCTAGAACCTTGATTCTTCCCTATGGTGAGATGTTGAATGTTTTTCAGCCACAAATATTAATTAAATGCCTTTTGGAAAAACTAAAGCCTGAATATGTGCATTTTAGCAGCAGCAAAGGGTTAAATAATAAATAAGAACACTACATCTTGGAATTAAATGCACTTTCTGTTTAGAAAGTTGAAAAAAAATACCCAAGAAAATAAATGAAGAGAACATTCAGACCTTTATCATCAATCAACTACTTCACGTCGCTTCTGTCCCTTCCCCCTACAGTATTTTTCGATTCCACATGTTAGACCTACTTCTTCCTTAATGCACATCACCAGTAGGGCCCTGCTTCCACTCCAGTTTGGACCCCAGGAGGGCCCCAGGGGCTCACGACAGTAAGCCATGTGCCTCCGCTTCAAAACAGCTTTAACTCACCAGTGACATACTTTTATTTTTCATAGAGAATGTGCATCAGAGCAAAACAGAGCTGGAATATTAAGTTTTAAAATTAGTTACATAAATTCCAACACATTTTTAACTGTCACTTTCAATTTCCCACATAACCAGCTAGAAAGTGTTCCATGCGGTATGAGAATTTGTTATAAATTTCTTTTTTTAAAATATTGCTTTAAGAATTTGGCTCTTTTCTCCTTAGTATATAGTAAGAAATAGTCTCCCTTGCCCAAGGGCAAGTTTCAAAATTATTGCTACTAAAGAAATATGTATTCTTATGCTCTTCAGCATAAAACGTTATAAAAGCCTTGTAAAAGATATTCTGTATAGTAACCTTCCCTCTAAAAAAACCAAGTGCTTGTGAAGACTACTTTAAAAAACAAAACACGGTCAACAAGTGCATACTTTCCCCTCATTGTCATTATTGATGGAGATTTGCAAGCTTCACTTGAAGGGGTCTGTGACCCTGTGTTATGACAGGTCACACTGGAAGCAGTTTCCTGTAAAAGATGTCACGATGACCCCTAAGGTACTTGTCTAATTTCACATTTGAGAGCCAAGCGCACAAATTAAAAGTTTACATGAATTATCCTGTTATTCTGATTCTGATTCTTGTCCCCTAAAAAAAAAAATCAGTGCCAAGTAAGCTTTCTTCCTTTCTGAGAATTCTAAATCGGTGATGCTCAATGTTAGTCCTATTATTCTGGAGACAGACAGAATAATAGCATAGTTATGGTTTAGCTTTGGTATACCCGCGATAGACTTAAACAAGTCGGCGCTATGCCAACCCTTACGCTTTCCTGTTTTCCAGCCATGGAGTTACAATGATGGAGGGAGTCACTTGGGAGAGAGCAAATATTACAGACACAGAATAAAAGTTTGAGACCCAGTTGATCTTTAATCCTCTGGGGTAAGCTACGGAACAAGCAGTCTGGAGAGTGGGTACTCAGTGTCGTGAACGAATGCGTCAGTTTACAATCACACGGGCACAAAAGCGACTGTCGCCTTTCGGACGTGAGGGCCATTCGAATGTCTCAAACCCATGCACGCAGCGCTCGCTGCGTGCATTTACCACAGGTTCGTAGCGGACGCTGCCATTTAATGTTTACAGAGCCCAAAGCTTCCAAAACGCCTATCTGGCCTGTACATGTTTCATTAAAAATAAACTCTATATAATAAATAAATATATAAAATAAATAAAATGTTGCCTTTGGAATTTCTATAAATAAATTTAACTTTTTTTTTTTTTGACTAAGAGGTCTTTTCTGTCAGTTCACTGGGATGACACCCGTGAGAATGAACCGAGGACGACTCTTAAGGAGGACCGTACCCCCGCGCCCCTGCAGACGCGCGGCCAGGTCCTGATGGTCGGTGTGGCAGCTGTGCTGGCGAGGACAGAGGACGTCTAACCCCACATGCATCGGCGAGTCCCCTCCACTCCCTTCTATCCCCGAGCCCTGCCGCTCACCCCCCCACCGCTCACCCCTCGGCCTCCACCCTCTGCACCCCTCCATCCCCGCCAGCAGGTGCAGGCGGTCCCCAGTGGGGGGACAAAACCAGCACCCCCACCACGCCGCCGTCAGACTACGCATGCGACAAAGTTTGGCAACAGTGGAGCTGATGTGATGACAGTGAACCGAGAGGAACCCACCGCGTGAAACCTGTATAGTGGCTACTTGCTAAGGGCTCGAGCGGAGAAGCTGTCTTTGTCAGCTTTGGCTCAGGATATCCTTGTACAGTTCGGGGACCTTGTCGGGGTCCACGGGCCGGGGTAAGAAGTGTGTGAATTTCTGGTGCCGCTTAGTCCTGGCTCCTTCTCTGGGGCTCCCGTCCTTGTTGAGGGCGACGTAGTACCGCCGTCCCGTGTCCGCGTGTCTGTACAGGTTCGAGGAGTACGTGTTGTACCAGTTTTCTTCAAACTGCTCTCTGAACACACACTCCTGGGTTAGCTTCTCCTGGTGGGGGGGGAGAGAGAGAGCGGGTATTTTGCAGCATTAGCTACTTTTTGCATTTAAAGCAATTGCTACATCACATAATCGGTGAGGAAACACTGATTTGAGCCCATTTTAATGCGTTTTGCAAAAACTGCTTAACTCTATCAATTTAACTACATTCTAATTTTTTTCATAATGACTAAAGCACAAAAGTCTCAATTTTTTCTAGTTAAACTTTTCCACACGCCAATTATCTGAGTGAGTCAGCAGGCAAAGGCAAGTAACACCATGAGCTGTGCCCATTTTCACGGCAGCATTTAGGATGGTGACCATTCTGGGGAAGAACCTTCACGAAGAGAAAGTCTCAGAGCCGCTTCACCTTGCGCGTAGTTTTCGTCCTTGCCACGCAGACCAGCGTCCCCAGTGATGTCAGAAACTTTCTGCCCTTTGAAGCAGTGGAGTTTATTTATCACTCTGGAAGAGTGGTTTTCAAACTTCAGTGTGAGAAGAATCACTGGGGATGCTTTTTTCTACATGTAGGTTTCCAATCCCCAACCCTTTAAAATTCTGGTCCAGAAAGTCTGGAAGTGCACATTTTAACAGGTCCTGGGGGAGCCCTGATGCAGAGTCCTTGGCCCGCAGTTTGAGAGCCGTGCTTTCCATCAGGACGGGGTCTCCTGAGTACAAAGACGTGAAGACAGACACGCTAGCCCTCGACCTCCTTGACCTCAGGCAGAACCCCGCCCCCAGTTCAGAAGCAGAAGGGTGGCACACTTTCATAAACGTATTTGCCCTCCGGAGCCTTCAGAAAGCCTGGGTCCCTGACCCCCGGCACCCAGGGCCCCTGCAGCGCCCACCTCGAGGGCAGTAATGAAGTCCACATCACACCCCAAAGCACCAGCACTCCCCAAGCACAAGCGCTCCTCTCCCCTGACCTCGAAGCTTCGAGCCCGACACCTGCCTGGACGGCAGTGCTCAGCAGCAAACACCAGAATGACCTCTGGGAACCGCCCCCTACTCTTGCCCACCTGGCCCCTCACATCAGTAAGAAACCCAGCAAATACACATCCACGTGCAGTTACACGCCTGGGAACACAATCGGGCACCGATTCGCAGACACCAGCTGGGTGAACCCATCACCTCCGACTGTGTGGACACACGGGGCCGCGGAGGTGGGGATGTTGAGACCAAGGCACTGTGAGTGGCTCCCCCACTGGCTCTTCAGTGCCCTGGGGGCTTACACCACCCGGGGGCACAGGACCTGCCCCGCCGGTCGGTGATCTTCTGGGTCACCAGAAAGCTCCGCATGGGCCTGTGACAAAATATTATCTCATTGGACTGTCTTTGGCAGGTGAGCTGAAACAGGGGAAAGTGAAAAAGAAAAACAAAAAGCACCAGCGAGACAGAACGATGGGGACACTGTGGCCACTGAGGCCGGGTTTGCAGGGACAGAGCGAGCGCGGGGTGCATGGCCCTGGGCTCCCCACCCGGACCGCTCCCGACCCCCGTTCTGGGTGAGGGGAGCTCTTCTTCCCTGTGGAGCAGGACGGGGCACAGCAGAGAGGCCCCTCCTGTCCGCCCTCCGCTCCTCCACGCCTGCCACAGGGGAGGCCAGGCTGGACGGGACTTCTCTCCCATCGCCATTAAAATGAAACAAAGTAAGAATAGTGTGTTAACAGCTCTTTAAGTCTTTACTCCCCTCTGTGTAATAAATATTCCCCTCACAGACAAGATTATTCCTGGCTTAAAATGCCTGGTTTGAGTCTGCGGTGATCAAGTACATTTTCTAAACAGATCTATGTTCGTTTATTTTCCACTCAGTAAAATGGGCCCACATATTGAATTCTATACTGAGCCTTTGGTTCCACAAAGTAAATGAGCAACTGATTCAAATTAAGCTTTCTTTTTCTCAGCAGGAAATCACATTACCTGACAGACCTTTTATTTAAAAAACTGGGCAAGGCGTCCCTGGGTCTCTGCAGGAGCAGCTGGCCTGCACCCCGGGAAGGACGCGGCTTTGGGGCCACAGGCCATGCATCCAGCTTCGTGGTCGGCTGCTGCTCGGTGACCTCACCTGCAGAGCAGGTCAGGGATCCGGCCCCAAGACAGGTGCGCAGTGGGAGACCCAGGGCCCAGGATGCCCGTGGTGCCCGCAGGCACTGTTTCCTCCAACTATGAGTCTCTCTCTACAAGGGGCCAAGAGGCACATGACAAAGTGCTCAACATGGCTAGTTATCAGAGAAATGAACGTCAGAACTACAGTGAGGCATCACCTCACACCAGTCAGAACGGCCTTCATTAAAAAGTGCACAAAGGAGAAGGGCTGGAGAGGCTGTGGAGGAAAGGAAGCCCTCCCACGCTGCTGGTGGGAACGCGGTCTGGTGCAGCTGCTACGGACAACAGCATGGAGAGTCCTCAAAAAGCTAAGAAGTAGACTTACCAAATGTCCAGCAATCCCACTCCTGGGCATATATCCGAAGGAAACTAATTCAAAAAAACACGTACACCCCAATGTTCACAGCAGCTAAGACATGCAAACAGCCTAAATGTCCATCAGCAGTGACTGGATAAAGAAGATGTGGTGTATAATACACACACACACACACACACGCACACGCACACGCACCTATAATGGAATACTACTGAGTCATAAAAAGGAATAAAATAATGCCATTCGAAGACACATGTGCACCCCAGTGTCCACAGCAGCACTGTCGACAACAGCCCAGACATGGAAGCACCTCAGTGTGGACACCGTTCGCCTGGGACCCTCTCACACTGGAGCAAAGCTTAGCAAACAGCCAGCGCCACCTTCCCTGGAAAATAGGCCGGACAGCGAGGCCCGGAAGTGAAGTGTCGGCCGCAGGTCCATGTCCTGTGGTGACAGGGGCACCAGAGCAGGGCGCCCCCAGGAGCCCCCGTGCCTCAGAGCCCGGCCACCTGCAGTCTCCCACTGCTCACTCAGCGGGGCTCCCCCAGGCCCTGGGCTGGGGTATCTGAAGCCCCCTCAAGGGCCAGGGCTCCCGGCCAGGCTGGAGTCAGGTGTGACACACTCACTCTAAGCCACACGCCACCTTTCTTCCCAACCTCAAAAGGTGGTTCCTTATAAACACCATTCATTTTGCAGGAGGAACAGGTGGAGGTGAAAAGAAAACAGAGGACGCACAAAACCACAGCGGGAAGGACGCTGCGTTCTGAGACTGACACGCAATCTATTTCCAATACTGAAGAGAAGATTCTGACTTTACGTGTCTTGGGGGATACTGTCAGTTTACGAAAAATCCCTTAAAAAAAAGGTGAGTCGGGTAAGAAGGTGAACTAGCCTTTCCACTGCTCTGCAAAGGCGGCTCCACTTCCCCAGAAGGCGACTGTAACATCGTCTACACACACAATGTAACTTTCTAGGCAACTCGGAAGATAAAGTGAATTGTTCCACGCAAAACACTGTAATCCACAGACAGAAGTTTCTGTGATGGTTAAGAGTTTAGTCAGCTCCCTCACGGGAGGGCTGGATGATTCGGCTAACTAGTTAGATGAGGCTGTGCAGACATGACATTGCAAAACCGCAAGTACAGTTCAGCTCCTGTAATTATCACACAAGCAGTACAAGGCCGCTCAGATGAGCCTGCTTGCCTTAAAAAGAATTTTTTTTAATTTAAATGACCATAAAAATTAAAGACCCGGATACCTTTCTATACCACGCATATGGTTTTAAAAAATTTCTGCTTATTATTTGAGTTTACGGTAACATGTGATTTCTGTTTTAGACAAAAAGTAGCAAGATTTACAGCATTAATCTCTTTATGGTCAGACTTCAGTACCTAATGATAAAATATTTAGTCGAGGTGAATATATTTATGTTATGTATTTGTACTCCAAAGTGATTTCTCTAAATTAAAAATAAGTAAATGAATACAAATCAAAACAGCAAAAAAATATATTAACCTCTATTCTTATATACATTTGCAGAGGAGAAAAAAAAGTTTGTGCCTTCAAATAAACTACACACTTTAGAATTATAGAAATCAGATGTTTTAAAACTCACCACATGTTTCCAATGCAGACAGTTTATAGAGTATTCCACTATAAAGTGATCAATTCTTGTTTTATTGTATTTCCATGTTTTAATTTTTTTTTAGATTATTTAACTATAGCTGTTTATGGCATACCTATCTTTGAACTGTTGGATTATGTCACTAGGCTTGGGTGGAGAATGTGGATTTAATTCAAAAGTCTACTAAGGCCCATGCTTAGGAACAAAATCTGGTGAATGTTAGCAACTATGGAAACCTCTTTTCATTTTATATCATCAAATTCTGAACAGTGGGAAAAACTGAAATTAAAACTTCAAAACTTTTACCAATCCTATTAAAGCCAAAGTATGAGATAATAACGTGAAAATTACGGTGTGCCCTAGAGAATGTTTAAGGAATGTTACAAGACATAAACTCATACAGACACTAATTTTAAGTATCTGACAATCGGAAAATGTGTAACCCACATGGACATTATTATGCCCAATTCATACTGGTACCCACTGAAAAACTGAAATCAGAAGTTTTCAAAATCTGAGATTCAAGAGTTCTCATTGAAAACATAGACTTACACCATGCTGCTACTTTAAAACGTGATTTCTGCTTTTACACATATAAGCATACGGTGTGGCTTCAACCAGCTGTCCAAATGGTTGCACGTGTTCAGGCCGACGGGTTGCTTAAACCACCCGCATAAACTCACAACCGCGAGCCCCAAGGTCAGCGACTACTCAGAAACCGGCCTGATAGCGGCTTCCGCACCCCTCCAGTGACCGGACCCGATCGCCGGTTCTGTGCCGCCGCTCACGCCCCCCGGCTGCCCACACGCGTGCGCTCTTCCTCGTGAGCAGCGCGGCGGCGCGGTCTCCGCGGGCGCTGCTGCGAAGGCCGGGGTGGCGGCTGCACGGCCCAGGACCGTTCCCCGAAGCAGGGCGAGTCCTCACGCAGGGGCGGCCGCGTCCCACCGGAGGCCCAGCGCCCACCGCGCCCCTCCTGCCCTCCGCGCCGCCCCCCCCCCCGAGCCCCACTTCCCAAAACCTCTTCAAAGCCCGGCACCCCAGCGCCCTGCTTCCGCACCCACGACCCCGGCCATCGGGCGGCCACGGGGCTGCGGGGCAGCAGACCCCGCCACGTCCGGTCAAGGTCAACAAAACGAAGCAAGTGGGTGGCACCAAGCGCACCGGAGACGAGGAACCCGCCGCCGCCCCGCTCCCGCCCACCGAAACCCACGCACAGCGCCCTCTGCAGGCCGCTCGCTTAGGCCTCGGCGGCTCGGAGGCCAGGGCCCGGGTGGCCCTGGGGGTTCACACCCACATCGTCTACGCCGCGCCCCCCAGCCTCGTGCCCCCACGCGCGGCGGGACAGACCAGGCCACGCGGCGGCCGCCCCGGGGGGACAGCGTCCGCTTGGCGAGCCCGGCGCCGCGCACCCGCGTCCGTGGAGCGCAGCCAACCGCGAAACATCCCGCTTGTGCCCACGTGCAGACAACGCCACTCAGCTCTTCTGCCAAGAGAAGGTCATGAAGTTTCCTTCAGGCTCCTAGAACACCACGTTAAAAAGGAATCACACTGACATTCCTTGTCACAGACGATTATGCGACAAGAGAAGCAGGCGGTTCAGGGACCACTTAAAATGCACGTCGAAGATTCGCAAGAGCTGAAAAAACGCTTCAGTCCAAGTGCCACCCTACGTGTAAACCGAAAGCAGGGTGACAGGGCGGGGAGGAGGGGCTGCCGGGCTGAGGGCTGGAAGCAGGGAAACGCCCCTGCTGTTCAGGACACCGCAGAGCCCGGCCACCTTGTCTCCGCAACAGTCGTCCAAGGGGACAGAGCCGAAAGGGAAGGACGTACCGACGATCTCCTATGATACACAGAGGGGGTTAAACCCAGGCCTTGGTCTGGAGAAACAAAATTGGAGACACTGAGAGATTAACAAGCACGATGATGTGAGAGCCCAGAGGCGGCTTCTGAGAGGCTGAAAGCTGCACAGCATCTCCTTCGGTGAAGGAGTGGCAGCCCTCCAGACACACACACACCCGGTGGACTAGCCCTCCTGGGCCTCAGTTTCCTGCCCCGTAAAGCGAGGGGCTTGGACTAAGGGAAGCCTGGGGTCTCTCTCAGCCTAAGATTCTAACGATTCGGCCTTGGAACATCGAATGTGGACAGAACTACCCACGAAGACTCTGGAAGGGCACAAGGAGCAGGAAATGGAGGAAGAAACGGCAGTGTCTCTGGAAGGCGCGGGAAGGAACCAGCCGAGTGTGCGGTACCGGCCGCCCCTGCACAGACGCAGAGCTAAGGGAGCTTCCAGAAATCCAAGCTTCCCTGCTGTTTCAGGGAAGAAAGAAGGACAGGGGAGAAGACCCTTCTTGGGTGCCAGGGGCCCCTCCTTCCCCCCGGGGAGACCCTCAGGACGGCCCCTCCTGGAGGGGTCTCGCCACCACTTCCTGGCGTTGAGGTCGCCGACCCCCGGCGCTGCGGCCTCAGTGAACCTGGCTCAGCGACCAACGATTATCTGACAAGAGAAGCAGGTGATTCAGGGACCACTTAAAATGCACATCAAAGATTCGCTGGACCAATGAAGCCCACATCAGGACCTGCCCACAGGGAGCTTACTTGGGAGAAGAACCAAAATCCCGCAGGAAAAGAAAAAGTTCTCACGGTCACGTGGTGCCCAGGGCCAAGGGGGAAGTCGGACGTGGGCAGGGGGCAGAGAAAAGGGCTCACCGCAGAGAGGGCCCAGGACCCTGAGTCTCTCAGACACCCCGGCCCCTAGACTCCCCGAGAAACCCCACGTGAAACCCCCAGGGGATGCAGCCGTCCCCAGTGCCCTCCGTTCCCTCAGGACCCGACTCCAGCTCCAGCTGCGCTCCATCGCCCAGACCCCTCCTCCTGGCCCCACCTGAGATGGAGAAAGGGCCCCAGGCAGGTGGACGGTGACCGGTGTTGCCGCACCTGCCTCGGGGACCGTCCATTCTCCCAGGGCCCCTCCCACCAGAGCCCACCACCTCCTTCCAGGACCAGTCAGAGCCAATACCGCCAGCGAGTCATCCTGTTCCCAGGAAACCCGCTCCTCCGCCAACACGGGCCTTCTTCAAACCTTGCCTCCCCCTGAAAAACCAATTCCGGGTGCCACCACAGCCCAGTGAGCTCACTAGCATTGAAGCATTAAAACCATCATCACCATCACAAAGTAAGTTACGTCCTTAATAAAGGAAATCCAAATTTAATTTACTTAGGTGGGTAAAAAACGGGCCGCATTTGAGGATAAGGCATATAAAACTAACCTTAACAAGCGAAGCTTTACCGTTAGTGTTAAAGTTGAAGTCAACGGGTGCCATGGTTTGATCTGAAGGAAAATGTTTACTTTCCGAGACTATGTCCTAAATCTTAATTTCAGATTTCAAACTTGCAAGAAACACCATTTCCGTGCATCTCCGTGCAGTAGGGAGAATCCAGGTTGAGCAGAACGGCAGGTCCACCACAGCCACCCTCGTCCTTGAAGAAGGGCACCCTGGACACCGGCCCCTCTGACCCTCGTGGCTCCGCCGGGGTCCAAGTTCAAACTTTTCAGGGTACAAGTCCAGACCTGACCTCCCGTCAAAACACAGCCAACTGGAAATCAACTCAAAAGACCGGGAGAGAAAGAGGACAAGCCAACCCAAAGACAACTACCTGAGATGCAGCGATTCGCGTGGAAAACAGTGGGGGGGGGGGGCCGGTGTGTGCCCACGGTCAGCGCCGCCCCCCTGCCCGGGGGAGGGCGCCCTTGGCGTGGCCTCGGCAGCCCGGTCTCAGAGCTCTGCACTGAGCCCTGGGCACTTCCGCGCCACGGGGAAGCAAACTGCAGTGGAGATCTTGGCGGAAATCAGCAGCGAGGGCGGGCAGGGGCCAGGGGCCCACCAGGGCCTGACGCATCCACAGGGCTCCTGCGCGCCTCCCACTTCACGCCATGACCCTGGAGCCCTGGGGGAGCCTCGGGGTGGAGGGAAGGTGCACACACTTCTCAGCCGCCTTGGAGGATGCTGCCAAGGCCCCCCAGGTCAGCAGACAGACACACGGACAAGTCAGTCCTGGCAGGGGAGGTGGGAGTGGCGAGGCAGCCAGGATGCAGTGAGGCTGCCCCGGGAAGGAGGGGGGCTCTCTGTGAGGCTCAAGGGCACCTGCCGGGCCAGGACACAGAGCGGCACCGTCCCCCGAGCAGCAAGTGATAATGACAGTGGGGGACCCTCCAAGCAGCTGGGAGATGCAGAGACAGGAAGGGGGAGCGGGGATAACAGAGTCAGGGTACCTCCAGCAGCCACGTCTCCAAACCCCGCAGCCCGGAAGCCTCTTTCACACCGGCTTCTCCTCTCCCGGGAGCACCTGCTTACCTTCCTCCTCCTCCCCTGTGAAGCATCCCGGCGTCTTCCCCACCCTGAGAATTCAGCCCCCCTCCACCCTTCTGTAAACGACTCTGTTATAACCTCTATCACACCAAAGCATCATTCTTGGTTTGCATATCTGACCCGCCCCGCAAGATGCCAGCTCTTCCTGAACCGGCCCCAAGGTCACCCCCAGGAGGAAGTGCCACCTGCAGGTGTAAGTTCTGCAGTCGCCGGACCCTGGACCAGGGGCACTGAACTCAGGGGACAGGAGGCTGGGTTCCTGCCAGCCTCTGGTCACAACGTTTTGGTCAAACAATCCACATGCAGTTTTGTTTTATGTGTGATTCTGCTGAAGTTAATCCTGTCAACTCACTCACAGCACACGTGGGGCATCAGCCGTTCTGTGACTCAGGCCTGACCGAGGCTCGTCTGAGGCATGTGTCTCAGACACTCAGCACTGGGCCCCGGGGGGCATCTTAATCAGCAAAATCACCCAAAACCCAAAAAAGCACAAAAACGTAGGAAACATGGCATGGAACAGACCCCAGAAAGGTACACCTGTTGGGTGTGAGCTGAAGTCAGGGGCAGCGCGGGGCCTCAGCCAGGAACTGCCCTCCCGAGATGCGGCTCCTCCCTGTGCAGGGACAGGGAGAGTAACATGATTGCAGGGTCACACACACATCCTAGCAAGTGGACAAACCTGCAGACACAGCGCCTGCGAATCGCGGGGGCTCACTGGACTTCCAGCACCTGCTACATTCAGTGCACGTGTCGGCAGAGGGTACAATCACAGGTGAGTGTGTGGGGCGGGGGGTCCCAGTGTTGGCAGGGATGGCGGGCCATCCGACAGCGTCAAGTCTAGGAGCACTTACACAAAGCAGGAAGCTCTGCGTCAAAACCGCCTAAGAGACAGGCCCCGGGTCTGCCACCCACCATCCACTCTGAAAAGAGGACACGGAGCACGGACCAGAGGAAGGTTCTGCTCTGGGACTCTGGAGCCTGAGAAGGACCACCCCAGGCCCATCCCCTGGTGCCCGGAACCATCCCTCCCACCTCTCCTCCCAGACGCGTCCACCAAGCAGTGGGCTTCCCAAAGCCCGTGAACCCTCCAGACCAGGGTCCTGTGACTCCTGCCACCACTGGCACACGGTTTCACACACACCTCCGCCCATCAGTAAAGGCAGCTGCCCTGCTCAACAACATAAACTGAACTAAAATTAAATAAATAAGTAAGTGGATACATTTTTTTACAAGACAACTTTCCATTAATGAACGACCAGGAATCTAGATGCTAAGGAAACAAATGGACCACTAAACAAAAACTAGAAAGAAAAACTTGCAAAATCCTATCTGTGAAGGGGATGCTAGGATCTTGCTCAAATACATCATTATTTCTGGTTAAAAAAATATATTTTTTAGTCACAAAAAACGGGTGGCCATTTTTATGCATACATACCAGACAAGGTTTACTAATTTGCCTACGTTCAAACTGTAACTTGTCACGTATTATCCATGTGACCTTGAGCAAGTCACTAAGCCACCGAACTCACTCTCCTCACCTCTAAAGCAAGGATGCTCTCAACTAAATCGGCTAATACGGGAGATGCTCTTCCAAGGTCCTGCCCTCCTCCCATCAAAGAATCACTACCTGATCCTTTGAAAACTGGCCACGTACACATGCCATGGAAGGCAGAGCTCTGCAGCCCAGAGGGTCCGTTTAAAACCACCCACTTCCACAGCACACCCGCCATCAAGCAGATCACTGAACAAATGACCCTTTTCATGTCCTTTGCAGGAATCACACTGTTTGCAGGCTCCACGCACAGGACGTGCCTCCTCAAACTGGCTCCGCAGATCCCGGAAGACAAGGACCCACCTGGGGCAGCGGCTTCCTGAGAGAGCATTTTGCTGCTGCTTCATTTCATGAAAAAGTAAAGGGATCATTTTCAGGCCATTCTAGACCCTCCAGATGAGCACCCAAGAGTGTCCCTGTGTTTAGCGTCACCTTCTGTGCTAAGTGGTGCAACTTTTGCCACCAGGGCTGACGGGAGGAGGAGGAGACACACTTGGAAGGTCAGTGAAGACCAGATGACACAGAAGACCTGGGGGGAGGCTGCCCTCCCCCAGGTGCCCTGAGGAACAGATGTGCGGAGCTCAGACAAAACTGGCCCAGTCAGGTGATATCCTCCATCACATCAGGTCAGCTGAGCCACTTCAGATGCTACTGGTCTCACCGTCCAGTGTGAGCTTTCATATAAATATGGTGTGAGTTGCAGTTGCCACAGAGGAGTAAGGGGTCTACGTTTATACATATTCAGGTAACATAATGAAAACAGTGCAAGTGAAATGGGGTCCCAAGTGTCAGGGACACTGCCCTTGGCCTCTCATGCAGTGGATACCTCCTTCATTCGGGGACAGCCCCCCACCTCCACCCCGCACCACAGAAGCACCCCGAGGGCCCCCCACGCCGGAGACACCACTGCCCCACCTAGCGTCTCCGGCTTGTTTAGGTTTCTGTGTGCTGGAAACTCAGTCCAAAGCCATCACACCCTGGCCACTGACGACAGGGACTCACACAACTCAGGACCAGTTGTGCCTCTGGAAACATAAGCAGCAAACCAGAGGCCCACGCCTGTGTGACCAGCATCGGTCAGGATGGTGGCTGGGCCCCGAGCGCGGGTCCGCGTCCACGCTCTGCCACCCACGAGCGCCAGGCCTGGAGAAGGCAGCCCACCCCTCCCTTCAGCCCTGACAGCCAGATGAGGTGACGCCCGCGGGAGCACAGCACGCCCAGGGGGCAGCTGCACTCCAGGCAGCGCCACTGACGCGCAACCCTCCCACAGACCCCCTGCGCCCACTGCACGTGACGCGTGCCAGGGGCCCCGGGGACCAGAAAGGCTGTAAGACAGAGACTCACCCCTTAATCCAGTGGGAAAGACCAACAGGAATGAAAACTCTGGACAGAATAAAGCAAGTGCTGAGAGGGACACAAGGCAGAAGTCCGTGTGCCGGCCTTGTCACCTTGCTTACAGGCCCCACGCTGACCTTCCTCTGTCATTACAATTTTAGTGATTGCGCTGAACTTTGTTAATGAAAAGGCCAAATGTCTCTCACTAAATGCAGGCTTCCTGAAAGAGATTAATTCTTTGTGGCATCCTTTTTTAAAGAGAGATTTATTACAGAACACTCGGAAGTGTCTTGACAATACTCAGATAATTTAGATTAAGACCCTCAAAGCAACTGAGCCTTACTTCCAGTCTCTCTGACAAGAACAAAAGTGACAAGTGAAAACTAATACTCTCACGCTGTGGTCCTCTGCCCAGTACACACTCGTGTGCGTGCGTGTGAGACCTAACGGCCTCTCTAAGCTTCACCCAGGCAGGGTATTCTCATCTCTATGCTCAAAAGCTCATGTGGCCCTTCCCCGTCTGCCCTCCCTTTCCTGAGACTCCTATGCATCCCTCAAGACCCAGTTACGTGCCGCCGCCCCATTTCCCCAGGCAGTTATTTAAACACGCTTCTGGACGCCCAAGACACCTGTGACTCCTCTAATATAGTGCATCGCACACTGAATTATTCATTCATAAGTACATTTTTCCCATGAGATTTTGAGAGATTAGTTGCATTGTTATGCACTCAGCGCAATTCTAGGCACAGTAGAGAGAAATGCTAGTGAATGAATAAGCAAATGAATGACCGGCTGCACAGATGAATTAACAGAAGCACAGTAACCAGTCTCCACCCCGGGGTTAGAATCATCTGAGTTTTCCTTAAACCATCTCATGAGCCACATCAGCCATACGGTTTTTCCTGTTTCCACAATCTGCTGGGATATCGGAATTCTACACATTTTTTGAAGAAATATTACCCCATCCACCTCCGACATCTTACAGCTAAACCTAATGTAAACTGGAAACAAAAGAACTACACAGATGGAAGACGAATAATCCCGAATGCATTTCACACCAGCTCTGGCTACACGGACACGTTTGTTCGCTTTATAAAAGTGGCGGCGACCTCCCCAAATCTCTGCTTACCTTCTTTCCAAGTGAGATCCGTCTTTTCAAGGTTCCCCAGTGTTTAGACGCAAACCTTCTCCACTTTTCTGAGCTTCCCCGGGAGCTCTTCCAGCTACGGGTTCCAGGGTATTTAACACCAGAGCCGCTGCCTTTGTCTTTCTGCCCTTCTCCCCGCCTCACCTGGGGTCCGGCCACACCAGGCACGACAACCCTGAGCCTGCGGGAAGTGTGACTGCTGGGCCCAGAGAGCCAGGTCTCAGCTCCAGCACCCCCGCACCTGCACGAGGCCCAGACCGGGGCCACCCAGGCCAGCGGCTCCAAGCAAGGGAGGCACAGAGACCCTATCACGGACACCTGGGCACACAGAGAGCATCGTGGGCCAGGAAGACAGGACTCGAGAGTGCAGCTGGGAAAATCCAAACCACAGGTTCCGGAGATGCAGAGTAGGACAGGATGGTCCGGACACCTCGTCCAGCTCTCGCTTCACAGGTGGGAAGGAGGAGGCAGGGACAGAAGGAGCAACCTGTCTCCTGATGCTGGTACCCGCCCTCACCCGCCAGGCCTGCCACACCATCTTCCTGTCCAGCCCCAGCCACACCCCCGGGGGGAGACCCGCCCCCCACCCACCCAGGAGGACACGTCCCAGTCCAAGCCAGCACGCAACGGCAGAGAGGGCTTCCTCCCTCCAGCAGAGCCCTAAGGACGCGCAGCCGCGCACGTCAGCCATGGCCAGGGCACTCCTGGGGCCCGATGAAGCGTGTGCATCAGCACCACGTCAGGGTCACAGCAGCCCCACGAGGGCTCACCGAACACCCAGCATGTGCACGGCCCTCGCCACATGTGGGCAACACCACAAAGAAGCCTGCCAGCTGCGCCCTTCGACACATCAGGGAACACACAGCCGACCACACCGTGAGTCCCCGGGGACGCGCGTGTGATGGAAATGCGAACAGCTTCACTGGGGCCCAAGGAAATCACCAGCAACGCTAACCGGAAACTGGGGTTCAAGTCAGGGGTGGGGTGAGGGTCTTGCCTGAGAAGCGCAGCTCTCACAGAATCTTAAAGAAAGTTGTCCCCTCCGGTCTAGGAGGGAGGGGTGGCCGGCCAGAGGGGCCCCCTGACCACTGCGCACATCAGACGAGGAGGACGAAAGCTGATTCCAGCAAAGCAGATCTAGGCCGCGCGGACTGGGGAGAGCGCTGGACCAAGCCAAGGGCAGGCGGGGCCAGAGGCAGGGCCTGAAGGGGTCCTGGCTCGCGTCTGGGGCGGGGGGGCCTCCTGGCAGTGCGGCCGGGGGCTGGAGACAGGAGACGCTGGGGGCAGAGAAGCCACTGAAGACCTTTCTCCACAAAGGAAATGACAGATGGAAAACACTCCTGGTCACTTTCCAACCACAGCTTCCAAGCTGAGGACACCCTTCAGGCGAGAAGGGACCGATGCGTTTCTTGGGCCTAGAGGACCAAGAGCCTGTCCTGCCTTTGCTGGGCTCCCCGGGGCCGAGCCCCACCTCCTCGCTCGCAGCTGGGATGCACGATAAACGTGAGCGCACAGCTGGGCCTCTCAGAAACACGCCCAGACCGGCTTCTCCAGCCACCCGGCCACCACCCCAGGCGGGACTGGGCCTCACCTGGTCTACAGTCAGGGACCCCTCAGCCCTGGCCCTGCCCCCAGTGGGGGCCGCCGAGGAGGAGGCAGGGAGACGAAGGGGCCAGCATCCCCGGGAGGCACCCAACGGGGTCCAGGCTCAGCCGACCACTGAGCCCGAGCACCGGGCTGAGGCCCCGCCGGACACCAAGTGTCCCATCTTTCCTCCGGCACGAGGGCCTCTGTCTGTGACAACTCACTCCTCGCTTCCTTTACAAACCTTTAATATGTGTTTCCTAAAATAACAGCATACACGAACCACATTTCATATGTACAATTTTCAAATAATTTAGCAGGCAGTGCTGAGATCCATATTCAAAAACACCTGAAGCCCACTGTGCAGAACCACAGCCCTTCCACCCACCGAAGGGCAGACTGTGCCCGAGCACGGCCAGCGCTCTCCGGGGCTCACGGCCCGACATGCTGCACCCTGAGAGGCGAGGAAGCAGGCGAGGGCTGACGCGGAGGACATCGCGCCACGGTTTAAAACCTACAAGTCCTGATACTTTGTCCCTTCACACTCGAAAGTGTCAACAGAGATCGTTTAGGAAGGAGACAACTTCATCTAAACCAAGAACTCTGTAAAAAGCTAAACTCCACCCTATGCTTAAAAACATATCTTAAAATAACGTATTCTCTCAAGGAAGCACTTTTTTAAGAAGACAAATATCTAACAAAATCAACCAATGTACATTCAGATTTCACCAAGGCAGGAAAACCATCCTTGTGTGACCAAAAATGGTGAGAGCTACATCCAGACAACACAGGCCACCACTCAGGCCCCGGAGTCCTGAGTGAAAGGTCGCTGTGACTTCCAGCCCGCGCGCGCGCACACGTCCGTGTTTGCCGGTACATGGATAGGAAAAGAGTGTGTCTAGAAAAAATGTCTCCAGCTTCTACGGTGACAGTGCCCTTCACTTCTGACAACAGACGACTCCAGAACTTCTCCCATTCCAAGCTTCTTGTAATTGTCAACTTTTTGTAGATTCTAACCAAAGTTCTCATGTTGGACGCATGGAGAAAATTCCCACTTGACCACCAATAATGGAAATGAAAAACAGAGGGTGATTTCACTACAAATCTTTTGCTAAAAACTCAAGTTAGGATATGGTGACTGACGACCTATCATTCATACTCATACCTTCAGCAAAAACATACCAAGTTCCTACCACGCCCTGTGTTTTAGAAACTGTTGAGTAAAGAGATACAAAAATGTCCAGTCGGCCCCCTCCTCTCAAAGCAGATGGGGGGCTCTGTCGCATCCTTGCTGTCCCCCAGCCCCCAGAACAGGGCCCAGACCTGGCAGGCTACAATCAGTACCCCCACCCCGCCTCCCCCAAGGAGCTTCTAACCCAGGGGACAAGGAAAAAAAGACACTCATAATACTTGCAAACAATGATTACATTTTTATACTCTTATTCACACACAAGAATCTCTGACAGTAATTTCCATCTCCCGTCTCTCTCTACATAATGAAAATCTTCTGTGGCTCAGAGAAAAGGTTTATGCTCACTGCGTGGTCTATTTCTAGTTTTAATCACAATGCTTGGCAAAGCTTGGGAAAAGGTAATTTCAATTCATTTCAAAAATAACTCCCATTCAATGCAAGAAGATGGGATTTTTCACAGTTGTGAATTTTTTTATTTACTTGATAATGAAAATGGTTTGGCAGAGAAATAAAGCATCTTCTTAGAAACTTGGTCGAGTGACGGTCCAGGGCTGATCATCAATCAGTAAAAATGAAATGGTTTCCCCCAAAAGTGGAAACGCACACTCGCCTTCCCAACACGGTTTCGTTTCCAGCTATTTATAACCTAGAGAAGGTGCCGCCCCAGGGAGACAGCCGCGGCCCCGCGGTACTTACTGATCCGTACAGCTCCCCCTTCTCGTTCATGCCGAGGTAGAGTCCACTGTCCACGCCTCGAATGCTGACCAGGCCCACCGCTATGCTGATGAACTCCAGGATGCCTGCGAGACCAAGAGCAGAGGGGAGGCAGGTCAGAGCAGGAGCGTCTCCCCGCCTCAGCACCCGGGGGGCGTCTGAGAGGATGTCCGCTCACTCGGCTCGCGCAGGAAGCGCTTTCTCTTACAACCGCTGCCAAAGGAGTCGGGTGTCCGACCAAGCCCTGCCTCGTAGTAATGGTACAAAACACCGAGCGACACGACACATAATACACAAAACACTTTAAGAATAAACAAAGCTAGTCCTGACACAGAGACGCGAAGAAGGGGTAGGTCAGCTAAACCAATGTCCGAATTCCAATTAACCTGAAAGCGCGCAACGTAAGCAAAACCTTACTCCACTTTAAAAATGTGAACCTGGGTGTCTGGATGTGGGCATGGATTGAGGGGGAAAGAATTCTGTTCAGTGAAGGGTCCTGACTCTCAAAATGAGAGTAGGGGTGCTACTGATGACCTGTCTGACTTCCGCCGAAATCATCCAGCTCTCTCCCGCCTAACTGCGCGGAGCTCCGTCTGGAAAACTGAGAAGTCTTCACACATCCCAAATCTTTCTGCTTCAACAAAGTATTTTTGCTGTACTTACCCAAGCCTCAGAGGGACAGCTAAGCAATCAAGATAACACAACAGTCTGAAAAAACACGCCAGTTCCACAAATGCTCCTGATTTCAAGCAGGCATGGAATGCTGTACCCCAGAATCAAGGCAACATGATGATCTTTTCTTATTTCCTTTCCTGCCTTGCTTACCTCCCCAAGAATAACAATACCTAAGCTGAGCATAAATCCAGAATTTTATGGTCACACCGCAGCAGCATCAATTTCTACAAGTGCTCTGTTGCTTTAACACGACTACCCAACGGTTTACCGGGGACGCCGCTCACACCCCTCACGCTCAGTCATTTTCTGTTTCCTCACACAGCGCTACACTCTGTGTAGACCTTGCATCAACGCATACCAAATATTGAGCTGCTTTCAAAATATCTCCAAATATTAAAAACCTTACTTACATTTAAGAGTTTAGAAAAAAAAACTAAGGACAACATTGTGCTACAGTCAGTCTCATGTGACTAATAAAAAAGCACTTACATGGATTTTTTAAACAACTAATTTTGCAACTCTCGCAAATCAGATTGTGCTGCAGTCAAATGAAGGCATGAAGTACATAAATCTAATAAAGCGAGTGCTCTAAGGTGAGGCACAAAGAGAGTGCTTACAAACTGGTAGTCCTGAGTCTTTTATAAGCCCAAAAGGCAACAAATATTTTGTGTTTACAGTCTGCAGAATATCTCTCTGGACCTGCGAAAGTATTTAACAGAGTGTGGAACAGTGTATGGAAAAATATAAAGAGAAATTACAAATTATGTTTTGGATCCAATGACCTGTGAGTCGCTAGTGGCAGATACATCTGAAATAAGCTAGTTCCTTCCAGGCAGCCCCACCTCACACAGCAAAAAGGAAGACAATAAGGCACTGTTCCCACAAGAGTCAGTTCCTGTGAGATGCTCTCCCTTCCTGACGCACCATTTTATTTCAACGTACCACGTCTAACTCTTATGATTAAAAATGCTTTAAACGGTGGCGTTCTACTACTGTAGCAGCTGCATGCATGAGAACATGCGAACACGCCTCTGCTCAGATCATCATTATCCTGAAACAGCGCAAGGAATTCATTCATGTCTGATTTTCATTGTAAAATGAAAACATTTTGCCCCTTTGCATCTGATCCACGTAATACACCATGTCAATAAAAGGGAAGTCATAAAACTAAAAGATACTGGCACCTTCTAAGAGAGCATCTGATAATCTGTTTTCCCTAAACGTGAGGCAGCACTGAGGGACTAATACCGAATATTAACCAACTTTGCCCATCAGGCCCAACAAGAAGTAAGTGTGTGACCTCAAAAATCCATCTGGCCGGCTGGTCCACAGGACGTCGGGGGTGTAGCAACCACAAGGACCATTGGAACAGCTGGAGTCCTGGAGCATCCAGGCTGCGCCCAGTGAGACGGACTCTCACTCAACCTTTGGAACAACTCTGGGCATTCCAAGAGGCTCACCTCCAGCTGACACGTGGGGACACCAAGCTTCGAGGACGCTAAATAACTTGCCACCAAGCAATCAGACTCCAGAGCCTAGACCCGTATGATGATGTGCGTGTTACCACTCCTCACCCATCCGTGATTTCTGCACCATCTTCACAGAGTTAGGCCCTTTCTAGTGACTGGAAGATGTGCCCGAGAGGAGACTCCACGGACCCAGTGCTCAGGACTAGATGCCGCAGAGGAAGCGAAGAACAGGTGAGCTGAAGGAACATGCCCTCCTCAGACAGAGCCTGGGAAGGTCTGTGCATGCAGACTATTAGCACACTGTTTATGTGCACAGAGCTTTTTTGTTAAAGGACTTGAGTTCTGAAATTATGGTTAGACATTTTGGAAATGAAAGTATTAAGATATCTGTCTTGTTTCCTCTTCCTGGCATCAACAAGAGAGCTGTAATTAATATGCCCTGACTCATTCAATCAACAAACTATTGAATGACTACCGTAATCCAAGCGCCAGGCCATCTGTGGAGCATGTGAAGATGGATATGAGCTAGCCCACGCCCTCAAAGCGCTTACCAGCTAGTGGGAGGGAGGCCACGTCAGCACACAGACACAGTAACAACGGGGAGAATGCAGTCAGGGCAGGCGTTCTGGGCATGGTCAGTGCCCAGGGGCAGCGCACGCAGGCTTGGGGAAGGGAGTCAGAGCAGCTGCCTGAAAGTATTAACAGCAGAGACGAGGCTCCAAGGGGCTCTCCACGTGAGAAGGAACTGCCTGTTTAGGGACACCAGGTGGAAAAGAGTTCACCAGCTCAAAGCACTGACCGGATCACGCAGCTCCTTGAGAAGCAGAGCCCTCCAAAGAACAGCCCCAGCTCTCCTGAAGTCACCTCACGACCGAGGGCAAGGAGAACTTCAAATTCTGAGCCACAGCCATCTCCCCACTGGAGCACCAAAGCTGCATGGCTGGAGAGACCTGGCCACCAGACTGCACCCCACCAGACTGGAATCGTTATCATTCCTGGCCCATCCTGTCCACAGTGAACTCTGTAAGCTCAGTCAGGTCCCCTGACCTCTCTCTGGGCCTGAGCTGGTGCCAAGCAAATGCTTCCAGCTGCACTGAGCAGAGGACGGCCAGGCCCCATGCTGGCTATTCACCTGAGTGTGCAGGACCGAGGGGCACTGGCTTGGTAAGAGCCCAGGAGAGGTCTTCCGTGCAGAAACAGTTAACTGTGTCACGAGCCACAGGAGAGGAAGAAGGAAGAAAGGGCGGGATGGGGGCTGTGCCCGGTGTACCTGGGTGCACCAGACACACCTGGACATCCTCAGTTCAGAAGGGCACAGCAACCGGCAGAGCCGGAGGGACCGGGGAAGCGTGCGGTCAGTGACCAGTGGCACTCGGCTACTCCCCTGCACAGCAGCGCCAGCTCCAGTGAGGATGCACTCACTGCGCCCCAGGGGGTCTGATGGGGTCTGATGGGGTCCAAGGTCATCTGTGGGCCACAAGACGCCAGGTCAGTTCCTGGGACCACTTCAGGAAAATGACCAAAATAGGCCGTCATCCTCGCTCCAGACTCACCAGGTATTAGCGCCCAGGGCTCTGTCCACATGGCCCATTAACCCAAAGCAGGCCCAGCCCCCTAGAGCCCCTCTGTATCGGGCCTCGTCTCGAGGCCGGCTGGGAAGGGGGTGTGGGCAGAAGCTGCTCAGCTCCGGCCCACGGTAAACAACCCTCAGCCTGAAAGCCCCCACCCTCAGCAGAGCCGCATTCTTCAAGGACAAGCACGGTGCAGACTGGAGCGAGGCAGGACACAAGGCTTTCGAAAGTAGATTAACCCCTCCCTACAGAGCTCACCCAGAGAGCCCCGCACTAGGGCTGCCAAACCAATCATCTCGGAGCCCGAATCCCAGCAAGGCCGAGTCTGCAGGAGCTGGAGCAAACCCCAGAGTTTCTGTGGGAAATGACGAACTGAATGGGAGTCATGACCCTGCTGATTTTTGAGATCTGGACCAATCCTGAAAAGAGCTCCTTAAACAGGCTCTTCCCCTTGGTGAGATGTTGAAGAGCCAGATACACAGAACACAATTGTTTCAAGTGCAAAGCCCTACAAATAAGATTTTTAACCCCCTTTTGTCTACCGTGCTGTTTAACACCGCTCTCCCCTCCAGTACAACTCCACCTGACCCTCCGAGGGCAGCCCCGGCGGGCGCGAGCGCCCGGTCCAGCCGAGGCGGCCTTCCATCAGGCCAGAAGGCCCCGCCGCGGGAAGCAGCCATCTTCCCGCCAGACCAGGGTCAGCCCGCAGGGGCCGCCTGGCGCCGAGTGAAGTAGCGGACCAGGCCCAGCGCTCCCTGGTTATGATTCTTGCACGTTACCATTTCCTCAACTGATTTTCTGCTCACTTTTCCCGTCTAGCAAGTGCTTTAAAGAATTAGGAAGCGAACGTCTGGCTCCCTGGGCCCGTCAGCCAGAGACAGTTCTAGCTTCCCCCCCCCCCGCCAGCTTCACCCCCCACCAGCGCCCCAAAGGGAAACAAAGGGCGCCCTCTCGGTCCCACCTAAGTTGTCACCGCGCAGCTCCTGCTGGGACAGCGGTGAGCCGCCCCCCGCCCCCACACCCGCACTGCCGCTGCAGTGTCACCGCCACGCTAGCAGCGGTGCAGTCACCTGCGGCTGCAGGGGGTGGCAGACTCTCTCCAGCACGTTTCCTTCCTCAGTTCCATTTCAGGTAGAAAATGCACCTTCTATTTTAATCGAGGTGCAAACCCACCTCGCCTCCTACCCACGGCTACCCTTTTCCAGAGACTCGGAAGAGAAAGTGGGGGTCACAGCGTCCCCAGAACGCGGCGGGTGAGGAGGGGGCGCAGGCAGGGAGGGGGAGGGCCCAAGGTGAGGCTGGCGGGGGCGGGGCGGGGGCGGGGCGGGAGCCCCAGGTGTGATGGCCGCAGCCCCGCGCCCGCCCCGAGCCGGGTCCTAGCGCCCGCCCGCAGCTTCCAGGAGCCTCGGGGCGGGGCTGGGAGCGAGGGTGGGAGGCTCGGCCGCGCAGCGCTGCAGAGGTTGCTAATATTGGGACCTGCCGCAGCGGGAGACCGCGGCACTGCTGTCACCCCGGGGGCGCTTCTCTCTGCCACCGGATGGAAGACTGAAATAAGCCTCCTGCCTCTCCCTCCTTCCCCGCCCCCACTGCGCACACCACCCACTCAGCCGCATCCAAACCCCGGTGAGGGCGCGGCGAGCGCCGGGCGCGCCCCTCCCCCGCTGCCCTCTCCTGGCCGACCCCCCGAGCTCCGGATGGGCCCCCCCGACCCCAACCCGGGCCGGGGCTTCCGCTGCCCGGCCTCCCACCCAGCACTGCCCCTACCAGCCCGCCGACTGCGCCAGGCGGACAAGGAGAGGACGTGTCACCTCCGGGATTGGGGGTGGGGGGTGCCGAGGCCGGGTTTTTGTTTTATGGTCTCTGTTCAGCCTCTGTGCCAGCGTCCTTGTCGGCTGACCCCAGAGCACGCCTCTCTCCTGCGCCCCCACCGGCCCCCAGTTCCCTCCATCCACCCTAGTTCCTCGCTGTTCCCGCGGCAGAGTCACCGGATTCCTGATGACTCGGTTGCTTGTAGCAAACGTCCTACCCGAAAGGTGACTGCGTTAAAAAAAAAAAAAAAAAAAAGCCCACAGTCGGGGTGGGGACTGGGGATGGAGAGTGGGGTGGGGTGGGGGTTGGAGGAGCCTAACCGGAGCCTCCCGGGGCCTCCCTATCTTGCTGCGCGGGTCTCCGGCGCTCGCGAGGACGGGGCTCGGCTGCTCCGCACACGAGGCTGCCGGCCGCACTCGGGCGCCCACCGCGGGCTCCACGGGCCGGGAGGCCGGCCTCGCAGGGCGCAGAGAGGGGTGGCGGGCTCCGCTCGGGAGCGGTAACAATGGCACGCGGCCCCCGCCGCCTGCGCCGCCCTTTGTCCCCCTCCCTTCCCCGCGGCTCTGGCCCTGCCGGCTGGCCCGACCCACCTCCGGCGCCGCGAGCCCACCGCTCCCGAGACCCGGCTGTGAGCTTCGAAGGAGGGAGAGGGGTCCGAGACAGGACGGGGCTCAGGGGCTTCAGCCCCACCGCCAACTCCCCCGCCGCGCGCGCCTCCGGCAGCTCCCACCCCGCGCGCGACCCCGCTGCCCGGGCGGCGGCCCAGCCGGACCCGCACTCACACGCAGCGCGCGCGAAGGGACGGAGCGTGGGCAAAAAGAGCCCGACCCCCAAACGCGGCCGGAGCGCGCCAGCCGGCCGGGCGCCTAGGACACGGCAGTCCCCGCAGCGGAGGGCGAGCGGGGCGGGGGCAAGCTGCGGAACCCGAGCGCGTCTAGGACCGCGCGGAGCTGGCCGGCGGCCGCCGAGTGCGCCGCGGGGCCCGGGCAGCCGAGTGGCACCTGCCGGCCGGCGCGCGGGGGACCCGGCTGGGCGCGGCGCACCCGGCCGCCCACGCCGCCCGCCCCGGCCGCCCGAGGTTCTGGAGCGCAGCGCTCGGCTCGGCCGCAGCCTGGGAGAAAGCACTTTAGCAAAGTTTCGTCTTCGCTGTGCAGCGGCCAGAGCTGCCTCCACTCCTCCGGGAGTTACATTTCTGTAACTGAAAACTGTAAAGCGGGGAGGAGAGGCTGCCAGAGCCATTCACACTAGCAGGTTCCGTTCGGGCAAAAAATCCCGGAGCTCGTGCATCCGGGACCAGCCCCATCTCAGGCCCGAATCCTCCTCACCTCCGACATCGTCTCCAGCCCACGAACCTACACAGATAGTTTAGATCCTGTTCAACGTCTGGCGTTAAAGCATGAGGAAGAGAAATCACCACAGGACTTTGCTTTTACGACCTAGTTTAAGTGTTGTCAGGTGGGTTCACTCGTAAGTTAACTCCTACCAACAGCCTGGTTGCCCACACTGGCTTTTTTTTTTTTTTTTTTTTTTTTTTTTTTTTTTTTTGCAAGTAAGGGGAAAACCCGAGTCGCCCCCACCCCCAAACTGTGCTCGCTGACTCGCTGCTTTTGGGCTCAGGGTGGCCCAGCAGGCACGCGTGTGCTGGCATTTGAGGGGACAGTCACCAGCTCTCGGGTCTGCAGCCTTCAATGCTGAGTCACAAGTACCCTCCTCGGGAAATGAAATCCTCGGAATGCCCTTTAAAAGTAGCTCGCCGCTTTTGCACGAGCGCACACACTCACACCAGGGCCACCCAGGACACCCACACGGGGCTGCACACTATGGAAATTACAGGGCCGGGGAATAACTTGATGGCTGGAAGGACTTACGCCCCTGGTGAGCGCCCTGCCCCTTCCCGAGTCATCCCCCCACCACCACCACCACGCCGTGTCTCTGCCCCTTCCCGAGCTCGGAAGTCTAAAATACGGCTTCAGTCCTCTTCCCAACAGAACATCAGCAACCTTCGCCTAAAGGGTTCCAGACCCTCACGGTGGGGATGAGCGATATGCTTAGTTTACAGTTCAAGCAGTATACTCACTAGAGGGGAAAAGGAGGGGGCCAGAACTTCGTTGGGCACATATGATAACCACTGCCTTTGCGAAAACGCATTTTTAAGTTCTCAGTTAGTTAATGATGAAAGCTTTAAACTCGTGGAATCAGTCCATTCAAAAGAAACTTCCTAAACCTGATCTTCCCGTGTATCTGGTGCGAAAGAACTAGGGGCTTGTGTTATATTTATAAATCGTAACCTTCCTTTAAAAAAAAAAAAAAAAAGCCTTTCAATGTAGATTCGCATCAGTGCCAGCGGCAGAGCTGCAATTCCGGAGGCTTTTTTTTTTTTTTTTTTTTTTTTTTAGCTAGCAAGACAGACACAGACACAGACAAGACAGAGAGAGAGACCCCTTCCCGCACCACACCACCCCCGCCACCACCTTATAAGTAGTTACAATCCAAACATGCCGGCACGGACACTAAAGGGTTAACGGTATACCTACCAAATCGGCTGTGGTCTTTCCTGGTTCCCTGGATAGTACCATTGGGGAAGATTTCTAAGTGAAATCCAGTCCTGCAGTACAGCTGCCTCCGCCTGAGTATCCCCTTTAAATGATCCAAGTCCGTGACTGCGGGTCCCCTGGGAAGCCCCCCTGCTTCGGACTGACCCAGGTGGTCACTTAACAAAACCGGGCTGTCCACCGGCAACACGGGCACATTCCCAAACGGTACCGCATCCTGCACACCGAAATAGTTCCCAACTTCACCGAGGGGAGCCATCAGAAGATTCGGCTTTCGGAGCACAGCGATAAACAATAATGCTGGTGCCAACCCAGGAGATACTAGGCGAGGTATATCCAACTCCCCTCCCTTACTGCAGCTGCAGAGAGAGAAACAAGGTCCTTTTCTTCAATCCATTAAATGCATAAATAAAAGTACTCTGCTGTTTCACTGGCACAGGTTCAAGGTCAAACCACGGATAGTCTAAGAAACCACCACTTTATACTCACACACTGACATACTGATAAACATATCTATGTATCTCTACAGACAGGTCCCCAGCTCTCGGCAGGCAGGAAGGTCTTCATCCCATCCGACCGTAGTAAGGAAAAAAAATCCGTAGTTTCTCCATTTGGTTCGAGATCAGAATGACCATAGCAACTTAAATGCCTAGGCGTTATTATAGGGATTTTTGAGATGCACGGGCTACGTCAGAATTTACGGATCCTGACTCCAGGAAGGCATGCGCCGTTTTTACTCTAACCGACTCTGCAGACATCAGCAG
The DNA here is from genome assembly GCF_048773025.1 of Camelus bactrianus. Classification (NCBI taxonomy): domain Eukaryota; kingdom Metazoa; phylum Chordata; class Mammalia; order Artiodactyla; family Camelidae; genus Camelus; species Camelus bactrianus. The sequence continues at coordinate 1,395,327 of NC_133552.1, read as the reverse complement.
GAATCCTTCAAGGAGAAAAAAGATCTCACGTTGGTGGCGGCGACTAATCTGCCCCCCGGCCCCCCTCCAAAAATGAGAATAATGATAATAAAACAAAAAGAGGGGAAAACTTTAGGCGTCCAAAGCTGGTATCCAGAATTCTCCAGGGCCTCGGCAGGCGTCCATTGGCTTAGAGCTGGCGGCGGGCGGCGGCGGGAGCGAGGGGCGCCGCGGCGGGACCCGCGTGCCGCCGGCGGCCGCGAACAGGTGTCGCCGCGGGCGCGGGGCGAGGTGGCCGGCGAGCGCTCCTCCTGCGCAGCCCCGCGGCGCGCAGAGTGGCGCAGGCAGCGGCATTGGGCTGGGTTTAAGGTAGCGCCGCGCCGCCCGCGCTCCCCGCGGTCCTAGCGCCCGCCCCGCCCGCCGCGCTGCGGCAGGCCCTGCGCCGCGTGCCCGAGCGCGGGACCGGGGGCGCCAGGAGCCTGGGCCTCACAAAGGGAGCGGGAGGCTGGAGCCCCGGGCCTTCGGGGACTGCGGCTCTCCTGCAGAATCGAAGCTGGGAACCGAACCCTTGCTCGATGCGTAGGTGAAGGTGCAGACAAAGTGGGAGACTAGTTTTCACTTGGACTCTGATGCTTTGCGTTATGAAATAAAACTTAGCTAAGAGTTGGAGGGAAGGGGGTTGATTTTATGAGCTTGAACGGACACTGCAGTTCCTCTCCCATTCCTCCTCCAGACACACAGACGCAGACTGTACCGCAGGTGAGATGGGGGTGTGCGCCAGCAGATGTGGCCGCGCTCTCGGTCTGGTTCGGAGCTTTCTGGGCATCTCGGGCCGGCGCTGCGTTTAGCTCCCGCCCCGCGGTGCGGCCGGCTGGGGGGCGCCAGAGCACCGCCTGGGTCCCCGAGCTCGCCTCGCGCGCGTCTGCGGAGAGTCCGAGTGCAGGAGCGCGCGCACCGGGCTCCCCCTACCCCACACCACGCTCCAAGGGCGAGCCGGGCCCGCCCTCGGGGACGCGAAAGGCAAGATTCCCGTGTCCCTCGCGGCCCGAAGCCGCCGACTAACCCGGGGAGCCGGGCGGGGGTCTTCTGCGACCTCAGTCGCTGCTTCCTTCTCTGCCCGCGGGGCGCACGTGGAAGCCTGAGCCCCGAGCCGGGGTCGCCGGGTTCCATTCGCGGCCGGCGGCCTTCGCGCCCAGCCCGAAGCCAGGACAAAGAAACCAGCCGCCCGAGCCGCCCGAGCCGCCCGGGAGCTGAGGGCGCGCTCTGCGCCGGATCCCCGCGGGGCCGGCTGGAGCGCGGCGCCCCCACGCTCGCCCACAGCCCGCCCGCGCGGCCCGCTCCCCCCAGCGCCTCTTTGTTCACATTGTCTTAGAAACGGCCCGACTCTCGGGGCGAGATGAAGAAAGTTGCCGAGACTGAGCACCGCTCTAGACCGCGGGACGTGCAAGTAAGAGGCGAAGTCGAAAGCCGAGCGAGACCCCTGCGCTGGGAAAGGGAACTGGAGCCTTTTTATGGGGAGAAGTCGGACCCTCCTCGGCGGTCAGCTAAAGGCTGGCGGCCAAGGACGGGGCTGGCCCTACTCGGGACGGACGGCTTTAGCCGGAAGATGAGAAGGAGCAATGAATTTGCAGATTTCTCGGGCGCCGGAGGTGCCGGCCACCTGGAGCGACCTGCCCCTGCCCCCCGAGCTGGAAGGCGTGCTCCGCTGGCCGGGCGGAAGCAGAGGGGCGCGGTGTCCTCCCTGTCTCCATTCCCACACCCCTTTGCCGCAGTCCCGGGTCACTGGGCGTCCGGGGCTAACTCCGTGCGTCTTGCTTACGTGTTTATGAAGCTCCAGGGCCCTGCCCCGTGGTATTTACAGCAGTCACGTCGACGGTGGGCTTTAACCTTAACTGCTCAGTGGCAGATACAAGAAGCTGGGGAGGAAGTGTCACATCTCATAAACCACCCGAGTAGCTCTCATTCATCACGGAGGCAGCCAGCGGCGCTGGGCTAAGCAGGGGCGTTCCTGGACCACTTGGGCACAAAGCGCCGAGTTGGTTACTTTTTTATAAACCCTAATGAAGAAAGACAGGCCGGCAGACAGAGGGAGAGATGGAGCGAGGGAGACGCTCTATAAGGGAAGACGAGCTGCACGTGGACATGCCCACTGAAGACAGGACAGGGACAATTCCCACCAGCTGTCTCCAACCACATTCTTTCGGTCTGAATTTAGACTGTCAGCCAATGAGCGAAGACCATTTCCGCTTCCGAATCCCGCAGCCCCGTGACTGTCACTTTAAAAGCGATGCAGCAGTGGGAGGGCGGGCTGGGGAGCTGATGGAGCACTTTCCCAGCTGGAAGCAGTCTCCTGGGGCGGCTCTTTTCCGCTGCAGTTGCTTCAGCCCACGCTTCCTCTGCGGCCCTAAGTCCAGTCGCAGGAAGCTTGTGCTGCTCCCTCGCCCCTTCAGTTTGCCCATCAGGTGACTCTCCCTGCTTCTGTTTGGTCGAGTTTTCCTCTTCGAGTAATAGACACAGCGCCCTTCCTCTCACTGGTCACATCACGTTTCTCGGGAACTCACCGCGCTGCCCAGGGCTGACCTCTCAAGGTCTCTCCCAGCCCCGCCATGGCCGTGCGCTCCTCTGCCCAGGCCCGTGCCTACGTTCGTTGCACAAATATTCTTCCATTAGTGTATAGATACTGAGCTCCAAGAAGACTGAGGCCTTGCTTTCTGGAGACACATGGTGTAACTGGCTTAATAACACCTGCCTTGGAAGACTGACGTTAGGAATAAAACAAAAAATGCACGTGAAACAGGCAGCACACAATAGACACTTAAGACAGGGTAGCTATTATGACACTATTCCTAATATTGGTCCGTGGTTTTCATCTGCCCGGGGCGTAGTCAGCAAATACTATTACTGATTTGAACCACAAAGCTCTCTTAGGCTATCTCTTCCCAATATTTAATCCCTCTGGTTTTCCCTTCTTCCAGTTTGTCATCTGTCTTTCCTGCTGATAATTTAGTACTTAGACCCAAATAGGAATAAATTGACAAGGGAAGTGAAGAGAGATAAGGGGAGAAGTGCAGACTAGGTGTGGGGGGTCAGCAAATCTGGACCTGGCTTCCCCCACCCTCATCCCTCCCTGCAATTTCTATTTCAAGTCTTCCCTCGTAGCCCTGCTGAGCTGCTGCAAAGATCTGTTTGGGACGCGTGTATGTAAAAAGGGCCTGGAAGCTATCAAATCTCTCCAAATCTAAGGTGATCATTTGGAAAAAGTGCTCTGACCACCTCCTCTGCTTAGTTCATCAGCATGTATCTCCTCTTTGATTTCCTTGAAACCCCCCCCCCAAATGCATACCAACCTAGAGCCCTTTCGTTCCTTTCCTGGAGCAATCAGGGAGCTAGGGCTCAGTCCTTCCACCTCCATTTCCCACTTCTCTCCGCCCAACAACCCTGCAGTCTTTTAGTGGGCTTTTGTGTGGGAACTAAGGAGGGAGGTGGAGGGGAGGGGTCTGGGAGGTTGAAGTCTGTTCCCAGTCTGACCCCACCTACTAGACTTAGCTTCAATGGGAAGAGCACAGAACCCCCGAAGCCACCCTTCATCAATGACTCGCTGGGCTCTGGACACTCTACTGTGTGCTTTTGTGCTTTATTTTCTTAATCCTCAAAACTACCTTATGAGGTAGGTATCATTATTATCCTATGTTATACAAGAGGAAACTGGCTTATAAAGGTTAGTAACATTCCTAGTGTCACGGTGCTCATAAGTGCTGGGGCCAAGTCCATAGATCTCAGACCCCAATCATGCAGAGCCCCAGCTGCCCTCTGTTACAATGTTTCCATAAAATAAATATTGAGAAATAGCATGTTTCCATAAAATAAATGTATAGAAATAAATAGCTTATATACGTGTATAACGAACCAGTTAAAAGACATAATGAAGGAACAAAGACCACACTTAAAACAGGAAAAGGAAGATAAGCTTCCTAGGCATAAAATTAACAAAAATGTGCACAATCTACACAAAGATACGTGTTTAAAGCTCTGCAGGGACACAGGAGAAAACGTGAACTGGAAAGCCACACAATGTCCTTAGACAGAAAAACTCCATTTCCTCAATATGCAATCATTCCTAAATTAATCTAAAAACTTAACATCATCACAATAAAAACACCAAGTTGTTTTTTTTTAACTAGAAGCACTGGTGCTAATGTTAATACAGTTAATATAAATTAACAAAAAATGTTTGAAGTTGACAAGAAAAATAAGAGGGTAATTATCCATACAATATTTTAAATATTTTAAAGCTACACTAATTAAAACAGAGCAGTATTATCCTCTGACTGCTTCATTTTAGCATATGAATAAAGAGATAAAGCAATAACACAGGATAGAAATTACACAAATAGAGCCAAATACATATTGGAATTTAATACATGATAGTGGGGGGAAATGAACTATTGAGTAGTTTTGAAACAACTGAATAGACGACTGGGGAAAATTAGTATCTATTATTCACACTCTAAATGGAGCAAATATTTAAATATAAAAGATAAAACCATAAAAAGTACTAGAAGAAATAATGGAAGAATTCCTTTATAATCTGAGTTGTGAAGGCCTGACTAATTGTATCACAGAATTGAAACGTCTAAAAAAGAATAATAAATTCAAGCACAAATAAAACATTTGTTTAACTACATGGGGAAAAACACAAATTCAAAATGAAAAAATAGAAAAAAATGGGCATCTCATATCAAGATAAAGGACTGATTTCTCTAATATATAAAAAGCTCCTACAAATCAATAAGAAAAATATGACTTCTGGTTTCCAGTCTGACACACAGAGCTTGGAAGTCTCCTCTTCTCCCAAAAGAAAAAAGTTGAACAAACTGAAAGTCAGCAACTCTTCTTAGAGTTATCAAACAGCTGAGGTCCTGGGGCAAACTGCTGCTCTGGAACCTGGAGAGACAGGCAGACAGACAGATATATAGAGAATCACAGCTTACTGGAACAGAAGCCCACAGCTAGAACCAGTATCAGGGGGAACACTTCAACCATAATTAATGAATTGCTGGGGGCTCAGGGTGGACAAGCTTGAGAGTCAAAAGCTCAGAAGAGCCCCAGTCCTAGAAGGGCCCCCACACTGTCCTGAGATTTACCTCCAGGAGCCCTACCAGGTTCCCACTCAGGAGACCTGAGAAAAGTCCCCTCTTGCTTCCTTCAGGAAGATGGGGAAAGTAACTATTCTGAAACATGCCCAGAGTTCTCTGTTCTCCTGAACAAAGCCTGCCTTCAAGGGAAAGTTTTTTACCAGCATGTAAGCAAACTGTGGGGAGGGAAACATCCAACTCCAGCCTCCTCTAGCCTTCAGTGTGGGGGAAGGGAGACATCCAACTCAGGCTCAATAAAAGACTGAGACCTAGTCATAGGGTGATAGAATATCTCCCCTGCCCCCACCCCTCCCCACCACATCCACAGGGCTTCTGTATAATAACAGGGATTAGAGCTAAAAGAACTGCAAGACTCAGACCCTATTTAAGGAGTCTCCAGGGAAACCCAAAGACAACAGGGAAGACAAAAACGAGGACACCAGAAGAAATTTTAGCCCCTGACACCATAGCTACACAAACAGTAAAACACAGCCTAGCTCCTAGCCAGATAAATATAAACCCTCACATTGTAATAGGGAAGAACAAACCTGACTCCATATTGGATCTGTTTTTTATTTTTTTACTTTAACCTTTATATTCTATTGGTTTTTCTACAAGTTAATCACTAAAGGGATGTTGCCTATAAGCTAAAATTACGTACAATGGCCAATCTCTGGCAACCAACCCTGCCTCCCAGGTAATGAGCGTTAAGCTAAAATACCTTTGTTTAGCTCACAGGAAACCTCCTGACCAGGCCCACCTGTGAATGATGGCAGAAAGAAGAAATTTACACATCCCCTCTGGAGACTGATTGGAAGCAGGAAATGTTTGGCTTTACTCCCTCCCCTTGTAGTATAAAAGAAGCCTGAATTCTAACCCAGGCAAGATGATTCTTTGAGTCACTACTCTACCATCTTCTCAGTCTGCTGGCCTCCAAATAAAGTCACTATTCCTTGCCCCAACAACTGGTCTCTCAATTTATTGGCCTGTCCCGTATCAAGCAGTACAAGCCTAGACTCAGTAACAACACTAAAGGACTATCTCCCTCAGTAATTTTTACCCAACACATCACAACTAGCTTTCAACAAAAAATTATGAGGCATACTAAAAGATTAAAAAAAAAAAAAACCACACATACAGTATGAAGAGGCAAAGCAAACATCAGAACCAGACTCAGATCCACATATGGTAGAGACTGTGGAATTATCACACCAGGAATTTGAATTAACTGTGATTAATATGCTAAGGGACCAACTGGAAAAAGTGGACAACATGCAAGAATAGATGGGTAATGTAAGCAGAGAGATGAAGATAAAAGGAAAGAATCTAATGGAAATGCTAGAAATCAAAAACTCTGTAGCAAAATAAAGAATGCCTTTGATAGGCTCATCAGTAGACTGGACACAGCCAAGGAAAGAACCCATGAATTTGAACATATGTCAATAGAAATTTCTCAAGCTGAAATGTGAAGATTAGAAAGAAAGAAACAAACAAACAAACAAGCATAATACCCAATAACTGTGGGATAATTACAAAAGGTGTAACATACACATAATGGGAAGATCGGAGAAAAATGGAGAGAAATTTCCATAGTTGATGACAGACTCTAAGCCACAGATCTAAGAAGCTCAAAGATACTAAGTAGGATAAATGCAAATAAACCTACACTGTCTACCATATTCAACATATCATACCCCATGTCTACAGGTTAAAAAATCAAAGACAAAGAGGAAATCTTGGAAAGGGCCAGGAGGAAAAAAAATCTTACCTACAGAGGAACAAGGGTAGGAATTACACTGGGCTTCTCTTCAGAAACCATGCAGAAACCACGGAACGAAAAATTTAAAGTGTTGAAAGAAAACTTTTTTCCCCGATACCTGGTGAAATTTTCTATATTTTCATCTGCTTTTTCCATCCTCCTATATATATTCTTGACCATTATCTTAAAGTTCTTATCTATTAATTCCAGGTTCTATCACGTGATTTGCTTCTGCTGTCTGTTTTTTGTCTCTTTGTCATCATTTATATTTTCTTGCTTCTTTGCACATCCAGACACCAGATACTATGTATTTAAACATGAGGGCTCCTGATGAGCCGGAATTCCATTCTTTTAGAGAGACCAGGTGAGGGGCTGATCACCTGAGTCCAACCAGGAGCTGAGTTGGGTTGGGGCTGGGCTGCAGTTTTAGGAAGTCCCTGGACCCGTGGTTCTCCCTGCTCCTTGGTGTAGCCCTCCTGTGCTTCAGAAGGAGAGGCTGGTGGGCATCAGTTTCCTCAGCCCAGAAGGATTATGGGAAACCTGTCTCTACCCTCAGAGGTTCCGGCCTCCCAGCCCCACAAAGCTTCTGTGTTTGAAGCCCCTCAAATTTCCAATTTGTCTCACTAGCCCCATGTGGGTTAAAGCTTTGCTGGTTTCTCTTTCCTTCACAAGGACCCTCTACCTGAAACACATCTGACCCTCAACCTGTGTCCAGGGCCGAAAACTGCTGACAATCCCCGCTTACCTTGAATAGGGTTTCCCCTCTCTGTAATTTTAGTTCTAGTACTTGTTTCTTCCACAGTGTTCTGTGCCTTTAAAATATCGTTTTTGGAATTTCTGCAGTTTTTCCTAGTTGTTCCAGTAGGACTACCGGCCCACCTGAACCAGTTATTCAAAAGTAGTGGAGTCACCTCTTATTTTTGAAAATGACAAAATTATTATCTCAAGGCTTCTACCTTACATTTCATAGCATCTTCTAGTTTACAAAGGTCTTACATGTCTACTGCCTCAGTTGACCCTTTTCCCAGGTCTGTGACACAGGTAAGCTGGGGCACCTGTCTCAGCAGGAAATCACTGAAGTCCTACCCCCGGGGCACAGCCCTCCGTGACAAAGGCCAGAGGGGCTTGTCCAAGTTCTTCTGAGACCTATGTTGTCTACACTGACTCTAACTTAAGGTCATAAAAATAAACGAGAGATTATCCCCCAGGCTAAGAAACATCGCCTTCAACAACTTGTCAGCCTTCACCTACAAGACTGCATGAATGCAGACGGGTTCAGGTTGAGGGTTCACATCATCAGGCATCACCTTCTTGGATCTTCTTAAAGGTGACTTCATGGCACTCATGGAGCAATCGCCTCAGACAGCATTTCCCACTGGGTTACTGCCTGGAGAAAACACAAAATCAAAAGTAACATTCCAAATTTGTCTAAGGGTCTATATGGCAGTAACGCTGTACCCTATGGGAGCCTCCTGGCACACTGAGTCTAAGAACTATGCTGGTATGTAAACTCACCTCTGGGTAACTAGGCTGGCTTCTCGGAATTACAGAACCGGGGGGATGTGCTCATCTTTATTTCTGTCTAGGTAGCTTTACCAAGCTGGCCTTTCCAGAAAGTGGGAAGTGCAGCATCTCTAACATCTTCTTGCAGATAACTTTGGCAGCTCAACAAAGCCCTTCCCCTGGAGCACAGTGACCACTGTTGGGCTGAGCTGGTCTTCGGCATGGTGGCCAGTAGCATTTCCAGGGTAGCCGCTGAAGGAGATCCAGGAAGTCCCTCTACCCAAAACCTCTTCCCTGGCACCAGCTCAATTAAACCCAAACAACAACAACAAAATCAGAGGGGAGAGGAGAGTGAGTCTCTTCCGTGAACTGGCCAGACCCAGAGGACGCAGTTAAGGTCAAGCTGTGTGTGAGCATCTACTTAAGAATCATCAGACAAAAGGAGGAACACATGACCACGCCCAGCAGACTACGTGCTGTAGACAGGTCACGCTGGCAGGGCATTCTCATGTCCAATATCCAGGAGCAGCAGGGGGGCAAAGGAGGTGACAGCGTGCTTTAAACACCAATAGCGGCGACCTTCCTTCTCCATGGTCTTGTAATCTGATCACGTACATGTGTTAATCGATCAACCATATTTAGAATTGTTCACTTTAGGATGGCATTGTTTACTTCGATATGTTGAACACACAGGGAAAAGATGACTAAAAGTCCTTAGTATTTCTAAGTAGACCCAAATATGGAGAGAATGCTATATTTTGAATCAATTCTCATGTGAAAAACACCAGGAGATTCACTGGTGGTGCCCATCCTTAATCGTTGAGCGTCTCTTTAAGGAAAGCTGAACCTCACTTCCCTGTTCAGCTGTCTGACTGCTGTCCGTCCATACTCACCTGACTCCCGTCCATCCACACTCAGCTGTCTGACTCCCCATCCGTCCGCTGGGGCTGGACGACCCTGGAGCTCTGCTTCTGTTAGTTTCAAGTGTATGTCTGATGACGTGGATTTCAAATAGGACAGTTACCAGTGACCATCCCAAAATCTAAAAACGATGGCTTTTTCCTCAGTAGAAAGTATTGGAGTGTGAACTTAATCTGAAAATATAAACTGAAGTAAAACATCAATGTTCATGCACCTAAAAAAAAAGAAAATGGCAGGCTTCTCTTCGCTGAGCTGTGGAAAACCTCTTACACCCAATGATATGCTGCGGAGCCAGGTCCTGAGTCGGTGATGTGTTCTTTTCCATGGAACAAGATGGCAAGGAACGCCCCCTCCCCAATTCATAAACCCCTTTATCCACAGAAGAAAAGATAAAACAAGCAAAACAAGACAGTATAGCAAAGCTGAAAGAACGTATTCTTCGGGAGCCCTTCCACCTGGCACCCTGGACACGCTCTTTAACCATCCTTAGACCATTTTCTCCATCTGTACGATGAGAATAATAATAATATTTGCCACGCACTTGTTCTGAGGGTAAAAAGAAAGAGGCCACGTAAACTGCCTGGTACCGGGGGTGGGTGGAGCTCCATGGTAGAGTGCATGCTTAGCAACCACAAGGTCCTGGGTTCAGTCCCCAGTCCTCCATGAGATACAATAATAATAAAATAAAGAGATAATATATGCACTTTTTAAAATGCCTGTTTCCTAAAAGGGCTCAATCAAAGTACATCTTGTTAATGAGCATAAATTAATTTTACCTGAACAGTAAAGCTATTTTCAACAAAGAAAAAATAAAAACAAAATGATATTCATAAAGACAAAGCAATAACAAAGAGAAAAGCAGAAAGCTAAACCAAAACAAACAGAGCAAAGAACCTTTCCCACGGCAGCATGATCACCACTACACTAACACAGCACTTGCGTGGGCTGGGGGCTCCTGGGGAGCCTGGACGACACCCGGACGCAGGCCCCGTCGTTACCGTCGTGAACTTACAGTGTGTTTGCGCTCTAATTCACAGACTCTCAATGGTGTGCTTCATGTAAGTTACATAACGAAGAACGTTGTTTTTGAATTTTGAATGCCAAATGATGCCTTTTTCCATAAAAATTACCTCCCTCCCAGCAGAGACATTCAAAATGTTGTTTTACATACTCCAGAGCTGTTGGCGTAATTGCTAATAATAATTTCATTCAGCTCCTCTCTTACGAAGAGCCATGTGCCAGAGTCCAGAGGGAAACAAAATAAATGAGGTAGGGTCCTGTCCTCATTCTGTCCCTTGACAGTAACAATGGTGGCAGTTCTCCTGTTGTGAATCAGTTTGTTCATTAGGCTTACAGGGAAATGGGGTGGGGGGAGGAGGGGGTTGATTGTGGGCATGCTCTGCACATTCAGAACCCAAAGGCAGGCCTGCCGGCTGGACGCTCAGGAACAGGAGACATTTCTTTGCCTCGAGGAAAGCTCATTTCTGCGTCTAAGGTGAAATTGAGTGGATCAGGTTATCTGGGATGATCTCGCCTACTTGAAGTCATCTGATCTCAGCGGCAACAGCACCTACAGAAGAGCTCAGAACAAGCCTGCAGAACTGCCTGACTGGGTGACCGGGGCCACAGTCTCTCCAGGTGGACACTCCAAACCGACCCTCACAAGCACCTACTCGCTCCTCCTTTATTTTCTCCTGTGTCTGAGTTTACTTAAGGCCACTCGGGGAGAGAGAGAGAGAGAGAGGGAGAGGGATTCATTGTAAGGAGTGGCTCATGAGTAGGAGCGGCTAGTTTGAAAGCCATCAGGAAGGAAAAATTCTCTCTTACACAGGAGGGGGGTGGTGTTAGCCTTTTGTTCTGTTCGGACCTTCTACTGATTGGATGCGGCCCACCCTACCTTGGAGGACAATCTGCTTTATTCAGTCCACTGATGACAATGTCAACTTCATCCAAAAGTGCCCTAACAGAAGCACCCAGAATAATATTTGACCAAAGTCCTGGCAAATAAAATTAACCATCACACCCATTAGGGGGAAAAAAATGACACCAAAAAAGGGAATAAAAATTAGAAATAACTTAATGTTCAGTAATAGGGAATCAGTTAAATAGACTAATTCAGCCACACGCTGATATAGATAAACCATTATTTTGTAGGGTGGTAGAAGATTGCTCAGTATCATGGAAAATTTCTTAAATACCATCCGTTGCCCAGGCTCTCCCATTATACAGGGAATGCTTATCATCCCTTGAAATACAGCCCATCCAGGCCTAGAAATTTAATCTGCTTAGTGCACACAGGTACTCCTTATCAGAGCTATAAAATGGAATCACGTAATTGGAAGGAAACTTTGTGCTGATCTCATCCAAATACCCCCTAAGAGTGATAAAGAAAAATAAGATAGTGATTTCAATTTATCTTGAATTATTGAAGGAGCCTAGATCTCTGACACTTTAAAATAATAAGCATCTAAATATCAGACTAGGATTTGATGCTGACCTCTAAAAAGCATGGGAAAAACACCAACCTGTGACGGCGAAATACTGTTTCACTATTCCCATTTTGCTTGTGACACAGAAGAGACTGACTTGTGCTCTGCAGAGAGCTGTTATCGCCCAAGGAAACCTGAGTATAGGTCTGGGTCCTGCAATGCACGGGACTTGTGGGGGGGGTGCATAAAAATGTGGTTGCTAGGGACTCATCTCAGACCACTGGGAGTTCCCCACCCCTCTTCTGGTGAGAATGCTGATCTAGAGTTTTGCTTAAACTTTTGACTTGCTTTATTCAGATGTGCCCAAAGCAAAAAGCAAAAAAGGGTATTGGACATGCAAATTACAATTCGAAAGAACAAGCCTATAATTTCAGAAACAGTGTTTTCACAGCTACATTTTTCCACATCTAAAACAGAGGGTTGTTTTTTTTTCAATCGGAGAAAGTCTTACTTAGCTCCTGCTCAGGTGCGCAGCCCTGTGCTAGATGCTGGGAACTCAGGCTGCAGGAGATGTGGTCCCTGCCCTCAGGGGACTCACCATAATGCCGTGTCAGGTGCCAACCTGGTGGCAGACACCAGAGAGGAGGTGTCACGGCCTCTCCAGGCCCTGCCCTCACCCCGGGCAAACCTTCACTAACTGTGCCCGCCTGACTAATCCAGCCACGCTTCGGACCTGCCTACCCCTCAAGAGATGAAGTCACCCGAACAGCTGTCCTGTGGGACATGCTGCTGATACATCTTGCAAGAAGTAAACAAGTAAACAAGCACAGGCGTGCACACGAAGCACCTGCCTGGGGGCGGGGCTGTGGGCAGCACACCTGGCGTGCGTGTGTGGCACGTCCCTTGCCACCTCCCGTGGAGGAGGAAGTTCCTTCCGTGAAGGCCATGCTCCGCCTGCACATCAGACACAAGGCGCACCTGCTCGCAAACGTGCAGAGTTGCGGCCTGTTCCGGGTCGGAGCTTCTCTAAGGCGATTCGGAGTTTTTTTAGTTTAAACACATTACGGCTGCTTCCGGGACTACAAGGGGTGGGTCTCACTGTTGGGCACCCCACTTTGCACCGCCATTTCTCCACGTCTTCAGATGTAGGATTTTTCCCCTAGCAGTTGACTCGTCCCTTCTGTCCTATCCTCCGCGGAGACGGCCACGGTGCCCTCCTGCCGACGATGCTTCATAATCTGAGGACCATCCATCTGTAAGCCTCATTTCCAAGCTGGAGAGCACTGGCTCCCCCATTCCGCTCTCACTGCCCTCACCTTCCGACCTCCTCTCTGTTTCGGATTTTCTCTGCACTTGCTATTCAGTAGGACATGCGCCCCTCCCCACCGGGGCAGGCCTGCACAGCTGGCTCTCTGTCCAGTTTCCCCAGCACGCCAGTCCGAGTCCCAACTCAGGTGCTCCACGAAGGGCACCTGCTACCTTCCAGGTCTGATTAAATGTGACAAGTGGGTTTGATGCCAAAAAATTAAATTCCCCTCTCCTGACACAACTGTTAGATTACATTGACAGCCACCCACTCAAATACGAAAGAAGTTTTCAAGTTCTATCAAATAACACCTGTGGCTACTTTGCAAAACCTTCCTCATCCACTCAACATACTTTGTATTCATTAGCCTCGAAGTGACAGCACTAACTTTGCCTCTGCCCAGGTTTTATTTTTGATTTTTAAAAACAACGGCGACATTTTGGTGCCAAGCCCCTGCCCCGCCACTGTGGTCACTAAGCAGACCACCTGGCATTATAGGTCAACGAACGCTGACCCTGGGTCAGAAATCAATTTTGAACAAAGGCTAATGCTAACATTTTCTCTTCCATTGTGAGTGATAATCTCCTGCCCAGCTTCTGGCATTGAGCACAGTGACTTCTGGAAGGATGTCTTGACTTGGAAAAGCGCGGGCAGGCTGACCTTCAGACAAAAGAGGAGCCCCTCCCTCCTCCCCTTTACTGTAGGAACGTTTGTGTGTTTCCTTCGATTCTGCAGATGGGAGAGAAAACCCTGCAAGACTAATCTGAGCAGCCATGAAGTCTCCATCAGACCTGGGCAGAGGCCCAGGGGGACCACAAGCTCGCTCATAAATGCACAGTGTCTAATAAAACTGTGATGACGATGATGATGATACATTTATTGAGCAGCAAAAATGTGCTAAATTTAAAAATGCAGGCCCTCCGTTATTCATACCTCCTGATGGACGTGCAGAAACTGCTGGCTGGTTGTTTCCCCCGTAACTGGCATCTTGTTTCCTCAGCCTGACGGCTGCTGGTGGCCTGCGTGCCGCTCACGAACTGCGGGTTTTCTGTGGCCCGAGCACTGCCCCTGACCATCACCGCACATCAGCACCACTCGGCTCAGCTCCTCTCTACAGAGTCAGTGTGGGACGAGGGCGCGTACCCGGCCCGTGGGGTTTTTTCCCTCTTTCTCCAAAGGAACGCGTGTGTTTGAGTTTTCAAAGTGAGGAATCCACTGCTTAACCCAAAGGTCACACCCACAAAAGTGACTTGGTATCCTAAATCCACTTCTGATTTAGAAATCACTGCAGGAAATCGCAGCCCTCTCAGGTGAACTCTCTTTTCTGTTTGAGGAAAACAACAAGCAATTAGGTCCTCGGGGAATTTTAGAACGTCCCCAACAACCGTTACTTTACAAGCAGTTTATCAACTCTTAGGCAAAGTGCTTTAAAATGCAGCAAATGGGTAACACGTGGAAAACCACTGCTTGTACATCCACCCAGGAACAGGCGCTTTGTGAACGGCTCATTCTGTCTAAATTCTGCGATGAAAAGGATAAAGTCAGTCGACAGAAAAGTCTTCTTCTACGCCAGGAGAAGGCTGCTGTTTCCCTTTGTGCCCTCCCCTCCTCCAGAGCCGAAAGCCCGCGACATGACTCAGCCACAGCCGAGAAGGGACGTTCCAGGGCCCAGCTTGGCCGGCCTCTGTCCCCAAGCGCACCGAAGCCCAGCTGTTTAAAAGGTCACCTCCCTTTTCTGCATCTGGAATCGCTTTCATGCACAAATAGTATAAGTTAAATCGGTCACTTGTGAGCTGAGTTCAGCACTGGCTCCTCGCTTCCAGAAGTGAGGAATCGGCTTCCAGTGAGATGGCGTTTACGAGCAGATTTGTGTCCACACGCTACAGCGGAAACAAACAGCCCTGCGAGGACGGCAAGGACCCTCCTTAAAGCTGAGCACCCCAGATGGGTTTTTCCTTCCCCTCCTCACTTTTCTAACATGATCGGTCAACACAATTGCTGTCACACATGCAAATTCAGAAGAAAGAACCAAAACAAATTCAGAGTTTTCACGTCTTGTATTCCAAAAAAAGGGGGTCTGGACTTGAGTTATGCACAAGAAAAGTTACTTTGATGAAAAAGACGAGTTTATCTTCGAATCCACCCAGTAAATAGTGTTGTCCTAATTTTTTGTTCTTAAATCGTTTTTACACTTAGAAGTAGTTTGCAATTCATGCAACTCCTGTCTTTCTACACGGAGGAATTACTGTATGTGTCCTCGTTACGGCAAATTGATCAAGGCATGAGGTTCAGCCAGGGGAAGTTAAGGAAACCACTTAGAGAACCAGTGTGAGGAACACTGAGGTTGCTCTTCCCAGGGAGGGACCGCGATGGGCAAGTCGGGCGCCCAGGATGCTACGTTTAGGAGGCTTTTGGGAGCTGACCCTGTACTGGAGGGACCTGCCTCCCTGCTTCCCTGAGTCCAGGTGTTCTGGGCGGGGCCGGCCCCCTGACAGCCAGCGGACCTGAAAGCGTGGTGGCCTCACTGCCAGGCCCCGGAGCCCCCTTGGGTCCCCTGGTGGTGTCAGTCAGCCTGTGATGCTGAACTGGGCCAGTCGCCAGTCGCTGAAGTAGCACCGGCCAGCTCACACTCAGAGGGAAGCGGCCCCTGCCCTCGCCCCAGGGAGCCCCCTCCTGGTCTCTCCACTTCTCCTTACAAACCTGGCAGGTAAACGTGAGGGCAGAGGCTGGGGGAGGGCACAGGGTCTGCCTTGCATGAGGCTCCGCGCTCGCTGAGACAGAGGTGCCTTTGCAGGAGGTGGGCTCACAGCCCTGGCTCTGTCCTGCACAGGGGCGCCGACAGGCTGCTGTCCACCTGGCGGTCTGGGCCGTCTCGGGGGGCACTGGTCCCCCCCCGGACCCCGGCCAGGCCGGCTATCACTCAGTGAGGTTAGTCTCTAACTGGCTCACACGGCCTCACTGCACAGGCTCTCCTGTAATTGGTGCCATTAGCGAGGTGGCCATCAGGCCGTTGCCTGAAACTTCCTGGGGGGACCCGCTGGCGGCCGGGCGGCCACGGTTCACTCGAGTGGAACAGCGGGAGGCGCGCTAATTCCCAGGCCCGGGTCCATTAGGGAGAGAAGCAGCTCATTAGAGGTCCTACCCTCTCAGCTCCAATTACCCCCAGATAATGACAGAGCGCGCAGCCCGCGGCCACAACCTCTCTCTCACTCGTGATCCCACCGTTGCATCCACAGGGCCCAGGCCAGACCCTGGCCCTGCACCGGCGGGCGGGGCGCAGGCAGCCCGGGGCCACAGGGCCGCGCTCCTGTCAAGGCAGCCCTGGTCCGCACGCAGGGCTGGTGGCGGACGCGCCGGCCGGCCGGCAGAGCAGGACAGAGGGCTCCTGGCGTGCCGGCTCCAGGGCAAGGTGAGCAAGACCATTGTCTCCAAGGCTTTAACGTCTCTTCTCTTTTCAGAAAACTGTCGGAACAAAACCTAACCTGAACTACCTCCCCACATCACCTTAACTTGGGAGAAGAGGCGGGGCAGGGAAGCCAAGAGGGACAGGAGGAAACACTTCCCAGGAAAGCAGAAAACAGCGTGAGCCTGCTCTAGAAGTAGCGCCTTCACCCAGGTACCTCCTGTTGGACCAATGGGCGGAGGCCCCAGCCTCAGGCACCATCATGCTCGTACTTAAGTCCAGTGTCGTTGAAATTAACTCCTGTTTCCTCACCCTCCGACCGCTTGGTTCGTGACCTGTGTCATAATTTCCCACTGCGTTTGAAGCCACGCTTCTGATTTGCAGCTCTCTGGCCACTTGAAGGACCTTGTGTTTGCCCACCTGTGTCCTCACCCGCAGCCCCGTCCTTGTTCCTGGGTCCCAGCTGGAAAAGTGTCGTGTGACTCGCATCTGAACTGACGAGGGGCAATGTCTGCCTAGCGGTAACTGTCAAACCGTAAAAAAGTGTGTCCTTCAGTCTTTTCCTGTCTTAAGTGGATCAGTTTGTTCTCTTTGTTACGTGAATATTCTCTCAAGCAGGCAGCAGCGTATTCTGGAGACTATTACTTCACTGACAGACCTGGTCCACAGGCACTGATGAAGGAGATGTTTGTGGATAATCCAAATAGCAGAGCATAGCTGTGTTAGGAGAGGCCACGTGTCTGGGTGTCCTAACCGAACACCCCAGAGCACACGAGAAAAACGACGACTGTTTGGAATGTAATAGAACTGTCAAAAATGACTCGAAGTCAGCTCTGCAAACAGCAAGACCTAAGTCGCTGTTCTGTTCACCCTGTGCCCGTGTGGAAGTACACAAGCCTGTTTCCAGGTGGGAAATAAAACCGAAGATTAGAGGCGCCCTCTAGTGGACACAGCTGGCACCGCCACCTCAGGGTGGCTTGTCCGCATCAGACCAGGACCCAAACCACAGGTCCTTTTTCTTTTTGTAATTAAAGTAGAGTCGATTTACAATGTTGTGTTAATTTCTGGTGCACAGCATAGTGATTCAGTTACATATATATTTATATCCTTTTCATGTTCTTTTTCATTATAGGTTATTACAAGGTATTGAATACAGTTCCCTGTGCTGTGCGGTAGGACCTTGTTGTTTATCTATTTTATACACAGTAGTGTGTCTCTGCTAATCCCAAACTCCTAATTTTTCCTTCCCGCTTCTTTCCCCGCTGGTAACCATAAGTTTGGTTATGTCTGTGAGTCTGTTTCTGTTTTGTAAGTGAGTCCATTTGTGCCATTTTTTTTTAGGTTCCACACATAAGTGATGTCATATGGTATTTGTCTTTCTCTGACTTACTTCACTTAGTATGGTCACCTCTAGGTCCATCCATGTTGCTGCAAATGGCATTATTTCATTCTTTTTATGGCTGAATAGTTTTCCATTGTATAAATACACCACATCTTTATCCAGTCATCTGTCCATGGACATTGAGATTGCTTCCATGCCTTGGCTGTTGTAAATAGTGCTGCTGTGAACATTGGGGTGCATGTATCTTTTCAAATTAGTTTTCTCTGGATATAGGGCCAGGAGTGGGATTGCTGGGTCATAAGGTAACACAGGTCCATTTTTAAAGATGTTCACCTTCCTAGTTACTCCTCAGATGAACACTGGCCCTGCTGGGCAGGACATGAGAGGTTCGTGTGCGGTGTCATCAGGGACCCTGCTTAGCTCGCCGGGCCCCCTGTGCTAGGAGAGGCCCCGCCGGCCTCACCTTGGGCCTGCCCTTCCGGGACACCCTGAAGCTGTCTTGGCCTTACTGCACGTCCGACGAAACGGGGCCTTCGTTTGTCAAGCCCTGTACACTCACACACCTTCATCGTGTGGAAGGGAAAACCTGATGTGACTCAGTCTTGCCGGGGCCACAGCTCTCTCCTAGCCCCCAGATGTCGTGGTCTCTCCTCAGACCGTGGCCCCAAGGCCTTGCTGGCTTTCCAGCACACACTCCGCCCTTAATAACCAGGTGTTGTACAACTCACCCCCATTTCAATGTCCAAACCTGGCCTTCTAGGAGCAGCAGCCAGAGGATCCCGGCAGAGACGGCTGCACAAAGGTCTGTGGTCAGGACTTGGGGGGAGGGCCCCATCTCCAGCCACAGGGGAGCAGGGGAGCAGAGACGCGAGGAGGGCCCTCCAGGCCGAGGCCCACCTCCCCTGCCGTCCCCTTCAGAGGGCAGCAGACCTGCCGGTGCCCGCTGTCCAGTCCAGCTCAAGGGCCCGGGTCGGGGTGAGGCCCAGGAACCGGCACCTCTAATGAGTTTCCAGGTGATGCTCTCGGGCCCAGGACCACACTTGGAGACCTGATTGAGTCTCATCGTCAGAACCACCTGGAGACTCTGAAGCCCTAATGCCCAGACCACCCCCAGGACAACAGAAATTCAAACATCCACCCGGGGGCCCAGGCTGGGATGTGTTATACATTTCAGCGACAGAAACACAGAACAACGACACGTCTCTTCACTGCAGGGCCTCCCCGAACAGGACCTCACTTGAGCCTCAAACGATCCTAGGAGGAAGGAGGGCGAAAGTTTAACTCGAATCTGGAGAACAGTGGTCAGGCAGTCAGTAGCAGCTCTGGGGCTTAACTCAGAGATTGTTGCTTGATAAAGTCATCTCCAGAGTCAAGTGAACTTGGAGGGGAGGTGTTGGGAGGTGACAGAGCGCCACGTGAGGCCATCTGGGGCTTCGCAGCGATCCCTGAACAAACCCGGGTCCCTTGGTGGCCGCAGGAGCCGCAGCAGTGAGACAGGGAGACACTGGGCCTCTCCCTCCTCCAGCCTCCTCCCAGCCCTCCTCCAGCCTCACCCATGCGGCGGCCGCCAGCACAGGAGCCAGGGGCACAGAGCAGTGAGGGTCCGAGTATAGACAGGCTGGAACCGCCAGTGATGCCATCAAATCCCAGGTCTACCCGCAGAAGCCAGCAACCTCAACCAAGCTGCCTGGCCCCTCAGAAACAGAGTCTTCCAGTCTAGCGGACAGAGCTTCTGCATCTGAAGTGAATCATCACCAGTGACGCACGGCGCCCCCCGTGCAGCGCTGCGTTGAGGCGGCACCTCCTAAGTACCTCGTCCTCTGCTGTCAGAGCTGGTGGTCTTCCCGCTGCCCACACCCCTGAAACCACTGGAAATGACTGGTCCATGCCCCGTAATGGCCCTGGGATCTGAGATGAGCCGTTTCCCAGGCTGTGTGAGTGATGGGCTGCCCCGGACAGTGTCTGACTGGGCACCCTGAGACGCTGCCTACAACACAGCCCAGAAAAGCCAGGTCACTGCTGAACAGACTGACCTGGACGTGCGAGGCATAGACACACCCCCAAAGCAGTGTGACCCGTGCCAGCAAGCTGGCGACCACAAGCTAGGAAGTGACCTCCCTCTGCCTCCCCATAGGGCTCCCACGGGGCAGAACGTGTTCTGAAGACATTTTCAGGTGCTTGGAGAACACTCGTTTGAGGTCACTGTTTTATATTGTCAGTCAAAAGCAGCAGACACACTCTTCTGGTCGCCAGCCATTTAGAGAAGCCAGGTGCGTGTCACACAAGAATCAGCCAATTCAGACGGGGAGGGAAAAGCTGAGGGTTCGCGTGGCTCCATGACAAGGCGCCATTAACCTCGCGCGGCAGACTCCGGTTTTGCCCGCCTAAACATAGAATGCAGAATTACTAAAGCTGAGTAACCAGGTGGTATTTTAAAAAAGTCAAATCTTTATCTAGAGGAAAGTCCTTCACTAAGAGTCACTAGGCCTGGGTTACCTTTCCAAAGACAGCACAAAAGCCTCTAGTCTCTGGGTTCATTTTACTTCCTTTGTAAAATTAGAGAGTCAGTGAATCATTTCAAAGGTTTCTCCCACATCTAAGATTGTAGAATTTATTTCACAATTGAACAAGAAATTTCAAACTTCACCCCTTACTTTTCTTGACTCTAGTTTTGTTTACCAAATATTTTGTCTCCTCTATTGCGCGCACAAGTCAACCACGAGCCCAGGGAAGGGCCATCAGCCGGGGGGAGGGTTATCTCTAAAAAGAGCAGCAACACAGGATCAGAAACTGACTGTATGTCGAGTAATTAATTAATTAAAATTTTTTACATGAGAAGAGCGGCAAATCCGTGGTGCATCCGGGCAACGCCTCTAAGCTCGGGGCCTCGGTCCCTCTGCACCACGTGCGGAGACTTACTGCTCTGGCTGCTGGAGGGGCCGAGGGCCTCACGCCCAGAGCATCCCTCAGAGCCAGCCATGTGGGGTCACTTACGGTGGCCATTACTAACCACGCGTCAGTTCTAAGAAAAACTTCCTTTTTGTTAGTCAGCATATAAAAAATTTGCAGGATTCCATAACAAAATTTATCGTGAAAACCCAGCTTTTTAAAATTTTCTGGTCAGTTGGTCACTCAAAAATGAAGTTAACTTCCACAGAATTCAAACAGTCCTACCGTCACATAACAATGGACACGCGGGGCCTTCACCCTCGTCGTTAGCACCAACATTATAATCACAATACCTTTTCCTCTATTCAGAGAGCACCTCTTTTCCCAAAGAGTTTGATGTATTTTCCAAAAGTATTTTCCCTAAATCTCTTGACTACAGGAAATAATCCCAGTTAAAACACAATGTGTTTTATAGAAAACAGTAATTATTGTCCAGTTTTACAACCTTAAACTTTATTGAGGGAAAAATTAATGCACTTTGTCATCTCCAATATTATTTTTAAAAGCATCACATTTTAAGAGAGACTTTACTATTAATTATTATTATTAACAATAATAATGCTAATTATAACCATTAGCCCTTGGCAGCTGCTCACACGGAGAAACTAGAGACTCAGTAAGCTTCTTTGAGTTTCACGTTCTCATGCAACATATAATTTTGATACACTGAAAATAGATCTCAACAGTAGTAATTCTATACTTGTGCTCTTAATAGTATCGTGACGTAATAGATTTCTTTCCCACTTAGATTGTGTCTTCCAGCGCATGCAGAGCAATTATTCAAAACTCTGTAATTCACGTTAGACTCAGATGCACAGACCCTAATAAATCTTACTGGAGCTTAGGGTAAAATATATCAGTTAACATCATTAATCTTGACATGATTTATTATGCTACTTGATTCAGGTTATTTTAGAGCTTAGAGACATATATATAGATATATATATACACACACACACAATATATACATTACATATATAATTGCATATTATAACCCCATGTTAAAAAGAAAGGAAGTAACAAAGTTAACAATTCTAACAAGAATTAAGAACGAATTCCACTAATGTTACACATCCTAAACTTTCTAGAAATGATCATCTCACCGAGCACCATTATCAGTACTTACCACAGAGGAATCAGGAGTATTCACTTGCCTCAAAAGAGCCGTGTGAATGACCGCAGTGTGCCTTCTAATTTTTTCCAGAAATAATGTACCTTTCTCCATCCTGTTTGACCTATGTTTTCTCCAATATCTTCCGTTATGTTAATATGCATTGCTCTGCCTGGATGCTGGAGATGGAGGCACAGTAGTGTGACTGTATTTAATACCACTGTACTGTACACGTAAAAATGGTTAAGATGGTAAATGTTCTATGAAGTGCATTTTGCCACAATTTTAAAAATTAATAAAGAAATAATAATTGGTGGAATGTTTAAAATTCAGTGGATTAAACAACGGAAAACGTAGCTGAAGAGAAAATCAGTGAACTGGAAGACTGATCTGAGAAAGCCGCTCGGAGGCAGCAGAGAGGGGCAGGCAGGCGGAGGGCCTGGAAGCAGCACCGGCAGCTGCAGGAGGAGCCGTGAAAGCCTGGGGGGGAAGCAGCTGCGCGGAGAAGAGACAGTAGCGGAGGAGAGAACGACGGAGAAGTTCCCAGAACTAAAGAAAGACGTGACTCGTGGATAGTGGAAGCACAACCTGTATTGAATAAGAAAAAAACGGGAATCCCCAGCTACACGCATTTCGGCAAACTGCTGTCGGCCACAGATAACGAGACTGTCTTCGGAGCAGAAAGGGCCGCCAGGAGCCCCCGCGGGCCGAGGCAGACACCTCAGGAGCAGGAACGGGAGCAGGACGGCTTCGCCGGGTGAAGAGTAAGCTGCCAGCCCGGAAAAATCAAACCTCGAGAGAAAAGTTCGAAATACCGTTCTGATCCATTTAAAACTGAGGGCTCCTGGGAGTAAACCACACCAGGGGGTCAGGGTCGTGCACTCAGGGGAAAGGGAGATGGTCCGAGGAGGAGGGACCGAGATGCAGGAAGAAACGGTGGGCAAGTCACTTGTTTAAAGTGCAGGAAACGCTAAGTAAATACTTCTTTTCTGAATCAACAATGTCTGATTTGTAAAGAAAAGGACAAGACGAAATGCTAGGTGGACATAACATGTGAACTGGGAGGAACGATCAGAGCTGAAGTGTCCTGAGCGCCTGCATTGTTCACAAGGGGCTAAAATATTAACTTTAAAGTTAATTTAAGTTGGTTCCACCAAACCTCAGTTGGCATCCAGAGGAAGGAAATTCGTACACACTGCCCTATGCTTTGACCTCAGAATGCTGGCTTTAGGTCCTTTTCTTTGTAAAAGATAAAATTTCTTAAAGCACTTGTGACCTGTTGGGGAGCATTCAAGTGACCTCCAGAAGATCTCTGTCACATAACACATTTCTTCTTTGCTCTTGGGCTCAAAGAAAGGAGACGACAGGGTGAATGCAAGGGGGAGGGAGGGGCGGAAGGGGCGGGCAGAGGGAGGAGTGGCAGGAGGGGATGAAAGGGCCAGAAGTGATTTACAGTCCGCCTGGTGTCCAGTGTGCCCACCGTGCTGCCCTGCCGTCCCCACTGTCTTTGATCTTTCTCACGGCTCGTCCCATCTGCTCCCTGGAGAAGCTGGAAGGACCAAGGGTCAGAGCAATGTTATTTCTTCTCTTGCTGGACCTCAGCCTCCCCCCGCAGCCTGCTTCGTTGCTGCTTTTGTTGGGGCTGAAATCAGTGGCCTGCACGGATATGTAAGTGTGTCCAGATGTAAACGACGGTTGTGGGTGAATGGTGTCTTCCAGAGATGCTCCTGTCCCAACCCCCGGTACTGGTGAATGTGACCTTCTTTGGAAACAGTCCTTGCACAAGTAGTCAAGTTAAGATGAGGTCACAGTGGACTGAATGGCCCCTACCCCAGTGACTGGTGCCATTGTGAGAGAAGAGAGGGGATTAGGGAACAGACATGCAGACATGCACAGGTGGAGGACAGCATGTGATGGTGGAGGCGGAGGCTGGAGGCTGCGGCAGCAAGACTGAGGCCGCCAAGGATGACCAGCGCCCACCACAAGGTGGGGAGACACACGAAGGGGCTTCTCTGGAGCCCTCAGAGGGAGCACGCCCTGCAGACGCCTTGACTTCAGACTTCCGGCCTCCAGGCTGTGAGAAAACAGGTTTCTGGTGTGTTAAGCACACCCTGCCCCATAAGTTGTGGTAGTTTGTTACGGTGGCCCCTAAAAACTCGATACAGGCACCACAGATGCTGAGAATTCAGAGGGCTCTCAGACCAGAGGAGGAAGCGTTCAAAGTTCTCTCCTCCTCAGATCAAACTTAATCTGTTGCCGCAAATTGCTAAGCAAAGTAGTTTGCTCTGCTTAGAAAATATTTTGTAACGTTAGGTTCTGGCTGGGCAATTCCATCATATTCGTGTTTAAAATCTTAACCAGAAGAAAAGCTGACGTGGAAGAAAAGAACAAAGAATTAGTAGATGCCTGGCACCTGGTACGTGTTTAGTAAACACTTGTCGAATGAGTGAGTGAGCGAATGAGCACAGAATTACCAGAAAATGTCCTAAGACACGAGGCAGGCCTGCTGGTCCCGCTCCTCCAGCACCAGCGCTAGGAGCTCTCACAAGCTGAGCCCAGCAGCGCAGCGCACAGGCCTACGGCCCGGCGGGGCCCGCAGCGGAGAGCAGGTGGCGAACACAAGCGCAGACGGGACGCCTCCTGAGGGCGATCTGCAGTCGTGCCCGCGGCTCAGGGAAGACGTGAACAGTCACAACAATTGGCTCTGATGGAGCACCTCATTTTAGCCTTCCTCCCCGCCCCTCCTCCTAGCACAGCTGCCCCAGTCCCGCAGCCCGCTCCCCAGCCTACATGCCGTCCTCAAGCAGTCTTGGGCTAAACGTTCCTGCAGTGACTGCCAGCCGCCCCTAAGTCAAGCTCTCGTTCCTTTTGTGCCCCGTGTCCAACAGAACCTTCCGTGATTCTGCGCCGGGGCCCAGGGCAGCAGGGACCAGCCGCGCGGTGACCGGGCACCTGATGTGTAGCCAGCACACCTGCAGGACTGAATTTAAAGTGTCCACTGAATGCTGATTAAATCAGACAGCCACAGCGGGGGGGGGGGGGGGGGGACACTCCTGCGTGGGGCAGCAGAGCCCTAGGCTAGTTCTGAGAAAACCCGTTTTTCCATTGCTTTCATGTCCTGCTTCCTCAGCCTCGAGCCCTGGGCTAGCAGGACACAGTCCGCAGCCACCCATCCTCGCGCACTCCGTCCCCAGGCAGCGAAGAGGCGGCCTGCCCCTGCTCTGCCTGCCAAGTGGCCAGTTTGAGGGGAATTGATGAAGTTGCCAAGAAGCCCACCACCCAGCCTTGCAGACAGTCCATCACTGAAAGGAATTTTATCATGAGACTGAATGATCCTCTTCCTCCTGGAATTTCTGTCTGGTGTTTCCAGTGACCTATGATGACAGGGAGTTCGCATTTCTTAACAGCTACTATGTACAGAGTGATTTTTCTAGACCCTCTATAAAAAAGTGAAAAAGGAGCTGCCTAGGAGGGGCGTTCATTGAACTGGGAAAAATCTAGCATTCAGAAAGACAGAGTGTACATTTTTGTAAAAATCAGGTGAATTCAAGGTATATTTATTTGTTGCCTTACTTCTGCTCATCTCTCTCTCTCTCTCCCTCTCCCTCTCCCTCTCTCTCTCTCTCTCTCTCTCTCTCTCTCTCTCTCTCTCTCTCGTCTTCTGCCCTAAGTGTGAGCTTTCTAAAGGCAGGAACCCTTCCTGGGTGGGTAGGGTCTTCTGGCCTCAGTCTAGTCACAGTGGGAAGGGGATGGCTCAGTGGTAGAGCACATGCTTAGCATGCTCGGGGGCCTGGGTTCAATCCCCAGTGCCTCTGGTAAAAAATAAAAACTAAATAAATAAACCTTGCTAGTCAGGCCGCCCCAGAATCTCTTGGGAGCCTGTTAGAAATGCAAGCTCCGCCTCGTTCCTGCAGAACTCGACTTGCATTTTAACTAGACTCACCTACCCCCTGCACCCTTCCGCCTGGTCATTTGTTTGCACATTACAGTGGAAAAGCACTGATCCAAGCTATTCAGAATGGTCCACACTGAATCCAGTAAATATTGTGTTTGTTAGAAGGATGGTAGTAGGCTGGTATTAAGTCTGAGAGGATATTTAAGTTACTTGTAGAAAGCTCATCAATTGACTAATTAATCATAATTTAAATTTGAGAAGTAGGTTCCTCCGTAACAGAGAAGCCATAAGTTTCTTAAAGCTACCTGCTCAGGGGAGCACGGGCGGATGAATGGTTGCACTGGAATTTTAACCAGGCGTCCTCCACGGTGACGGCAATCTTCAACTGTTCTCTAACCAAGACCGGAACCGACGAAAACGGTTGAAATAGCTTTCCAGAAATAGTGGGTAAGCGAAGGAGCAAAGATAACTGCATTTTCATAGTCTTCTGTCCCTCCGGTGCTGGGGTGGGGGAAGGGGCGTTGGAGCTCAGCTGCCTGCTTCCAGCAGCTCCCTCGTCCCAGGGCCTCTTCTTTATCCCCTGCCAATAAAAACTTGCATCACCTAAAATAAATGCATAAATCCATAAACAAATGAAATAAATCTGAGAAGCCGTATATTGTTGTGGAAAGAGGGCTCGACTGAGCCGAGGAAACCTGCATCTTTTAGTCTTGATGCTGCCGTACCTTGTGACATCACTTTGGCCAAGCCATTCATCCCCTTAGGTTTCAGTCACTCTGCTCTTGTTTCTTCGTTACTATTCATCTAAACATATAAAACCAAGGTTTTCTACTCTTTGCTCTCAAACCAGGCCCCAGGGGCTCTTCAGAATTTCACAAAAGAGTAACCATCAGACCTCAAATAATGTTTTGTATTGAAAAAGCCTAAGGCCCAAAGACAAGTGCAACGCAGGGAAAACTCGGCCCCTGTTTGAGTGCCCGTCTTCATGTCGATGACGTGTGGCACGGAAAAACCTGCACACGAAGACATTCGGTCTCGTTTACAGTTAACAGTCATAATCCTACTCTTCCTCCTCCAGCTTTTTTCCCTTGAACCTCTTGGTAAAGCTTGTGTCTTCCAGGTGACAGCAGTCCCACGTCAGATGCTGGCTATGCAAGGGTTCTGGCCCAGACTGCCCTCTGACACAAGAACAGAACGCTGCCCTGCCCCTGGGCCCCTAGATTAGGCATTCAGAGATTTTTTTTTACTCCCTGACAGGCAGGGTCAACGCCCCTACTCAGCCTAGAAGTAGTTTCAGAAGGCAGACCGTTGCCCCTCTGCACCCCCAAAGATTATGGCAGTAAAACCTCTGAGAGAAGAATGAGACAGGAGGGAAGGGGGCAGAGTACAGCCATTCAGGGAATGACAGCAATTAACACGAAAACAGCAGAAGAGTCAATTCCCAGTAGGCCTTGAGGACAAGGATGACGGAGGTCTGACTTCTAGGAGACCCTGAGCTTCCTTATCCGCCCATTGTAATACATCAGCACGGTGAGGGGCATGCCCACAGGCCATGACAGCTCCAGGGCTGGCCACTGAAGGTCAAAGAGTGGGCCAGTTCCTGGGAATCCCAGCCCGTCCCCCAGGTCAGGTGGAATGGCCCTCCCACTTGCAGGGGTGAAGCCGGCCCGCAGCCTCTCCGGCTCCCTCCCCCTCGGAGCCGCCCCACAGCTGTCTGTGGGGTGTGTACCTACTTCTGCTTTAACCTGAGCTCCCAACCCCCACACCTCGTGGCCTTGCTCTCACCTTCTGAAACAGCCTACGCTCTACGCAGTATGTATCTCTCTAAATAAATCTGCCTTTACTCAAGAAGAAAGAAAAAGCCTGTCGTGGGAACTGTGCGTCTCCGCACAGCAGGGTCGCCCAGAATTTCGTCTTTCGCGCCAAGCATCTTCGCCGTCTCCCAGATTACTGTCAAGAGTTGAGCCGTCTCAGACACAGGAGAAATTCTCTCCTTTCATAAGGCTTCCGGAATGGCCACGGGGTGGGTGTTTAACAGCCTTTGCCGCAAAAGAACCTAAATCCTTCCATCCTTAAACTGTAGTTTGAGCCTGAGTCCTCAGATTCGTGGAGATTCGGGTCAGCAAGGCCTCCCTCTCTGAAAGGAGCCACTCACAGACACCTCGCCCGGATTAGCTGGCAGGCGGGGGTGGCCGGGACACGCAAGGAGGACGCAGCATAGGACAAAACGCGGTGCCTGTGGCAGGGCGGTGCCCAGGGTCACAGGCCTTCCAGGTCAGAGACAAGCAGGAGGCTGGACCAGGCCCTCCTGCCTCCGCTCTGTGCCGCCTCTTTCTGTCCTGGGCTTTTCCATGAATTAGAAGCCTTTTTTTTTTCAGTCCAGCTTCAGTGACTTCATATTGTCACTACTTTGTAAAATCAAGAGCAGATCTGTCCCCAGCAGGGACACCTGAAAATTTTCCAGTCCCTCAATGCTCTAGGGAGTGAGGGCTATATTTAGATACCACACTGCATTTCAGAGAAAATGTGATTTTCCTTGAAGGGTTTGCGCCCACATCCTCTCCTTAAGCCAAACGTACTTTCAAGTTCACAAAAGCTCTACCTGTCGAGACAGCAAATCCGGCTATAATTAAAAGGGAGGAAACATTTTACACATGAAAATGTGTTATTTGGTTAAATCACAAATAACAAAAAAAAAACATTAAAGGTGAAGCAAGATATAATTTGCATTGCTGGTTTTTATTTACTGAACAAGCTGTTGGGAGAAAATTGTTTTAACTGTTGACTTACTGTGTTCTAATACCTTTTTTTAATGTTTCACATAGTGACTGCAGTGGAGCTTGTAAAAATAACTTTAAATTCCAATGTCAGGTGGAGCATGAAGATTTGGTTTCATTTTCAAAACTGCTCTGTTGAGAAATACGCCCTAAAAAGCAATTCTCATTTTACTCCATTATACCTCCAACAGCTGCAGGATGAATTAGAAAATGTATTTAACCCAATCTGAAATTTAGAATTCTGATCTCTGAGGAAAGTATTTTTGAAGACTCTCACACATGCTAGGAAAAGGATTTAGAACTTCGGTAAGGCACCACAAAGACAGAAGCTCTGTGAAATTTAACAAAGGGTACCTTCTTTTTTTTTTCCCCCAACAATGCTTCTGATCTATACAATACAATTTAGTGCTTTATATACTGTATTATATATGGATAAGTAACCCCTTATTCCTGAATTTTACACCCTCTGGGCACATTACATTAACATATACAAAAACATGCTTTACACAGACAAGTTCAGGCAAATAGCTGTTCGCAAATAAGCAAATGTTACACACACACACACACGCACACACACACACGCACACACACACCACATAGTCATTTTTTTTTCTGGCAATTCACCTATAAAAACCAGGCTTTCGAACACGGTGCATCTTTCTGACACTACAGAGAGCTCTTTGAGCAGTTAGAGTGAACAGGGACCCTGAGCCTTGGTGATTTTTCGGAGCCTACCCCAGGGGACGTCCCTGCAGCGCCTCCTGCCGGGCCGGGTGGGCCTGCGCGCACCTGCCGTCCCACCTGCCGTGGGCAGGTAGATGCGGCTGTGGTCAGATGTCATCTTCACTCGCTGTGCTGTGTAACTCATCACTGCCATTCTCTTTTTAAACAAAAATGTCCTGTGTGCTATCTTCCTACTTTTCTCCTTCTACTTCATAAAAAACACATAATGAATTTTGTAAACACTACATATCAGCCTAAACAGTAAGTTGTTATGATTCTCAATATCTACCTTTGAGTGAGAAGTGAAATATTTCTTTCAAAAAGATTGCAATACAATGAATACAGGTATGTATATGTATGAGTGAAACATGACGCTGTGCACCAGAAACTCGCACATTCTAAACTGACTACACTACAATAAAAAGAATTGTTAGCAATAAATAAAGATTGCAATAGATCTGAGATCTATTTGAACTGAGATCATTTGAACTGAAATACAGAAAAGCGTGTACACAAAAGACATGTGCACCATGTAAACGTGCCTATGGTTTGAGCATTAACTGTTTAGTATTATAACATCCTTTGTCCTAACTTCTGTCCATTTATCCCATCTAATTCCACCTTAAATTTAACATTTTTAAATCAACACATATATTAACATCTTTATTAATCAATCAACCAATAAGTATTTATTAAACGTAATTGAGAGAGCTACCAAGAAGCTGCTGATGCCGAGTCTGCCCCTAGCGGGAAGCAGCCGTCGTCACCATCACCCCAACGATCCGCATCAAACTTGGCAGCGCCGGGCCTCCCGCGTCCGGGCTCAGGGCTCACACTCTCGGCTTCCTGGGGCCTCAGCTCACCTGCCCGGGATGAGGCTCCGGCTTAGCCCTCCTGCTGACGGGAAGTGGCCCTCCCAGCCCACCCCGGCGGCCCTGCCGGCCCAGCAGAACATCTCAGTTTCCCCGGGGGGGCCAAAGGGACCCCCAAAGAGTAACAGCAAATCAGGCCACGTGAGCCTGGTGGCCAGGTTCAGACCTGCCGCCCCACCCAGTGGCTGCCTCCTTGAAGACTGGCCTTGGTGGTCACCCCTCCGCCAAGGAGCCCAGAAGCAACGCCCTCCCTCCACCTGTGCTGGCTCTTCTGCGCGGTTCGTGATTCTGTTCTAATTCCATATGTATTTTGAGTTTTTCATAATAAAAGCTTAGAAAGACATAAGGATCAGGGTTTCATTCCTTTAGTTAATAATTCACTCTCTCCTTCCATTTAAACTCATATATATTTCTCAGAGAACTTTTTGAGCTATGACAGTCATTAAAAACTAATGTCTAAATTAACTGAACAGAATGCCAGACCTTTGCATCTCGAGCTCATAAAACTTAAATTTTCTAAGTTAATGAAGCCAACTTAGTCACATGGATCTCACTAAAATAATATTAACATTTTTAGACAGAGCAAAACATTTGTTGCACCCTTAATAAAATTAAAATTTTCTTTTCACCTTTTACTCACCATTTAAATTTTTATTATCTGATTTTTAACAATTAGCTGTAAACGTGTAGGTTTAAGAACTAAACAAACAGACACAAATGGGGGCAACACACTTTTACAAGTTCTAAGCTCAGGGGCACAACCCAGCACGTGGAGACCCCTGCCCGTGACGGGGCACCGTGCGGGGAGCTGTGTCTGATACGTCTTTGCAGCTCTGAGACTTGGCGTCTGCTTG
Source organism: Camelus bactrianus (assembly GCF_048773025.1). Taxonomy (NCBI): domain Eukaryota; kingdom Metazoa; phylum Chordata; class Mammalia; order Artiodactyla; family Camelidae; genus Camelus; species Camelus bactrianus. The sequence continues at coordinate 1,364,369 of NC_133552.1, read as the reverse complement.
GCACATATTTCACGCTCAGCATAATTCGCCCGATGGAAAAAAAAAAAGCCACTTTGGAGTGGCAGAGGGTGAGAATTTTAAAACTGGAAAAATAAACTGAAAGCAATCTCCTCGCTTTCCGGCGAGGAGAAGGAGGCTGAGGAAGGTGAAATTGCACGGCTAATGGAAGTCTGGTGAAAGGAATGTCTGAGGAAGATGGATCTGACACAGATCTGGGGGACAATTCAGAGGAGAAAGGGCAGCAGCTACAGTCCGTGTTAAGAGGACGGCGGGCATCAAAGCAAGCAGTGAGGGGAGTGTGGACCGGGTGCCGGGGAGGGAAAGAGACGCAGGCGAGGATCTGAAAGTCGTTAAAAATGCAACTGTGGGCACCACTTTTTCACTGTCAGTGCGATTTAATCTTGACCTATTTCTGCACATGCTGGTATCAATCACCATACCCAGATATTTTTACCCAGGGCCCCAAACTGCACAAAAAGGACATCATTAGCAATTCCTTTGACTCATCTCGGGCCTCTGAGGATGATTCATACCCCCTGCTCCACAATTATCCACCATAAATATAGATGAACTTCTTTCTATTCCAAGCAATGGTTCTTTCTAACGTCCATTCACATGCTGTTTACTCTGTTACTCTAGGACTGAGTCCAAGCTCTTTAATTTATCTTGGGAGACCCTCCATATCTTTTTCTCCTCCACTTGAGATAATCCATCTCAACGCTCGTGATTCTGCAATATGACAGTGAACCATCTTTCAGAATCAGGAGAGCAATGTGTTTATATCCCCCACACATGCTAGGGTTAAAGATGCATTTGAGTTAAACCTTCTAAAACGGAAACACAGAGAGTAAAAGCCTTCAGCAAGAAAAGCTGGCTGAGCTCCTTCGTTCAAGACCAGCCACCTAGAGAAAATCAAAGTCTGGTTGTAGGGCGGAAAGAAGATAAATGAGAGAAACCCGTGGGCTGACGGATGAGAAAAGCCAGGGGAAATCTGGACAGGCAGGAGACCACCACAGGGCAGAGGGGGTCTGGGCACAGGGGGGTCAGGCACAGGGTGGGCGGCGGTGCCCGGAAGGAGGCGTGGAAAGCCCGAAGACAGCATATCGAGGGCCATGAGAGCTGACAACTGGTCTATATATTGGTAGAAATTACTGCATGACTCCCTTGTGGCCCCCAAGCCACTCAAGGTCAGCCCTAAACCCACCCTTCTTCTCCAAGCCGTGGAAGCACCCACTGGACCTTGCTCTCCCCCAGGCTCTCAGCCCAGTGTTCCCCCAGGTGTGGAGAAGTCTACCTACCTAAACCTTTCTCACTTTCCAAGTTCCAGATCCAGTCTCCTCCCTTCCCTCAAGGGCTTCCTCACTGCCCTGGTCCACCATACTCTCCCTCCTCTGCTCAATACAATAGTTACACACCCCCTTGCATGGTTTTGAAATCCAGACTTGGTCTCTCCAGTGAAAGTAGCAGCCCCTGAGAACAGTTTTTCCACCGTATAACTTGTGTCCCTCCTACAGGAAAGGAGCACAGAGTAAGTGCATTAAGAGCGATGTTTTGAAGCTGTCGGTGTGTATAGTCTGTTTTTCTCCAGCTACCGTTTAAAGCAGCATAAACCTGACAGCTTTAGAAGCAGCTTCTTACTGGGGCTTGGTTTATAAACCACATGGTTGAAAACATGTCCCCACCAAGGACTTTCTCTACAGCTGGTGAGGAAGAAACAAACAAAGCTGGAGCCTAAAAAGACCAATACAGTCAATGTGCTCAGACACGTGTCAGCAGCTGCCAGGGAAGGCTTCATACTGAGAACAGTTAGCCGGCCAAAGATGGCTCTATTATAAGAATTTGGTTCCTCTGCAAAAGAAAAGTTTGAGTGCATTAGATCTTGGAGTTCTAGAGGTCTGAGCACATCACACACACGCGTACACACACACATGCATGCACGCACGCACACACACATGCAAAACACAAGGCACAGCTTTTCAAGTAGGTTTAAAGATTTTCAGCAAAAGAAAATAATTAAAAATGAGGGTTTTGTCTTGGGAAATAAATTCCACAAAAGGAACAGTATATTTCTGTAGGTTTGCTGCCTAAAGAATGGAAATTGGCACCCTACAGCTTCATTTGTGCCATGTAATTACTCACTCACATTTCCTTCACTGAATGTCTAATATGTGCTGAGCACTGTGTTGCATGCTGAATAAACAGAAAAATAAGATATCCTCACCCACGAGGATGTCAAACTGTGGGAGAAATACAGTGTTCTTCAAACATGCCAAATGCTCTAATAGGAACACGCATTTATTTGGGGCTTGGGGCTGTGACTATGTGACAGATGTCAGCTTTCATTAAATGTGTACTGTGAACTGTGAATGAGGCAGCATGTATTTACACAACTACACAACTGTGTTTTATAGCTGTGGTTTCTGGAAACCAAGAACAAGCTTCAAGATAGGACATCCAGGATGTCCAAACAGACCCTAAAAATCCTGTAATCACCAGGGGACAGTAATAAACGAGATGTCAATAATCCAGAAAATTAAGACATAAGCCAAGAGCCACCAGAGTTGGTGGAAGTGGAAAAACAGACCAGAGACTGACGAGGTCAAGCCAGGTAAGGAGTATGAAACTCTCAGGTTAGGCCGGTCATCATGGACTCACAGACCTTCAGGAAAGCTCACCTGAGCTCCGAAGGCAGGAGTAAGCCAAATCTCCAAGAAGACAAACCGACATCTTACGGCTAGACACTGCCTGAAGAATGTTCCATGTAATCCCCCAACCCCAAAACATGAGAGGCTTGTTTACAGTTGAGAAAATGGAGGCTCAGAGAATGTAAGTAATTTGCCCAAAATCACAGTGATCATCCTAGTAGAGCCAGGATTCAAACACTGTGGTCTGGCACACACAGCTGTGCACCATGAGCCATCTGCTTCCTGCTGGGGAGGCACAGTGAAAGGGCTTCCAGCAGCCAAGGAGAGGGGAAGCTCCAACTGCAGATCCACTAAGACAAGCTGGCTATGGAAAAGGGAGCGAGGGCTGGGGCCGACCATGACAAGAGGATTCAAGGAGTTAAGTGCTCAAATTAGATTGCGTGTGGCACTTGTTCTGTTTTTGGTTTCTTGTTTGTTTTCCCTGACTTCAAGATGGCTGTGGTTACGTGATGAGGATTCCTGGCACCTCTGTCGTTGGCTGTCAGTTACTGCCTGACCAAGTAAAGCTTCTGATGGCCTAGGGACACTTCAGAGGCTGAACAAAGTTGAACAATTAAATTTACTCTGAAAAGGAAAGACCAAGGAATGGAGGATCAGAGACTGCAACACAAGGGCAAGCCATCTGCCTCAGCTAAGTCATTCCTTATGTGCAGTCATTTCAGTACGGAGGTGTCTCTCCAAGCCTGCCCCAGGGAAAATACCTGGGTCCCAACGGTAGGGACACGGGGTAGGTGGGCTACTGCATCTGACCGGTGCCAGGTGGGATGAGAGCCCCACCACTTTATTGGAGCAGAGTTTACACCCCACACTCAGCAAACAGAGACTGCCTGGGGTGAAGAGTGGCTTTGGAGGATCACTGAAAACTACTTCATCAGTTAGATGGCTGGGTAGGATTTGATTTAGCAAGAGCCAAGCAGCAGACAAGACTATTAAGGACAGGAAGGATGAAAAGGCAGATGAGGAAGGCACTCTTTTTTTTTTTTTTAAGTTTGTCCGTTTTGCAAGATGAAAAAAGTTCTGAAGACGGACGGTGGTGACGGCTGCATAACAAAGTGAACGTACTTACTGCCACTGACCTGTGCACTAAAAAGGCGTCAAAAAATGGTGTTGTGTACATTTCACCACAATCAAAAAAGACACTTAAAAAAAGTCTGCTTAGGTGCTGAAGCAAGACAACTCGGAACAGCTTTTTTTAACGAAGGTGTTTACCGAGGCTGGGCGAGCTGACGTTACTCTGGGCGGCCGGTGAGAAAGCGCGGACAGGTAACGCCGCTTTGCGACCCCAGGTAAAAATTCCGAACCCAGCAGGCCCGCGGGATTCTCAGCAGACCCCATTCTCAGGACCGCAGGGCGTCTCGCCCGCGCCCAGCACGGGCCCGGGTCGCGCTGCTGCGATCACGCCCACCGGGAAGCGGGCTCCGGGCTCGGCGCGACCAACGCCCTCCCCCGAGGCCCCGCCCCACTCCCGCCCACGGCACGGCGAGCAGGCTCGGGGCGGGGCGAGGAGGGGAGGGAGGAGTCGGGGGCGGAAACCGCCCGGGTCTCGCGACACCGCAGGCGCGCGAGTTCTCGGACCGCCGTGGGAAACGGCGCGGGTGCGAAGGCGGGGCGCTTCCGCAAAGATGGCGGCGGCGGGCGGCGCGCGGCTGGCGGCCTGGAGCGGAAGGCTGAGGCGCGGGTTGTCTGCCGGCCGGCGGGCCTTGCCAGGGCCCGTGGCGGCGGCAGTGGCCGGCGTGGCCCTGGCGGGAGCAGGAGCGCTGCGATACCACGGCCGCGTGAATGTGGCGGCGCCCCAGGGCAGCCTCACCGTCGTAGCCCAGGTACGGGACGGGCCCGGTCCGGCAGCCCCGCCGCGCCCCTCGGTCGTCGGACGCCTGTGGGCGGGGCGGAGGGGGCGGGTGAGGAGCGGGGTCTGGAGCCGCCCCCCGCAGCCGGGCGACGCCGACCCGCCGGTGACGGTGTGGGCGTGCCCTGTCCGCTCCCTGCCCCTCCGTCGGCCCCGGGTCCGGGAGGGGCGCTCGGGTCCGCGGGGGGGTCCAGGTGCCCGCCCGCCCACCACTGCGGCGGGACCGCCCCTTCTCTGCGCGGCCTGCTCAAGTTGTCCTAATAGGTGACCTTCTAATAAAAATGTCAGCCATAAAAATTGACCGGTTGATAATTGCCAGGTTTCCTGATCAGCTGTAAGGGGCATTATCGCATGTCGTAAACCTGAATGCTTCACCGCACTCAAGTACTAAGCAAAAGATGTTTCTTCTAAAACCTCCATGTTTGAAGGTGAAGGTTATGTTCCCTGTTTAAATATAAAATTGCCAAGTAAAATACTTGAAAATTTGAAAAAGAGTGCTACTTTTGAAATATTTTATGGACATTTTAATTTTAGTAAGTGTGTGAATTTTTTGAAAATTAAAAGCTGTATTTTATTCTTTTTGTTTGTTCCATTTAAATTATACCTTTCTAAATGCCTTGAGTTCTGAAAAACTCAACAAATACAATAAAAGAGAGAAAAGCAGGCCTTGTGGATTAAAATTAAGTATTGACAGATAGTGTTTTTTCACAGCATTAAGATGCCACAGAGTTAATACGTAACAATAACTCTCCCCTGTCCTCATCCATTTCTAATCACAGATAGGAGGGTCTACCTAATAGTGTTTTATAGCATTTTTTGTTAATCTTGTGTCAAGCATTCAATTTATTGTTCATTTTTGGTTTGTTTGCCTCTGTTCTCAACCCCTTAATTCATCTTGTTTTAGGACCCTTAGTTAATCTCCCCAAGAGTTATCACTTTAATCACGTAATCTTCTTCAGAAACCGTTAGTGCCTCATTCTCCTAGGATGAAATCCACGTCTTTAAATTTTGTCATTCAGAGCCCTCCATGGTCACACTCTGGCATAATCACTACTCAGACACAATCAAAGGAATTCACTCCGTGTGCCCAGAACATGGCTTCGGCTTCACCCCCTCAGCAATCTGTAGATACTGGTTTCTGTTCATCTGTCTCACTGTTTCTGTGGCCCACCCTAGCCTGCTTGTGTTTTGAATCCCTGACAGCGCACTGCAGGCTTGACACAGGGTAGTATTCTGAATTCTCCCAGCCCCTCCCTCCCCTCCAGCCTTTGGTACTTCCAGCCAAGCTAACGTAATACACAAACCATTTTATTGTCAGTGTTTTTCAAGGTCTGTTGACACAGCATTTGCTTGGCCTGCTGTTGGACCAATTTAAAACGCTGATTTTCATCCTTTTGCCACTACAGTGGACTTGAAGATGACCTCACCTTCCTCTCAGCAGCAGTGGCTGGATATGGCAGGAATTGAGGTGCCTATGATTTGAAAACTCTACTTCGTTGATTCTGATAACATTTCCCTAGAAGGAAATTGAACACTTTTTGGGTTCCCATTGTGACCAAAGCTTGCATTTGTGTGGGTCAATCAGGAGTTAAGGGTAGAATTCAAGGTCATGAAATAGCAAGTAATTTGGAATTCCCCTTCTTTCTTTCCTTTCTTTGCACAATTACCAAAGTGCTGCCCCTGCCAGGCAGTATGCAAGGGGTGAGGACTCAGGACCTAGTGCAGGTGCTTCCAGGTCTGGGAGGAGGGCAGTTTTAATACCGGGTGGTGAGTGCTGGGTGCACTGGTGGGGGCTGGAAGCGCACCTCACACAGCCTTGGTGTCCTGAGGTGGGTGAAGAGTATCGCAGAGGTCTGAAGGCAGGAGTTCAGCCCCTTAAGAGTGTGAGCTGCAGAAGAGGAGGGTCAAACCAGGGGTAGGTGATGGCGGGGAATCTGATCCTGACATGCCCCTGAAGTCATATGATGAGAATTTCATCTTGAGGATGGCAGGGAGCCATTGTAGGGGTTCTTAACCTTCATGGTCCCCAAGAATTCAAGCGTAGAATTCAGGGAGTCTGTGAACTTCAATCGAAAAAGATAACATTTTTGTGTTCATTGACCTGTAACTGAACATCTTCAATTGTGAAGGTAGGCAACTAATGAGTTTCAGGCATACAGTGTAGTGTAGTTAACCGTAGTCATCATGCTGTAACACTCGATCTCCAGGACTTATTCATCCTGTGTCACTGAAACCTACTACCTTTTAATCAGCATCTCTCCATTTCCCCAAGTTTTTGGCATCCACCACTCTACTCTATTCTTCTGAGTTCCACCATGTAGGTTTCATAAATGACTGAGTTCATGTGGTATCTGTCTTTCTGTATCTGGCTCGCTTCACTCAGCATGATGTCCTCCAGGTTCATCCATGTTGTTTCAAATGGCAAGGTTTCCTTTTTCAAGGCTGAATAGTGTTCCACCATGTGGTTGTGGGTATGTATTGACATCCTCTTTAACCATTCATTTGTTGATGGAAACCTAGGTTGTTTCCACACTTCGGCTGTTGTGAATAATGCTGCAGTGAACATGGGAGTGCAGGTGTCTCTTAGAGAAAGTGATTTCACTTCCTTTAGATACACATCCAGAAGCAGGATTGCTGGATCATATGGTGGTTCCATTTTTAATTTCTGAAGAACCTCCATACTGTTCTCCATAGTGACTGCACCAAGTTACATTCCCAGCACCATTGCTGGAGGCTCCCTTTTCCCCATATCCTCTCCAGCACTTATCTCTTGTCTTTTTGAAGCGAGCCATTCCGACAGGTGGGAGGTGATATCTCACTGTGGCTTTGATTTGCATTTCCCTGCTGATTAGTGGTGCTGAGCACTGTTTCATGTATCTGTTGGTCTTTTGTATGTCTTCTTTTCAAAAATGTTGATCAGGTCCTTTGCCCATTTTTTAATCAGGGTTTTTGTTTTTGGGGTTTTTTGTTTTGTTGTTTTGCCATCGAGATGTTTTGAGTTCTCTATATATTTTGGATATTAACCCCTTATCAGATGTATGGTTTGTAAATATTTTCTGCCATTCTGCAGGTCATCTTTCACTCTGTTGACTGTTTCTTTTGTTGTGCAGAAGCTTTTTAGTTTGATGTAGGCCCACTTGATAATTTTTTGCTTTTGTTACCTGTGCTTTTGGGGTCATGTCCAAAAAATCATTGCCCAGACCAATGTCCAGAAGCTTTCCCTATATTTTTATCTCATAGTTTCACTGTTTCAGTTCTTACATTTAAGTCTTTAACCCATTTTGAGTTAATTTTGTACAAGGTGTGAGACAGGACCAGTTCATTCTTCTGCGTGTAGCTGTCCACCGTTTTTTTTACAGAGATTATCCTTTTCCCATTGCATGTTCTTGGCACCCTTATCGAAGATCCGTTGACAGTGCATGAATTCACTTCTGGGCTCTCTTTTCTGTTCCATTGTTCTGTATATCTGTTTTTATGCCAGGACCATACTCTTTGGTACCTTCTACTTCTGGTTGTATTACTGTAGCTTTGTAATAGATTTTGGTTTTGGTGGGGAGGTAATTAGATATAATGAATTAAGTTTATTTATTTATTTTAGGGAAGTACTGGGGATTGAAGCCAGGACCTTGTGCATGCTAAGCACACACTCTACCACTGAGCTGTTCCCTCCCCTCTGATTTTGAAATCAGGAAATGTCTGCTTCCAGGTTTGTTCTTCTTACTCAAGATTGGTTTGACTTTTCAGGGTCTTTTGTGGTTGCATATGAATTTTAGGATTTTTTTTCTATTTCCATAAAGAACGCTGTTGGAATTTGATAGGGATTGCATCGAATCTGTAAATCACTGAAGTCTGTTGCTACTGAGAGGGTGAGGATAGACAACTGAGCGTTGGGTGTGGCAACGGGAGAGTTGTTGGTGACCTTGATAAGAGGCATTTCAGTGAAATACTGAGGGCAAATTTAACGGGAATATGTTGAGGAGAGACTGTGAAGTAAGGAAGCAAAGAAAGTGAATAGATGCTTCTGTCTAGAAGTGCTGTTGTAAAGGGCATTAAAAGACTGATCAAGGGACACCAGACCAAGGACAGATGTTGTCTTAAGATTTGGGACAATAGAGGGCGTCTGTTTGCTGGTGGAATGATGTAATAAGGAGGCAAAAAGTGGTACAGCTCTGGCGGGGTAGCTAGAGGTTGAAGTCCCTGAGGAAGGAAGTTACCTGGAGTCAGACCCCTGGTAGAACGGTCAGGCTTGGAGACTGGCAGGTTCTCCTCCTCCATCCCTACAGAAGGGAGAGCAGAGGGCATGGCTGCGACAGGAGAAGCTGACGGTGAGCCGCTCTGGGAAATTGGGGGGTGGACTCAGGGAGACATGGGTGGGTCAGAGGGGTGGTCATGACTGCTGCTGGCGCGAACACCCAGGGAGGCGGGGAGATGGGCTCACCCGCAATGAAAGCTTCATCCCTAGCAGCAGTTAGGATGAATGTGGGCCCAGTGCTGCAGGCTTGTCATGGCTGGCTTTTGGTGAGACTTTCCAGTATAGCTAAAAAAAAAATTACCTAACAAATTATTTTCAAGAAGCTTTGGTATTACGAGTTTACTATGAGTATATATTGCATCATGGCATTAAATTTAAAAATTATTGAAATTCTAAAGTAGCAAGAGAACACCAAAGATAGTTTTTTCTTTGATATTATTTAAATTCACATTTTGAATTCATTTTACCTTTTGTGAGTACAATCGGACTAAAACAAATGGTCACAAATTTTAAATAAATAAAAGCAAGGAATGTGGATCATGTCTAAGTAGTCAGAAATGTGATAACTTGGAAAGTGGTTTTGCAAGTGTCCTTAGATGTAGAACTCCTTTTCTGTTGCATATCAGTGAATGTTTTAAAAGCTCAAATAATGTGATTTAAGGAGACAGAGCTGTTTTAATTTGCCCTAAGAGCCCTAAACAATTTGTAAAATTAAACTGGCATCACTTTCTTTCATTTCAATTTGTCTGACTATATTTGTGGTCATTATTTTTGAGAAAGAGGGGAAAGGACATGACTAGGACATTAGCAAGCATAAAGCTAGAATATAGTGCAGTCTGCTTGGAGTGGAGTGTGCTTGTGTGCAGTGTGTTAGGTTTAATGATAGTACATTTAATATTGGAATGCCAAGGGCAATGAACTTGATAGCAACATACAGAAGTTTAATAACTGTGAAACATTGTAAGCCTAGTGAAGACTAAAGCTTTCTTGCAACAGTAAAGCAAGAATGCAAAGAAGTTTTTATACTTTATTGCCTCAGGTGAAAATGTCTGTAGGAACAGATAAGTGATGACAAAGCTTTGATGTTAATAAAGCCAAATGGAAGTCAAAAATCAAAGTGTGTAAATGGCCAGATTATGAAAAGAAAGATGACAAAGTTGTACCCTGTAATTAGATGTAATTTGTGCTTTTGGCATAGCTATTTGTCCTGCATGAATGAGAGGCTGTCTTACCTTCTTCCCTGCGTGATGGGACAGCATTTATATACCCTACTGTAAATCTGTGGAGGTGCTTTCTGGCGGGTGGGGGTGGGGAGCCAAGAAAGGAAGAAAAACAAATTTTAATATAAAAGTAGAAGCATTTTTTAATCTGTCCTTTTGCAATTTTATTTATTTAGCTGAGCCCAAGTTAAAAATGACCATTTCCTCTTACTCTATAAAGCATATGTTCTGGTAGATAATGTACTCAGACTAATGCTTTTGTTACTGTGAATTTTGGAATTTTATGAATTATAAAGTGCATAAACATACCCTAAGCCACCAATAGTGGCAGTATATGAGTTCAAAACTTACAGTTTGAAAAGTGGTAAATATTTTCTAAAGTAAACCATAGCAAATGTAGTCTCTTAATAACCTGCTCTCCATAAAACAGATAAATAAATTTCAGATAAGTAAATAACTTCAGTATAGAAATGATACTTAATGAGTCCCATCGTCAAGCACAGCCTGGTCTATAGAGAAGATTTTCTTTGAGGTCTGTGAAAGTCCCATGCATGTGCGGCATGTGGAATAAAAGCTGTGATTACTGCTCATTAAGACATGCGGCCTTATAAAACCTCCCATTCGTCCACGTGTGTGTGGTATGATGTATGTGTTATGTGCCAACAACTCTATAGCTTGAGTGTTTCCTATTGCACACTGCAGTTCAGGCGTCTCCTTCCTCAGTCCTCATCACCGAGCTGATGTGCCCTGGAAATGCAGACCATTTTTAAAATTAGATGAAACCAACCTTAAATAGGAAGTAGAATTTTTTTTACAAATTGTTCTAGATACTCCAAAGCAAAATATGATTCACTTAGTATATCTGCTGTTTGGGAGAACCAAGTCATTTTCCTCATTTGCTGGTATACACAATGAGAAGATTATTCATTTAACAAATTATAAATGGGTTGGTTTCTGTGTCTTTGAGTCTGTGCAGTGTATCAATATCAAGAGATTAAATCACACTGTTAAGTGTTTTAAAGACAAAATCTTTTTCAATTTAAATTTAGTCATAATTGACCTATTAAGAGCAGCTTAGTTTAGAAGCAGATCCCTAGTAGGGCTTCTGCCTCTGTTCAGACCCACAGCCCTGGGGAGTTCTGGAGCGCCTGCAGTCGTGCAGGCCGGCAGGCGGGCCAGGAGCCTGCACGGGCGGCGTGCACAGCTCTGCGTGCGTGGCTTTTGCGGGTGCTCAGAGCTGTGGCTGCAAAGGAAGAGCAGCGAACACTGAGCACGTCCGAACGGCTCGGCTCGTCTGACTGGGTCCTGCTTGCGCTGGCATGTGCTGTGAAAGGCTTCTCTCCTCTGGCGGTTCTCGCCCTCAGACTCACCAAGTAGAATACTTGGGTGTGGAGCGGGGGAAGAGTCATTATAAGGGGACATCGCAACTTACCCAGGAAACTGTCGCCGTACGTAGAGGACCGTCAGTCTTCTCCTGGGAGCCAGAGGCACACTTTTCTTTTTGAAAGCTAATACTAACCATGTTTTACTTGTAATTAAAGCTTGACTTAATTTATTTAATACTGCAACTGTTTTGTTTTTAAATTAGGACTTGGTATTTTATTAGTACTGCCATTAGGCAGTAATTAAATCCATCTTAAATTGCAGTCTTGAAAACATTGCTTCTTGAAACACTAAAGAAATGCTATTCATAAAATAATAAATAAAATGGTTATTGAAATTTCTTGATTACATCAGGAAGGGAGTCCCAGTGGTTGGCTGTGTCTTAATTCTGAAAGATTAATTATGGTGACTTCTTTTCTTATTAAAATATGTATGTATTATAAAAAATTTAGGAAAAAAGACAAAAACATGTAAAAACCTTCTTTCCTCTACCATGACTTGAAAAGACTAGTCACCGTTAAAGTTTTGGTTGCTGTATCTTGAGTGGAAAGGTTTTTATTAAAATCCGTTTAAAACTTTGCAAGGCAAGATGAAGGTATTAACAATGATTGTTCTTTCACGTCATAGAAACAGAAACACAGCTGACGGCTCTGAAGTCAAGAGAGGCTCCACAGAGGGTCCGTGCAGCCGAGGCGGGCCGTCTGCCTGTGGGGCCCGCGCTGTCTTCCTGCCCCGCGGTCTGCTCTCACCCGCCTTCCGCCTCAGTGTGTCCCTGGGGACAGCCGTGGGTCTCGGGCCTCGTGTGCCCACTGCTTCCCCGTGCGGAGCAGCGCCTGGTTTGGGGAGGCGGCCGGCGTGGCTCTAGCCAGCGGCAGTGAAAGGGTCCAGTGATATGAGGACCAGAACTGTGCAGATATACGTGTAAGATTTTATGAAGCCCAAGCTTCTCTTCAGATTTTTTACACAGCAGTGATGTCCTCTAGTACTTTTCTTTACTCTGGCTACACAGCAGTTGTGTATTTTTTATCTTAATTAATCTGCTTTCGCTGGTAGAAAATGTAAGACATTTTTAAAGGGCTTGGAATTAATAATTTTCTCATTTTATGCTTCCTCCTATTGAGAAAACTTTTTTTTTCTTTTTAATTTTGAGGGGTGGGGCAGAGGGTGTAGATCAGCAGTGAAGTGCACGACCCCCAGTACCACCATTTAAATAAAGAAGCCTAATTAGAAGAAAAGGAGGGGAAGGGAAAAGAAAAGAAAGATTTTTTAAAAAAACTCTGCGGGGTGGGGGGAGCAAAGAAAAAACCAAGAGACCTCTGCAGTCATATGTTAAAAGTGAATTGTCTCACATTCATCTCAGTTATTTAAAGTTAACTAACTGTATATCCTATTCTAACATGAGCAGCACTCACAGTTGGGCCTTCTTTTGTTACTGTGTTTTGCTGTGTCGTCACTCAAGTTGCTGATTCACCTTTGTCATTTATTCTTAATCTCTGAGCACCAGGATGCTTGCCTGTGTGACGCGGGGTTAAGAGCCTCTGCTCTGAATGTTTAGGTTACATTCCTTGTCCCTTCAAGGTTCTTAATATTCATTCTTCTTTACATTATGAAACATTTCGAGTGTTACACCTAAAATCATTTCACGTTCACTGTTTTGATCCCATCACTGCGTTGCTCTTAGCTTTTGGCTGACAATTACCCCCAAATCAGATAGTTTACAGTATTTACTTTTGCTTTATGATATTTACTCTTCCTTTTACCCCTGCTTCACTTCTGTTCTGACTGTCCGTGCCCTTTCCTAGCCCAGTGTGCCTTCCACTAGCCCTGGTGTACTAGCTTGTCACGCTCCAGCTTTATAAATGTGCAGGTGCCCCTGTTACCGTAATCCTCTCCCGTATGTCTCCACGATCCATGGTCCGCGAGCGCCTCCGCAGGCCTGTTCTCCTTACCCTCAGCATGCAAGCCAGGCAGGTATTCAAGTCCTCGGAGTGTACCTATGATTTCATGCTAATATTTGTAATAGTGATAATAATATAACATATATACAGTCTTTTATTTTAAGTTAAAAGAGTATCTGAGCAATAGCCATAAGTATTTAGAAACTAATTTTACACTAAACAAAGTGACAAAGTTCATCCAAGTCTTTAAGTATTCAGAGTGACTCTTTGGGATTTCACTAGCAATTCAGGTTTGGAGATTTGAGTTGCCTGAATCATTGTGGAACTTCAGGCTCTATTTTAGCCCAGAAAAAATCTGTTCCTTCTTTTCCCTGCTCTCTTCCCAAGATTTTTACTAGGATTATTCTCTTGACTATAAAGAAGACAGGAGTAAGTTAGCCACCAAATAAACTAACAGGGTGCATGTTAAAAGAAAAATCTTTATCTTGACCCCTGAGAATTTCAGAATCTTCTGTGAGAAGCAAAACCAGTGAAAATGCGTAGTGTCTAAGTTGTTACACTCATACTCTAAGGGTAGGCACGGAGGGAGCTAGCCTGTTGGGTGCAGGCCTCACTGTTGCCTGGGCAAATGCTGGCGTCCTGCTGACCTAGTATGTGAGTCACGGGCACAGCTTTATCCTCTTCCCACTGCTTGAAGGCTGACATGTAGACACTCAGGTATCCTCATCTGACGCCAGCTGCTCTTAAAGGCGAAGATGGTGGTGGAGGAGTAGAGTAGAAGTGGTAAAGGGGAAGGTCTCTTCAGCTTATTTATTTAGCAGTTGAGTACTTTAGTTGTGCTTGGCGCTACCTTAAAGCAAACAAACAAAAACAGTCTGTTCAGTTTTTCAGTCATTATACAGAAATTCTATTATGAAATCTTTTTAAATCTTCACTGTTACAGAATCTCCAGAAATTACGAAATGAGAGCATGAATATCTCATCAAGAAATATGTCCAAAGTATCAGGTAAAGCAAAAAGGGAGACTTTGGCAAATCCTTGCCAGGTCTTAAATACTCTGTTGTCAGTGTCCTTACTTCACAGATACAAAGCAGAGCTTTGCTTAAACGATGAATTAATTTGCCAAAATAGATCATTGTATCTGTGCAAGACTTTTTTGTATCATGCAGTCTATGTGTTATTTTGTTTACTAGTGATTTAATTTATAAACATGAACAGAAATATGAATGGCATGCACCTCAGGGCCTTTTTTGTTAAAGCAGTCTCTTGACCTGTTTTGCTGACGCTTGGTAAAATGTTTAGCTCATCCCCTGTTCATTTCCTATAAGGACATTTAAGTAAAACTTTGTCTTAGACATACTGTGTTATGTTATGTCACGGAACTCCAAACTGAAGCTGAAAAAATCCATTACAGCCTAAACCAAACATGGTATAGGGCCTGAAACTGATCAGATCTTTCAGATTTCCAGATGGAAAGTGAGCAGCAGCTGGTGCAGCCCAGTTTCAGAGTGTCTGAGATTCCATGACTTCTGCAGCAGGCAAACAATAAGGCCAAATGCTTTGGGTACAGTTAATGCTGCCACCACCTGTCCATGGCTTTACCTCTGCTCTTGTTAGGGAGACTTCTTTAATCTAAAGTGATTAGCAGTGTGCAGTAATTTGTGGTTGTAATCAAAGGAGACAGGCCTTTATTTCTCTTTGTGGGCAGCATACGCAGGCACAGTCGTGCTGGCAGAGCGCGTACCTGGCTATCCAAAGATATTTTAATAAGTCGTGAATAAGGTTTAATATGCACAAAACCCTTTGCATATTGGTTCAAAGACAGATCTGTTTTTAAATTGTTATTTTTTAGTATTACAATTTGAGTTTGGAATTGGTTCCCATTCTCAAAGATTCATGCATTCCTGATACACTTTTTTAAACTATTACCAATATTAACCATGTGTTAGGCACTGGGATACAGAGAAAAGGTACATTCTGTCCTTGAGGAAGTCATCGTAGGGGCAGCAGTTCCAGCGCAGAGTCGTCAGGGCTTTGAGAAGCATCTGCTGAGTTCTGTATGCTCACACCAGAGGACACCTAACCCGAAGTGGGTGCCCGGGGGGGACTGTTAGAGGCAGAAACTACCAGAAACCTCAACAAACAAGTTAGCCAAATGAAAAAGGAGCCAAGAAGCAACTAATTGTATTACGTGCTTTGTGAGGTTTCTTCATTCCAGTCTGAAGCAGCAAGTGGCTATTTGATCTGTCTTCAGGAAAGAAGATCAGGAAAGGTGTATCAAAGCTCTTCAAGGGCAGCCAGGTGAAGACTGGAGCCCAGACGCACCACAGACCTGTCATTTCCAGGAAAGGCGCATCAGCCGTGACCAACACTAAGGCTGACGTTTTAAATTAGTACAGTATTTGTTTTGTACAAAGACCAATTCATAAAAATAATAGTATCAATGGAATTTTAAAACAGAAATGTAATTTTTGTTTTTAATAAGAAATTGCAAATCTGCCCCTTCGTTTAAGCTTTCATTATTTTCTCATTTACCTGAAAGTTTTCAGAAACTTTGTTCTATTTTTGTTTTGGATAAAATTTCTGTTTGCATGCAAGCAGCATGTTGCTGTTTGGTTTTTTCTTTTAACTAATTCCAGTCTTTGTCCAAATTCCGTGGGACTGATGGGGCCTGGTGGCCAAGAGGCAGACTGCCCTCAGTGTTCAGCCACAAGCTTTGAAAAGCCGTCCTCGCCGGGGTCTTCCTGTAAGTGAGGGACAGTCTTGCTGGGAGCAGGGGGCAGGGAAGCCAGAGTGGGTCACACAGAAGGTGGGGGCTGGGGGGAGCAGTGCAGAATACTGTGTGGATGAGTCCGCTCCCTTCTGGAATGGAAGCCCACACTGTAAAATAAAGCTCTGGCCCGCAGCTGTTCCCCAGAAGGGATGGGAGGGAGGCTGGCCTGAGGGAGCCCTTAACCCATCCCCTCCACGCTCCATCCTGTGTGTGAGGTCGGATACCGTGTCCTAAGTGTGGCTAACGCTGGCGGAGCCTCTGTTCCTGACCCAGCCCTTTGATAGCAGCCTTTCCTCAGGCTTTCTGGAAGTTCTCCATTCTGAGGAGACCTTTTTGCATGGGTGTATAAGGTTTCTGAAATTAGATCATAGCTTGTATCACAAAAGGTTCCCTGTTACGCTCACTGTACCTCTCAGCTGCCCAAAGAAGAGAGCACAGTCCAGATAAAGTTACTGATACCAGACCTGTTGGTAGTTTTCTGTTTAAATTTAATTATATAATAATGAAAAATACCAGTCTGGTGCATCTCTCTTCTCCTCCTCCTCCCTCTCTCCCTCTCTCCATCTCTCTTTTTAGTTCCTCCTGCTATAGAGTAAATCCTTGTTGTTTATCTGTTTTATACATTGCAGTGTGTATCTGTTCATCCCAAACTCCCAATTTATCCTCCCCTTCTTCTCCTTTGGTAACCATAAGTTTTCTGTGTCTGTGAGTCTGTTTCTGTTTTGTAAATAAGTTGATTTGTATCATTTTTTAGATTCCACATATAAGTGATACCAGATAATATTTGTCTTCCTCTGCCTGGCTTGCTTCACTTGGAATGACAATCTCCAGGTCCATCCACGTTGCTGCAGATGGCATTGTTTCATTCTTTGTATGTCTGAGTGGTGTTCCGCTGTATGTGTAAAGCACAGCTTCTTTATCCAGCCCGCTGTCGATGGACACTGGGTTGCTCCCGTGTCCTGGCTGCTGTGAACAGCAGGGTGTGTGTGTACCTCTCATTCTAAAAGGAAAGAAGTGAGAATGTCAGGGTTGATAAATAACGTTGGAGACATAACTGTCAGAGGTGGGAGTTTGTCATCGTGCGGCTTTCTCGTTCGCTGAATTCCGGGTGCTCCTCTCCTGCTTCTGCCTGGCACGTCCCACCTCTGTTACCGGCCCCCCCCGGACGGAAGCGCCTGTCCGGGTGTCAGTCCATCCGTGTGCAGAGCGTGGTTGCAGGAGACACGCAGTGGTTATTCAGTAAGTTGATGCTAAATGGTGGGGGAAGCAGTCTCAGAGTGGTGGTTACCTCTGTGTAGGGAAATGAGCTAAAGCAACCCAGTCGTTTCTCACGAAAAGCACTGCTCAGTTGTGGGTGCGGTGAGTGATGCTGACGAAGCTTCAGGAAGGTGTTGAGATCTCGGTTAAGGCTCTAGTCTTTTTTCTTAATCATGTGAAACCTAGTTTACACTTCTTGTTTAGAGCATAAGCAAAAATGTATGTAGTTGTAATGTACCTCGTGAGAGGTGATTATAGGGGAAGGGGAAACGAGTGTTCTGCTCAGCAGTCACATCAGGACAGGGAAGCAGTTACCGGGAGAGAAGACGCTCCTTTCTTGACTCCTCAGCGTCCCGCTCAGTGGCCGCTCTTCTTCAAACAGATGGCTGTGGCACTATGGTATTTTTTTAAATTAATATATGTAAACATATGCCATTTGACTTCTCTAAGAAAATCCAGTCTCTGGAAGGAAGTCTGGACCAGGCCATCACCAGATCAGACGATCTTCAGAAGCCACAGGAATGGTTCCAGAGCTCCCAGGTTTCCTGGGGATGGCTTTTGTCTCCTCAATAACCCTCTGTCACTTTGTACAGTTCAGCATGAGGCACAGCGTAGGCAGGAACGTTTCTAATTTAGTCGGGTAGCATTTTGTTTCATGTACAGTAAAATCTCCATGATTCCAAACAAAATGGAAACATTCTAATGACTGAAAATTTCCAGTTATAAAGTTTTCTTTCAGAAGAAAACCTGTTCTTTAATTACACCACAGAAAGTTCAAAGACAACAAAACAATTACATTTTATCCAGATTGTTACAAATTCCAAAATAAAGACCCCAAATGCATAGGTCTTGCTGCATTTTGCCTAATGGGATGTGTGTACGTTGGACATATTGGACACGTTGTACGGAGGACCTTTTCTTTCCCACTTTCTTCCTGAGAAATGCAGAGACCAAAGAATGTTCAACAAAGAGCAGAGCAGAGAACTTTTTCCAATTTGTCACTTCGTGGATAAAAAGTAGAGACAGGATGGTGAAGCACCTGTTGTTCAAAGGCAATAAACTAGTGAAATGTTTTAACAGAAGTCATCAGCTTTCCAAGATCTCTTTTATCCAGTTCACATCACTCATTGCTCTTAATTCCTTTGTCACATTTTTTACTGCATTACAAGTAATCCTTGGAAGCCATGGAGTGTTTTACGTGTAATCAGAACCATGTGCACGGGTCTCACGTGCTGAGTGCAGCCCCAGCCCCAGCACTACTCTGCCCTCCTTCCCTGCAGTTGGAGCTCCAGAGGTTTGAGAAGCACTCCACACTGGGAGGCGGAACTCAGCCCACCCACACCACGTTCCACCCACCAAGACTGAGCTCGGCCCAGCCGGTGGCGGGGGTGGTTTAGGACAGTAGGCCTCTGCAGCCCTTCTGATCTCCGGGACCACGTTCCCTCTGTCACCTTCGTCCTCCTCCTCCTCCAAGGGGCTGCCCCTGATGTTTATGTGTGTGGTGCGTCAGCCAGCAGTGTCGGCTTGAAGTAGCTTCTGAAATCCCATTCAGATGAAGGGCAGGATTGGAACCGCTTCGCCCTTCCTGCTGGAATAGTTCTCCTGAACCTCAGCAAATGAGATGGGGTCAAGGAGGGCAGAAAATTCTCTCCAGCCTTTCAGGTCGAATAGCTTGGCCAAGCTACCCGCCCCCTACACTGCTTTGATTTCCTCATGGAACATGCAGAGGTGACGTGTCTTTAAATAATCTTAGAAGTAAATCACGCCTAATCCTTCAGTGCGGTGCTTTCTTATGTTAATGTCTCTGAGAACAGCTTTTAAGAGGGTGGATCCAGCAGTTAGGGCATCATTTAACCTTATTTATTTTCTAACATCTCCTTTATTTAGGTTTCCTGAAAGAACTGAAGCCGGTCAGTCTCCCCGGAGGCCCTCTAGGACTGCTCAGACCTGAGAGCAGACTCGCCCAGGGCCGCGGGGGCCGAGCAGGGCGGTCAGTCTCCCAGGGCTTCAATGGCGCTCCCCCTCTGGGCTTGCTCTTCCTCCTCCTGACACCCGGCAGGTTTCACTGTGCGTGTCCTTCTCCCTAAACACTCTTCTCTCTGCTTTTCTTCTGCCTCTGTGTGATTTTTCCCTTCTCATGAATTTGTATGTTTCTGCGTTGACTCCGGTCTTCAGTGCTTCGTGAGGTTTGTAGTTTTGTTGGTGTTCTTCTCCCGTTTCCTCTGCGTAGCTCTGCCGGCTGCCCTTCACCTGTTTGTCATCCTACGCCTTGCCTTTGCTCTCCAACATGTTAAAGCCCATCACGTTGCGTTTTCTGTGATTGTTTTTCTGCTTTCTTTAAGTATTTGGTTTTCATTGTTGTTTCCTGTTGCTTCATTTTTCCACAGAATCTGTACAGGCCCATCAGGTTTTAAAGAGATGTCCTAGCCAGATATGTTATTCGCCAAGAACAGTGTGAATATATAACCTTGACCCCTTTCTGTCTTGGACGGAGCCCCCCCTGTCCTCAGCAGCTGGAGAGCCGGGCGTTAGCAGTGTATCCCTGTATCAGTGGTTCCGCTGCCCGAGGGACTGGAACAGGAGCTGGCCGGCTCTGGGGTCGGGAGCATGTCTCTGTCCGAGATCTGCTCCGGCGTTCTGCCTCTGCCCATTTGGGGTTTTTCCCACCCACGGCGATGGCCTTTGGGTTCATTCTGTTCCCCTACTTGGGGTGCCTGCCTCCCTAGAGAGATGCCCTGGTACAGAGTTGCTAGGTTTTCGGTCAGTGTGGTCAGTATTTCCCTCTGCTCAAGCGCACGCTGATTTGCTGGTGCTGGTCCTTCCCTTGGCAGCATGCGGGAGGAGAGAGGCGAGCGCGGGGCCTGCAGCGGCCAGTGAGGGACAGGAGGGGCACGACCGCGCAGCCCCTGGCGTCCAGGTACCTGCGCACCTGGAGGACTCCCGTCCCTGGTGCGCTCTGCTGCCATGCGTGCACTGGACCGCTGTAGGAGATCCCCGTGGGAGCCGTGCTGCTCACAGGCAGGGTGCCACGCCCACAGCCAGACGAGGCTCCCTAATCTGCGAAGTCTTCTAGGACCTCCTCGTCGTTTTCTTTCCTAGTTGCTGTCTTACACTTGGATCCAGATGATCCGTGTGTTTCTACAAGTTAGAAGTGGAGGTTCGGAGCTGGCTTCAGCATGGGTGGGCTTACTTTTTGCTTTTGGTTCTGGTTGTCTGTCAGATTATAGGTGGGAGGTTTTAAGAAAATTTACTCAGTGCTTTCTCATTATTTTGTGGTGGTGATTTTTTTTAATGACCGTTTGATTTTATTAAGAGTTAAGTCTCAGGAATTTGCATCATACCTTTTTTCTTAGCATGGAGAAAGGACCGTCCCAGATTTTATTTCCAAATGGATTATTACATAGACTGAGAGTGAAAACCAAAAATCAAAGGAAAAAAGGCATACTTGGGTTTTGTAGTGATATATAAAAATAAAATAAATACATTTTATATATTTATATATGTGTATATTTGTGTATATGTACATGTGTATATATGTATACATGCATATATATGTATGTGTATATATGTGTGTGTGTATATATGTGTATATGTGATATGTGTATATGTATGTGTATATGTGTATGTGTATAGGTATGTATGTGTATATGTGTATATATACACACATATGAAATATACATGAAACCTGGAGGTTCCGGCTCCCTTCAGTGCTGAGATTCTCACCATAGTCTTGAAACAGCCCTTGGAGCCAAAGAGGTTTTTAGACATGAATAGCAATGTTTATACTGAAATTTACACCCTAAATAAATTGCTTACAATTATGGTTTGCCTTACGACACCTCTTATCTTTGAAAGGGATTGATTTAGTCCCGGGAGACAACAGTCACATCCCTTGACATCCTGAAACCCCACAAGCTGTGCGCAGCGTCCTGAATGGTTGGTATAGATGCTTTTCCTGTAGGTGACGTTTCATTATATAATGACTAAGAATACACTAGTGGAAGGTTCTTTTAAACATCTGTGTTAACAGTGTTGGAAAGATGAAAAGACTGGCATCCTGTGGTTTATTTGACATGTAGTAGTATTCGTGACAAGCCCAGACTCTGTCTACGTGTATTTTTCTGAAAGACATTCTGCTTTCACTCCCAGCTCTCGTCATTTTCAGTCTACGTGGACGTAGCCCTGGCGTGGCTACGTAGCACACATTCTACAGAGCGCTCTGGGTGTGTGTAGTAGATTAGGGAGTGATGCTGAATTTACACAGCATCAGTGGAGTGTGAGTTGTGCCATGTAAGTGAATCTTCCAGACAACTAAAATTACCCTCGTGAGCAATCCAACATCTTTTTTATGCAAGATTTACGTTAAAAACAGTTAAACTACATTACATACTCTCCTATGTTTCTGACAGAACATTCCCTGCATAATTAGCAGTGCCTCAGTGACTGAAGGCCGGTATCAGCGTAAATAGACCTAGAGCCCGTTTACCGGCTGTGATAACGCTGACTGATCCAGACTGGTGTGGCCAGGTCTGTTTAATGTTTCTCTCCCATCTCACTGTCAGGCTATTGAATCTCCCTTCTGCCACGTGTATACTTGACTTCGGCCTTTATAATGTAATAGTTTTCATATGCTGGCATTTTGAAACTGAAAAACCAACTTTATTGGATTGGTGCATTGATTAAGAGTCAGTGCTGAATCATGGCATGAGATCAACACAGGAAAGGGGGCTTTAGTTTCACCTTCTCTACTTTTTCTTGTTCATCCTGGAGAGGATATTTAACCAAAATTGGAAGAGATGAAAAACAGCCCAGTCACATGTTGATGGCCTACTGTGGATCACGTGCCCCTCTGATAACACAGCCGTCACCCAAATTTGGATGACATGGCGATCAGCATGTTAAGATGATGCCTTTCAGAATAATTGACACCTCTCAAGACTGCAGAAAGACTTCTGCAAGTTATAGACACATACAGGCATATAAAATATGGTAACGTGAGACAGAGGAATTTTTAGGGTCTTAATCTCCCAGAAGTAAAAACAGGATTTCTTTAAGAATAGTTTTCATGTCTTGTCATGAGAGAGTGGGAGCTTTGCGTTTTTACTTCCGGGTCATTTTCACTATAGGTTAGGACCAAGGAAGAGTCAGACTGCCATGGGGCAGAGGACGGGAAAACCGAGAGGGATGTGCAGCAGCGAGCCAGCTTGTCATGAAACTGTTGGAGGAGGAGGGGGAACCGGTCCCTTTTAGTTGGCTGAAGTTTGGAAAGGAGAATTTGTTCGTATAAAAAGAATTAAGTTGTTGGTAAAAGGTACTTTTTTAACTAGTCATGAACAACTTAGATGTTAGTATAAAAGAGCCAACAGTTGTTTAAAGATTTGGAAATACATATACTATATTTCTGTGTAGATTATTTACTTTTTAAAATATCTTAATAGACTATATAGTAACATTAGTATAGTAAATACAAATATTCTCTAAACTAATAATGTGTATGTTCATGTTCAGCTTCCTTTGTTCTTCAGGACACTGTATTGTCCTTCCTGTCTCGTATCTGACTTTGTCAGTGCTATGACATCCACTGGGAAGACTCTTACTGCCTCCCCTTCCCTGTCCCATCTGTACATTTTCTGTAAATTCACCGCCAAAACAAGTACCAGTCCGTTCCAGGAGGACTTAGTGTTTGTCTTGTTTACCACTGTTTTCCTACAGAAACGCACTTACCAACTTGGTAATATAGCAGATGATAGTGTATCTGCCTCGTGTATGGTATGTTCAGAAAATACTAATGAAAATCAATTTTCTGATTACTAGGATAAGAGTATGGATTCATATAATTAAAACATGCCCCTTGAGTTATTTTTATAATAGTAATTTAAGGGGAAAGAGAAGGAAAGACATGAATAGGCAAGTTCTAGAGAAGGTAGTGACACAATCATAGCAGTGTTAGTGAGTGTTCAGGTCTGTCCAGTACTCAGGTAGGCTCTGCATGGAACACGAAAGGGGTACAAAACTCGCTGCTCGAGGAAACCAGCTGTCAAACTGGTGAGAGAAAATTAGTACTAGTTAGATACTGAGGTCCTCTATAAAGGAGCTGTTGACGGCTTTGAATTTGGGGAGGTTTAAACATCTAAAATTCATGTTTTGCCCCATTTCAGTCTTGGTCAGCACTCACTGAAGAACACTTGTCTGTCTGTGTGAGAAGGAAGTGATGTGTCCAGGACTAATGTTGTGGTCCAAGTTAGAGCATTGCCTTAAGGAGAGCAGTCCAGAGTGAGTGCTGTTGGATTTCACAGAGAATACCTCCTGTGTCAGGATTACTGTTTTGACCTTGGTGTCTGTGTTAACTGGCACGTCATCTTCTTCCAGTCTGCCTCGGACACAGTGCCCAACCCCGGGGACGAGGATGGTGTGGTAGCTAAGAGGGAAACGCTTCGAGTCGGACACACCAGGTTTTCTTTCCTGGCTCTGCCATTTACTGCACAGCTTTCCTGTCTGCTGTGTGTCTACCGTTCAGTTAGTGTGAGGATGAACTAAGTACTCCATGGAAAGTACCTGATGAGCGCAGTGTGTAAAGTAAGTGCTCAGTGAAAGGTCAGCAATAAAGATTTCAGTACTGTCTCTGTCAGCACTGGGGTCCAACCTGTGTCCCGCTGCCCGGCATACAGGCGCTGACACTGACAGTGTTTTACCCGTTCTTGTTCTTCTGGAGCTTTCCACCCATGATATAAATAGATTTCCAACAGCAGAGCTGTTTTTCGGGCAGGGAATATTTTATCTTTGTGAAAGCACAGACTTACATGATCTGTTGCCTTCCTCGCCCTCTGGTCTGATCTCCTGCCACACCTTACCCCTTGCTGAGGGCGCTCCTCCTCCGGAGAGCCCCAGGGCCCGCGAGGTGGCCCTCGCTTAGTCTCCATAAAGGTCGCCTCTTTGGAGAGGCTTTCCTTGTCTATTCTATCTAAACTGTTACTTCTCACCACTTTCTTATCCTGCTCTATAGCTCTTCATGGCACTTCTTGCTGTCTTACATTGTTTTATGCATGTATTCATTAATCGTCGTGCTCCTGCTGGTGAGTGCGAGTTCCCTCTGATCAGTCCCATTCACCATGTATCCTCAGTGCCTTCACACTCAGAACAGGCCATCAGTAAATATTTGTTCCAGAAACGATTTAAAAGTTTGGAGGTCGTTAGACCTCAACACTAAAATTACTCTTTAAAGATTACTCAAAAAGTAGCTAAGTTAGGGAATAATACTGAGAAAATGATCTTAAATTGCAATTTCTTTTTCTTCTAGAAAAATGTTGACTATGGAGAGACAATGGGGAAGTCGTCCCTTCGTAAACAGCGCTTCCTGCAGTTTGCGTCCCTGGAGCATGAGGGAGAGTGTTACATGACACCACGAGACTTCCTCTTTTCGGTCATGTTTGAGCGCATCGAACGTAAGTTTTTTTTCTGTTTTTTTTTTTTAAGTTAAAAAAATCAAATGTTAGGACTGAAAAACCTCTTTTTCATAATTGGTAACAGCTTTTCTTCGTTTTAATTATCATCATTCTTTGTGCCATGCGTTTACTTAATTATTTAGATTTTTCATCCTTTACAACACTAGTTAAAGTTTTATTTACTTATCTGTTGATGCATTTATGTAAGAAATAGTTGCTTTGTATATTTTCTATACTGCTTTGTTGTTTTTCTAAAGAGGGGGAAAATAGGTAAGTTTTTAACTGTCACTAAATAAATTATTAATAAAATAACTAATTGATCCAAGATATTATTTTGAGGGGTATTGAGGTTTTAAATTAGGAGGATCATATAATGGAGTAGTCATGATTCCACTCTTTAAAAAAAAAAAAAAAGCTGGAAAAATAGAATTAGAAGCAAAACTCCAAAAGCTGTAATTACATAATTTTAGTTCATAAACTCAACTCTCAATTATCCCAAATTGTCAGAGATTCTTAGTTTATTTATCTAAACTAGTCCCTTTCACTTTGCAGAGATTAGATATGCCCCATCCTCTGCAGACCTGCTCTGTGGAAAGTTCTTGGCTTCCTGACATCTTTCCGAGTGTGCTGAAGGTGTTGCCCTGTGGATAGCTACATATGGGATGGGTGAAATGGGCCAGGCCTGGGTGAGCCGTGAGAAGAACAGACTGAATTGAAGAAGACTGAAAAGGTTTAGGAAGGCATTACTAATACTGAGGGATGATGAACAAAAACAAAAGGAGTGATCATGGCATGTCCCAGGGACTTTTAGTTCGCCAGTCATTAGAACCAAAGGATGGCGTTGGAGGGTGGTGAGAGATCAAATTGAAAAACGAGTAAGGGCCAGGTTGTGCAGAGGATTTCAGTGACCCTGTGCAGCCACCAGAGAAATGTGTTTTTGGTGTAGATGAGTGGACTTCATCTTGAACCAAAGAGGGAGCAATGAAGGCTTATGAGAAGGAAAATAAGGTGGTGAAAATACGCTTAGATTATTTTGGTACAGCTTCTGTTAATCTAAAACAGTAAAGCAGCCACTTATTTTATCAGCAAAGTGGTTTTGGTGGGAGGAGCAAAGAACTGCTATTTGCAACATGCATCAATAACCAAACCACGTGCAAGTCCAGTACAGCAAAGGAGGGAAAACTCTTATGGAAGAGAAGGGGAAGTTGAGGGGGCTATTACAAACAAAAAGCCTGCTCGAGGAAACTGGGAGCTTGAAGTGTAGTGGCTTTTCATTGCTTGAGCTGTTGCCAAGTAGGAGAAAATGTTTCTTCCTCCTGCCGGCAGTAGAACGAGTCACTTCCTGCTGCAGATGCAGGTGTGTCTCCCTGCTGGGACTGAGGTGGGGTCACGTGTGCACACGGGCTCCCCCTTCTGGCTTGCCCGCTCCATTTCAGTGCGGTCTCCTCTTGCTAATTTTCACTCTTCTTTGGAAGGAAGTGTGGCAGTATGCATGAAAAACCTTAAGTTTGTTTCCCCATTCTGATGCAGTAAGTTTACTCCTAGCAAATTAGTCTTAGTCAATAATTGGAGAGATACAAAAAATTTTTCTTTTAAAAAGTAGTTTAGCCTCTTTAGCATGTAAAGCTTGGACATCATCACTCCTGTCTCAGCAAAAGAGAAGCTGAAAGATTGAAAATCAGCAGCTCTTCTTGGATCCGTGAGAGAATTGAGACCACCGGGCACACAGAACTGGGAACTGGAGGCAGCAGATACCGAGACGCAGGGCGTACCCAGAAGGAAGCTGCCCAGAAACCACCCATGCAGCTCGCCTCTGGTAGGAATAGCTAATGAGTAGTCGGCCAGGTGCTGGAATCTGAGCGTGGACTCCCTTGAGAGAGAAGAATGTGTGAAAGTCCAGCCATGAGGGGCCCCCCCAGGTTCTCGCAGTGAAAATCTGAGCAGAGTCCTCTCCTGCGTCCCCTCAGGGGAGAGGGAAAGTAGCCGTTGTTAAATCCCAGAGCTTTCTGCTCTCCTTGACTGTTAAGGCCTGTGCAGGAAGGAAGCTGTTTTTACCAGAGTCTAACTAGCTCCAGCCCCCTCTAGCCTTCCTGCCTCGCCCAAAGGGGAAAAACAAAAACAAAAAACCAAAAGCACGTGTGAAGATGGCAGCCCAGGGACACAGCTCACTGGCAGACTGAGACCGAATCACAGGATCACGGAATGCGCTCACTCCGCCCACACCTCGCCCCACGTCGGCAGTAGGGCTCCTGTGTAACAGGGGTAAAACTGAAAGAACCACGCCTCCCAGGCCCTGCTTAAGGAGTCTCTACGGAAACGAAAGCACAGCAGAGCCAGCAAAACCGAGACAGCAGAGGAGACGTTGACCTCTGACCCCTGCAGCTACAGCAGACGTGAACACAGCCTGGTGCCGGCCCGGTGGACACAGAGCCTCACCCTGAAGGCTGTTCATTTCATGCACGTTTACCCAGTGCATCATGCCTGCTCTCAACACTGAAATCAAATGTCATGCTAAAAGGCAGAAAGCACAGTCTGAAGAGATAAAGCAAACTCCAGAATTAGAGTCAAATACAGCAGAGATTTTAGAATTATCAGACGAGGAATTTTAAATAACCATAAGTAATATACTAAGGACTCTAGTGGAAAACGTCCACAGCACGTAACAATAGCCGGGTAATGTAAGCCGAGGTAGAGAGACTCTTAAAATCAAAAGGAAATGTTAGAAATAAAAAACACTGTAACAGAAATGAAGAATGTCTTTGATGGTCCCATCAGAGTAATGCTCTGGGCAGAGGAAATAGTTATCTTGAAGATTTGTCAGTGGAAGCTTCCCAAACTGAAAACCAAAAAGAAAAAAGACTGGAATAAAACAGAATATTTTAAAGCTACAAGATAATTCAAAAACTGTAATATGCAAATAATGGCAATACCAGAAGGAGAAGAAAGAACAGAAGAAATATTTGAAGTATTAACAGCTGAGAATTTTCTAAAATTATTAACAAACACCAAACCATAGATTCAGGAATCTCACAGAATACCAAGGAGGATGAATACAAAAAAATCTACACCTAAGTGTATTTATTATATTCAAACTGGAGAAAAATCAAAGACAAAGAAAAATCTTGAAAGAAGCTACAGGGGGCAAGAAAAACCTTAACCTATCAAGAAACAAGAAGAAGAATTACATTATATTTCTCTTCAGAAGTCATGTGAGCAAGAAGAGAGTAGAGCATAATACTTTAAATTTTGAAAGAAAAAGCCACCACCTAGAATTCTGTATCCAGTGAAACTGTCCTTCAGAAGTGAAGGAGAAATAACAAATTTCTCAGACAAAGAAAAACTGAGGAAATTTGTTACCAGTAGACCAGCTTTACAAGAAATGTTAAGTTCTTCTGAGAGAAGGAAAATAATTTAGGTCAAAAAGTCAGATCTACTTGAAAGTAAGAGAATTAGAAATGGATTAAATGAAGAGAAAAGAAAATAATTTTCGTTCACTTTAAAGAAACACCTATTCAAGAAAATCTGCTAAAATTGGATAATTTTTATTAATTCTGTGGTATTTGGACAAAGCCTGATCCCTCTTTCCCCTTCCCAGCTCAGTGAGGCAGAAGCTCCATTCCAGACTGACGCAGCCAGGGACACAGGAGTCCCCTCCCCACAGCTGCCAGTCAGAAGGCTTTCTTCCTCGGAGGAACAGGACCCCAGTGCTTCTCATCCTGCTCCCAGCTGCTTGTGCTGAGGCCAAGTTCTGGATGTGTGCAGTGGGGAGGTGGGGGCTGCCTTCTTCCCCTCTGCCCTCACCTGTGGAATGGAGGCTCTGCCTTGAGCTCTGTACCACTGAGAGTACTGGGGCCCTAATTTCTCTTGCCTCAGCTCGTAAGGCATTGGTTGCACTGAGTAGACTTGAGAGCACTGACCCTCACCTAGAGCGAGGGTGTCACCCAGAGCCCTGCTCACAGCTCTAGCGCCCTGGCTCTGAGACTCTGCCTGGGGGAAGGAGTCACATGGTAAAACAAGTGGCTCCTAATCTCTTCCCAGAGAAACTGGCTTGTTTTCAACAGAGCGTGCACTCGAACATTCAAGCCTAAGGGCGCTCTGAAGAGCAGGTGGAGGTTGTGGTGCAAGGTAACTGGGAGGATACTGAGAGATTCAGCGAAGGTAACTGTAGTCGGGCTAGTTTGCCCACGAGAACTGGAAAGACAGCTGGGAGGCGCCCTCCTGAGGTCATAACAAATACCAAACACTAACCATGAGAACTGTTCCTTCAAGGAACCCAGGTTTGGTTGTATTTTTATCTAAAGCAGTTTATGTCCTAGGGCATTCTTGAAAACAAGAAAGCAGTCAACTGCCAGTTCGAGCTTAACACCTTGGTATCATAAGGGAAAGAGACGAGGAGAGCTGCCAAAACAGTCGTCATCCCAGTGACTGTGGGTGTACCCAAAGCTGCTCCGCCCTGGGAAGCAACATCTGAGGCTTAGCATCAGGAGCAGGGGTAATAGTCTTAAGTAAAACAATTTAGCCAGACACTGAACAAATAAAAAAGCAAATAGCAAGCCCTGTGGTGAGGAGGGTACAAGTACCCAGAGTTGCTTCTTACATTATCTACAATGTTCAGTATCCAAAAACAAAGAAACAGGAAAGTATGACCCCACTGGACAAAAATAGTCAACAGAAACTGTTTGTGATTGCAACCAGATATCAGAATCAGAAAAAGACTTCAAAATAGCAATTATAAATATATTCAAAGAACTAAAGTAAACCACTATTAAAGAATTAAAAGAAAGTGTGACGACAGTGTCACACCAAATAAAGAATACCAACTAAGACGTAGAAATTATTTTAAAACAACCAAATAGAAATTCTGGAATTGAAGGTTACCATAACTGGAATGAAAATTTCACTAGAGGGGCCCAGCAGTAGATTTGAACTGGCAGAAGAAAACATTAGTGAATGTAAAGACAGACTGATAGAGATTATTCAGTCTAAAGAACAGAAGAAAAAGAATGAAGAAAAATGTGAAATCTCAGAAAAATGTGGGACACCAGTAAGTACACATCAATATATGCATAATGGGAGTATTAGAAGGTGAGGAGGCAAGGGAACAGAAAAATGTTTGAAGAAATAATATCTGAAAATGTCCCAAATGTATTGAAAAACACTAACTTATACATCCAGGAAGATGAGCAAACTCCAAGTAGGCTAAACACGAGGAGATCCACTAACAGACATGTCCTAATAAAAATACTGACACTCAAGGAGAAGGTGAAAATCTTAAAAGCAGCAAAATAGAGAGAGAAAAAAAAGACTTGTCACCTACTACAGGGCTTATGATAAGATAACAGCTGACTCAGCAGGAACAGTGGCAGCCAGGAGGCAGTGGGATAACATTCTTAGGCTGCTCAGAAAGAAAGCCTGTCAGCCAAGAATTTTATATTCAGTAAAGCTATCTTTCAGAAATGAAGGTGAAATGGACTTCCCCAGATAAACAAAAACTAAGATAATTTGTTGCTAGTAGACCTGTCTTACAAGGAACACAAAAGGAAGCTTTTCAAGGAAAACAAATGACTCCAGACAGTAAATGGAATTCACACAGAGAACACTGGTAAAGGTAATTACATATCTTTAAAGGGTTATATAAAGGCATATATTTTTCCTTTTAACTGATCTTTAAAATAATTACATGTATATAAATATATATATATCACCCTTTATAATGTTAAGATCTTTTCTATTCCGAGTTTATTGGGTGTTTTTACCATGAAAGGGTGTTAGATTTTGTCAGATGCTTCTTTTGCATCCATTTAGATGATCATGTGGGTTTTTTCTTTCATTCTGTTCATGTGGTATATTGCAATGATTAATTTCCATATCTTGAACCACCCTTGCATTCCAGTGATAAATCCCATTTAGTCATGATGTATGTTTTTAGTGGGCTATTGAATTCTGTTGGCTAGGTTTTGTTTTTGTTTTTGTTTTTTGAGAATTTTTTCACCAGTATTAATAAGATAGTGGCCTATAGTAGTTTTCTTTTCTTACAATATTTATGTCTAGCTTTGGTATCAGTAATGAGGGTCTCTTAGAGTGAGTTCACACATTTACCTCCTCTTCAATTTTTGGAAGAGTTTGAGGAGGATCAGTGTTAATTCTTTAATGTTTGCTAGAATTCACTAGTGAGGCCTTTGGTCCTGGGCTTATCTTTGTTGGGAAGTGGTTTTTTTTTAACATTTTTTTTTATTGAGTTATAGTCATTTTACAATGTTGTGTCAAATTTCAGTGTAGAGCACAATTTTTCAGTTATACATGGACATACATACATTCATTGTCACTTTTTTTTTTTTGCTGTGAGCTACCACAAGATTTTGTATATATTTCCCTGTGCTATACAGTATAATCTTGTTTATCTTTTCTACAGTTTGAAATCCCAGTCTGTCCCTTCCCACCCCCCGCCCTCTTGGCAGCCACAAGTTTATATTCTATGTCTATGAGTCTGTTTCTGTTTTGTATTTATGGGTTTTTTTTCTTTTTTTTTTTAGATTCCACATATGAGCAATCTCATATGGTATTTTTCTTTCTCTTTCTGGCTTACTTCACTTAGAATGACATTCTCCAGGAACATCCATGTTGCAAATGGCGTTATGTTGTCAGTTTTTATGGCTGAATAGTATTCCATTGTATAAACATACCACATCTTCTCTATCCAGTCATCTGCTGACGGACATTTAGGCTGTCTCCATGTCTTGGCTATTGTAAATAGTGCTACTATGAACATTGGGGTGCAGGTGTCATCCTGAAGTAGGGTTCCTTCTGGATATATACCCAGGAGCGGGATTCCTGGGTCATAGATAAGTTTATTCCTAGTCTTTTGAGGAATCTCCATATTGTTTTCCACAGTGGCTGCAACAAACTGCATTCCCACCAGTAGTGTAGGAGGGTTCCCTTTTCTCCACAGCCTCTC
This sequence comes from Camelus bactrianus, assembly GCF_048773025.1. Classification (NCBI taxonomy): domain Eukaryota; kingdom Metazoa; phylum Chordata; class Mammalia; order Artiodactyla; family Camelidae; genus Camelus; species Camelus bactrianus. The sequence continues at coordinate 1,332,638 of NC_133552.1, read as the reverse complement.
CAGCATTTGTCATTTGTGGACTTTTGAATGATGGCCATTCTGGCTGGTGTGAGGTGATGCCTCATTGTAGTTTTGATTTGCATTTCTCTGATAATTAGTGATATTGCACATTTTTCATGTGCCTATTGATCATTTGTATTTCTTCCTTGGAGAATTGCTTGTTTAGGTCTGCTACCCAATTTTGGATTGGGTTGTTTGTTTTTTCTTATTATATCATATGAGCTGCTTATTATTCTGGAGATCAAGCCTTTGTTGGTTTCATCGTTTGCAAAAATTTCCTCTCATTCCGTAGGTTGTCGTTTTGTTTTACTTACGGTTTCCTTTGCTGTGCAGAAGTGCTGGGAAGGTTTTGATTACCAGTTCACCTCCGTTCTTGTTTGGGTATATTCACATTTTCTGTTTCTTCTTGAATTCGTTTGCTAGTTCCCACTTCTTTGTCCGTTTGAGGTAGGTTATCCAACTTGTTGGCATACATTGTGTGTACTATTCTCTCAGGATCCTTCTTATTTCTGCAGGATCACTTGTAATGTCCCCATATTCATTTCTGATTTTAGTAATTTAACTTAAGGCTTCTCTCCTTTTTATAGTCAAGCTAGGTAAAGTTTTCCAATTTTGTTGATCTTTTCCGAGAACCAACTTTTGATTTCACTGATATTCTCTGTTGTTATTCCTCTCTCTCTTGTTTATCTCAACTCCAGTCTTTGCTCTCTCTCCCGTATGCTCGCTTTCACTGCAGTCAGCCCTTCCACTGCCTCTCCAGTGTGTACAGTCAAGCTGCTGATTTGCGATCTTTCTTCTTTTTCAATGTGCACTTTCGCAGCAGTAAGTTTCCCTGTTGGTGGTGCTTCTACTACGCACCGTAAGCTTCAGTATGTTGGGATTTCATTTCTTTTCTTCTCAAGGTATTTTCTAATTTCCTTTGTGATTTCTTCTTTGGTCCGTTGGTTATTTAAGAGTATGTTATTTAATGTCCACATGTTTGTGAATACTTTAGTTTTCCTTTTGCTCGTTTATAGTTTCATCCCACTAATAGCAGAAAAAATATTTTGTATGATTTCGGTGTTTAATTTTATTAAGGTTTGGGGTTTCGTTTGGGGGGGGTGTTTTTGTTTTTTAACTGTCACATAGTCTGTCCTGGAATGTTCCATGTACACTTGAGAAGAATGTGCATCCTGCTGTTCTCGGGAGAAGAGTTCTGCATGTTTGCTGGTCTCACTGGTTTGCGGTGTTGCTCACACTCTCTAGTTCCTTCCTTATCCTCTGTGTGGCGGTTCTGTCCTTTGTTGAAAATGGAGTATTGAAGTCTGTTCCTGTAGAACTGGGTTTTTTCCCTTCAGTTCTGTCAGTTAGGCAAGTTTTAAAAAATTATGTAGAGGGTAAGATCATCTCTCTTCCCCTGATTATATATGTGTATAAATAAAATACAGTCTGCAAGGATATTGGCCAAATTGTTAGTAATTCACTGTTTTGGAAATCCTGGCTTTTATATTTCCCTTTTGTTCTGATGGTTTTCTAATTCATCTGAAACAAACATTTATTATTTGTATAAAAAAGAAAAAGTAAAAATACTTCTTAAAGAAATCTGCATTTTCAAGGTGAGTGAAACAGGAAGAACCCGTTACAGAGATTTTTAAAATAAAATAAGACCATTGACCGAGGGTGAGAGAGCAGTGTTGTGGGAGTCGGGAAGTGTTTGGTCAGTCGTGTAGGTGTCCAGAAAGGTCCGGTAGGGTGGTAACTGGGGAGAGAATGTGGATTTGGTCATCAGCGCGGGTCACTAGGACCTTTGGCAGATCAGTGTCAAGAGAGTGGTGGGCAGGTAAAGAGAGAATTAGAAAGAAATGCAAATGGCAGGTATAGATTGTTTTTCCTAAAACTTTTTTTTCTAAAAGGTGCAAAACGGAGAGGAGGATGTTATGAAGGAAAACAAAGGGTAATGAAAGCATTTTTTAGAAAGACTTCATAGCCAAACAATTCTTGATATCAGAAATGTCTGTGCTGTGTCCTACAGTGAAATTTACTCTAATTTTTTCATTTTAGGGTTTCAAGTGGAGGTTGTAAAAACTCAGCACTCTCAAAATACTAATGTCTCATATACTTATAAATAATGTGTGTTAGTGACTGTTTTCTCTTTACCTAACTTGGTGATTCACTCCTCTGACTTTCTCTCATTAGACATGTGTATTTTCTTCCTCGTGTGACATCAGCTATTCACTCTTGTGCTCAGCATCATCAAAGAATTTCCCCCATTTTATGTTCTTTCAGTCGAATCTAAGTTTTGCTTTGCTCTGCCTTGTTGTAGCCATAGGCCCAAGCTGTTCTAATGAAGTTCAGAATTTACATGGCTTTTTCTCTGTTTCATTGTTGTTGTTTTTATGCAGCTCTTGAGTCGACCAATTTAGATTCTTATAATGTTTCCACTGTATTATTCATTGGAATGCAATTAAACTCTATCAGAAAGCATTTAGCGAAATCAAGACTTGAGTAATTCTGAAGGCTGAATAATACGTCCTTTATGCATATGATGTACTTCACCTTCATTTGTCATCGTGGGCAGGAGGAAGAAGAATGTTGGTTGCATTCCTGCGGATCATGATGAACAGCAAAACAGGGGAAGACAGAGCCAGCGCAGTGACCCGTGATCTTCATGTATAAACAGAAAGAGAGAAAACAGTCTGAGATTTATTAGCTCCTAAACTCACTTCTGCCTGGTATTTATCTTTCTGGACTTTTGCAGATAATGTACTTTATTAATAGTAATCGATGGGGCTTACTTAAACCATGTCCCCAGGCCTCTTTACGGCGTGCTGGCTGCCTGTTCGCCTTTGTTATCTGCCAGGTTTGGAGGAGAGCGGGGTCATCCTTGGGCTCCTACTGCACACGCCAAAAACCTCAAAAATGCACTCCTTTGAGAATTAGGTTATCTAGCCGAAACACCAATGTCCCTCATTCAAGTTCTTTTCCATTGAATTCCAAGTTTTGGTGCTAGTTTTTACTAAATTGCGTTAGCCTTACAGCTCCTTAGTTCTCAGCTGTAGTGACCTTCGTTCTCACCACTCACCTCCCGAGCCCGTCACCAGTTTGCAGCGTCCCACACTCTGGCAGCAGCCTGTCTCCCCACCTTTCCTGCTCCCTCTCACTCGGCGCACCTGTTCTTGACCTCGTGAGCCTCTGCTCTCAGGTATTCCGTTCTTCCCAGGCTCTCGACCCCCTGGACCTCCTGCGCTCCCTGTGGTGCATGGTTTGTCACTTTGTCACTCTTTCAGAATTGCTTTCCGATGTCGTTCCCCTTTGTCTTTTGGAACCTAGACTTCTGTGAGCTGTAGCTGTTGGAGCAGAGGGAAGGGCCGAGGGCTGGGGTGCTCGGCTGTTCCAAAGGTGAAAAGATTGTTTCCCTAAAGAAGTCTTTGTACCTACCTCTCTCTTTTTCAGTGAAAAACTTGGGGATGATTTTCCTAAAGCATTTGCGTCTTTGCTTTCTAGCTGACACCGTGTGACCAAGAGCTTTATGGAGTCGCTGCTGTAGGTTTTCTTCCAAAAGAGAGAACAAGGCTTAGGCTCAGTTACATCCCCGCTCTGATAAAACTTACATTTTAAATAAGTATCTTATTCTGTTTTATACTTTTTAAGTTGACTGTACAGCTAGTGCTTAGTGCCAGTTTATTGGTTGTGTTTGAAATGGGTTCTTTGCTATACCTTCCGTTTGGGGGAACCTGAGAGACAAGACCCTGCCTGAAATCATCCATTGTGATTTCAGGTTGTTCAGAATTTCCTATATTTTCAAGTTAATGCTTCAGATTTCTTATGTTTAAATACCAGTCTTTGACAAACATTCAAAGTGCTGGTGTGGATGTGCTGAAATCGGAACCCTCATAAATTTTTTGGTGGGAATGTGGGAATGTAAAATGGTACAAATACTGTGGAGAACACCTTGGTAGTTCCTCAAAACGATAAACAAAGAATTACCGTATGACCCAGCAGCTCCACTCCTAGGTGTAAAGCCAAGAGAAGCGAAAACACAGTCCCCACAAAAGCGTGCGCGTGGATGTTCATAGCAACATTATTCATAATGGCCAGAAAAACGTCCGCCAGTGGTGAGTGGATTAACAAGATATGGTATATTCACACAGTGGGATAGTCTCCAGCTATTTTTAAAGTGAAGTACAGACAGACCTCATTTCACTGCGCAGCACAGACACTGCGCTTTCTGCAAATGGACAGTTTGTTGCAACCCTGCATTGTCAGAGGAAGATTAGCATTTTTTAGCAGTGAAGTATTTTAGTTAAAGTATGTCCATTTGTAGACATGATGCTGTTGCAGACTTCATCAGTTACGGCATGGTATAAGAGTAAGTTTTATATGCCCTGGGAAACCAAAAACTTCCTGTGACGCGCTTTGCTTTGTTAAGATGGCGAATTTCCTCAAGTGAAAACAAAAGGGAGAGTGTTCCACGCGAGGGGTCGGTCAGCCAAGGTGCGCTGGCAGGGGACGGTTCCGAAAGCGGCTGCAGCAGCGCTTCTGGTCCCGTGCGCCCTTCCAGGCCTTCCTCTCTCCCCACCAAGAGGCCGAGCCGTGTCCGCTCCCCTCAGCTGAGGCGGGCGCACCCACGTGACAGCAGGCGCTTTCAAGGCTGGATCCTCAAAGGCCGCACGGACCTACAGCCATTTGCTGTGTCGTCGGAGCAGTGAAAGGTGCGAGGCCGCGCCTCTGAGGTCGGGAGGCAGGCGGGGCCGTCCGCTCTCGCCACGCGCGGCCCACACGGTGCCGGAAGCACTGGCCCGTGTGAAAGGCAAGGAAATGAAATGACACCTGCAGAGTTGAAAAGGAAAGCAGGGTCGTCTTTGTTCAGAGACGTGATTATCTGGTAGAAGACCCCCAAAGCGTCCAAGGCAACAGCTGCTGGAACTAGCAGGTGAGTTGTCAGGGTCGCGGGCGCAGCGCCTCTGCACGGAAGCCGTCGTCTGCCTGTGTGCTCGCGCCTCTGCTGCGTGCCCGCGGGCCGCACGCCGCCTCCGCGCTCAGGCAGAGGGCCGACCGCCAGCTGCGAGAGAAAGCCGGCCTTTCGCTGGTGGTTCCCTGGGCTGCGCGCGGCGCTCGGCCCCTCCCCTCGCCACGCTGGGGGAGACCCGGCCCCTCCCGCCTCGGGCCTGGCCGGTCCCGGGCGGTGGCCTCCCCGCCCTCCTGAGCTGAGCGCGCTCGGCCGGCCGCAGGCCCCAGCTTAACCCGGCTCGTACCTGGAGGAGCTTCCCTGCCCCCCCTCTTCCCGGTGTTTGCTTTCCTAGCTCCTGTCTGTCCCCCTTTATATCAGTTTTTAAACTGGAAATAAATAGTTTATGTAGATTGTTCTTAATATTTCACAATGCTTAAGGTCACAAAAAAGAAAGTCACTTTTTTTTTCTATTCAGAAATGATGTGAACGTATTTCCAGACCCTACTTAGCAAAGCTGACAAGGAGGCCAGTTCTAGCCATTTTAGGGGATAGCATTTGTCTTTCTCTAGAGGAAATACCAGAGGCTGTCTCTTGCTCTCACTATTAAATATTACAGCAGAAATAAAGCAGCCATACGCTTTGTTGAGGGAAAATAGCACCATGGAATTTGCCCTTTTTTCCTGCAGTCACCAGTTTCATTAGTGACATTAGGGAGCTTCGTTGCTCTGCTCATGTGCCGTTTTCTGCCTTGATTTCCAGAAGAGCTGTGACTGAATTCAAGCAAGTACTGGAATAATCAGCTTTTACACTAATTCTAATATTGATGCCAAGTTGTTCCATGTGTTCATGCGAAAGATATGAAATGATATAAATGTCTCCACTGTTAATTTTTATGTGTTGAAAGTCCACTTACCTCCAGCAAAATGAAATTGAATTAGATACCATTAGCAATGTTTGTGTAATTATGATTATCCAGTAACTTCATTTGGGCTACAGGCAAAGATTTATTTGACCTGGGACAACGCTTAATATGTATTAATGCAGTTTTACTTATTTTAAGTATTAAAATGGCTGTTTGCCTGTAACAAGATGTGCCTGTTCCCGATTTTTACTTCAGAATCCTCTGTAAACAGTGAAAAGCACGCAGTGGAATCTCCAGAATAGGTGGAGACCTTTTAAAACATTCTACTCCTGAGCCAAAATTCCTTCAAAGTGCTTGAAAATTTATGCCTTCCCTGCCAAGAAGAGCCACAGTGTATCTCCATCCTCATGCTCACACAACAAAGCACTACAGCCTCAACTCTGGATCTGCCTTTTTTGCTGTTAGTTTTTCCCCCATTCTGTTATTTTTATATATGAGAGCATAAATATAAATGAAAATTAGGTTTTTATGTTTGTGAAACTATTTGCAAATGATATGACTGATAACGGTTAATGTCCAAAATATATAAGCAGCTCATGCAACTCAGTATCAAGAAAACAAGCAACCCAATGAAAAAGTGGGCAGGAGACCTGGGTAGACGTGTTTCCAGAGAAGACGCACACAGACGGCCAGAGGTGCGTGAGAAGGCGTGCAGCCTCGCTGAGGGTCAGAGAAACGCGGCCAGAGTCACAGTGGGCTGTCGCGTCCCGCCCGGCAGCACGGCTGTCGTCAAAAAGTACACAGATAGCAGATGGTGGTGAGGATGTGGAGAAAAAGGAACCCTCATACATTGTTGGTGGGGATGTAGATTGATGCAGACGCTGGAAAACAGTATGGAGTACTCCAAAAAAAATAAAAATGGAACTACCACATGAGCCAGCAGTTCCATTCCTGAGTATTTATACAAAGAAAATAAAAACACTAATTTGAAAAGATGCACGCACGCAGCGTTCATAGCAACATTGTTTACAGTAACCAAGATGTGGAAGCAGCCTAAATGTCCATCAGCAGATGAAGGAATAAGGAAGATGTGGTTTATATGCCCACACACGATGGCATACTACTCAGCCAAAGAAAAGAAAGAAATGTTGCCGTTTGTAACAATATGGATGGACCCAGAGGGTGTTATGCTTAGTGAAGTGTAAGTGAAGACAGAAAGACAAATACTGTATGTTATCATTTATATGTGGAATCTAAAAAATAAACGAATGAATAAAACCAAAAAGGAACAGCCTCACAGATACAGAAAGCAAACTAGTGGTTACCTGTGGGGAGAGAGAAGGGGAAGGAGGGGAGGAGGTCCAAATGACTGTGTATGAAATAAATAAGCTACAGGGATGCGTTGTACAGCACAGGGAACACAGCCCATGTTTTACAGTAACCGAATGGAGCATAATCTGTAAAAGTTATTCAGCACCATCTTGTACACCCGAGACTAATATTACATTGTACATCAATTATACTTCAATTTTTAAAAAGTAGGGGGAAGACTGCCAAAAAATACACCCATGTATCTACATCTGTTCAGTGTGTCCTTGTGTTGTCGCTGTGGTCAGGTGGACAGGGTCGTGCTCCTCCGGCGGCAGAGCAGACTGGACTCTGGGCTGATTCTCTGGTCCCCTCCTGGAGCAGCCCGCAGACGAGGGGTACAAACAGGCCCGCCTGGGGAGAGGCGCCGAGACAGCCCCGAGCATTCTTCTCCTCGGGGAGAAGTCTGTGGACGCGGGAGGAAGGAAGTGAGAGAGACGGTGTTCTCCTAGTCGCTCTGCCTCATCCTTCTTTTTAACCTGAAAATGAATTTTACATCAGAGAATGTCCCGCAAACTTTTTATCAGCAAAGATACAACTTTTTATCATTTTCTAATTATCGATTCCATTTTGAAAGCCTTTCGCCAGACAGGCTCACTAAGCACATGGTTTCCCCATCTTTGATGATCACACGCACACACAGGTACCAAGCAGAACCTGGAATCCGCATGAAGTAAGCAGTATTAGCGTTCTGAGTTACCATCAGGAGCAGCCGACTGCCTCTGTGACCGTCGTGCTCGGTGCTCCCAGGGCTGACTGCGGTCCGCAGGATCCGCTGCTGCTCTGATGGAGCGCGGGGCGTCTGACGCCTGCTTTTCACCAGATTTTGAAAGATCTGCGAGAGAAAAGAAATCCTCCAGCGCCGCACCATGACCGGTGCCTGTCGCCGTCACAGGGCCTTGCTTGCTTGTGAAGTAGGGACCGTACTCTCCGAGCCACGAAGCCGCAGGGGTCTGAATGAGAGGACCTTCTGGGATCTTCTGATCTTTTACTCAGTTATTCATTGAATGAACGTTTCAGTACTCATCACCACACACATGGAGTCGGCCTCAGTAGTGTTTCAGATTGGTTCTGACGGGGTTCTGTGTCACATTGCCAGTTGTTGGTGATTTTATTGTTGCCTTTCATTCACATGGTATTGAATTTTGTTGGCTTAGCTGTTTGGCATCCAGACTTGTCCTGCACCTCTTCCTCACTCAGTTTCAGGTAGAAGGGTTTTTTTAAGCCCAAAGATTTTTGAAAGACCAGATCTAGCTCTGAAGCAGATAATAAGACCCCTTAAAAAATCTTATTTCTGAAAAATTGTTCATATTGACCGCAAGATGTTCCTGTGGGGTCATCAGTTACTACTTCCTAGAGTGCGACTCAGCTGCGTGTAAGGGTTAGTCTGTCTGTAAGAAACCGATGAGGCTAGCCCTAATTGTCTAAAAATAAAAGCATGTTTGGTCATGTATAATTTGTGACATAACTTTAAGAAAAGCAATATAACGCATGTGAATCATGATCAATTAATTTTTTAAGTTGATAGGAAATGCAAAGATAGGTAAAATACAGCTTTCTGAAGTTTATCAGCATTCTGTTACTACGTATTCCTATACACACATTCACACAGACACTTAGATGTGTAAATTAAACGGTAGCTTTTATCTGTTTGATGATCTCATGTTGTAATAGCACCTGACATTAGAATCTGGGGTTACTTGTCATTGGATAGCACGTAATAGTTTATCAGTGACGAATAATTATCCCAAAATAGTAACTCTGAAGCTTATAAACATGGTCATAGATGCTTCTAAAAATTATACAGTCATATTCACAACTAGTGTTTGATTAATAATGCAAAACTAAAATCTTGGGGATGTATTAACAATAAATAATAGAATTTGTCCCTCGTAGGTCTATAGGCCAAGTTTAAGCACCCCAAACTGCAGAAAACGCCCATTTTAAAGTATCCTTTTTTTTTTTAACTTGTCACCTGAATTTTCTTAGAACATGTAATTATACCGAAGGAACTTTATGGATAAGATAATTTTGAAAGCAAGAAGGGAAGTTTGTGATGCGCATGGCTTACATAAGAAACAAAATAAACAAAGTATTTTCCAGTGTTGTTCTGAATGTGTAAAATGGCTTGAGGCTATCTTCAGAGTAAGTCTCAGCAAAAGAAGCAGGTGATTGCTTTAGAATTACAGTGGATAAAAGGAAACGTCAGCATAAAGAAGATGTCCGGAAGCCTGACAGAACTTTAACCTCCGTTACCCAGAGGGAAACTCTTAGAAGCAACATGGCTTTAGAATGAACAGGCCTGCTGGCTAGCCTTTTAAATCTGACTGGAGAGCTGAAAGCTCAAGGACTTCTCAGAGTTCTAAAAAGGTAGCTTTCTAAAGCTTGAATTTGCATTTCTTTTAATCAATGAAATCAAAAAGAGACAGACTTTAATAATCATGTGAAGGAAGAAATTATGTTTGGCGCAAATTTATTTATCTTAGCTGAGATGAGTCAAAGATGATTCTAAGGCTTCATATGTCTGGAAGGGAGTTGTGGAACTGAAAATAGGCCGTAGATCAACTACCCTGTGTGTGTATGTGTGTGTGTGGGTGGGTGTGTGTGTGGGTCTGTGTGTGTGTTGGTGGGTGTGTGTGGGTCTGTGGGGGGGGGTGTGGGTGGGTGTGTGGGTCTGTGGGGGGGGTGGATCTGTGGGGGGGGGTGGGTGTGGACTTAGAATTCTCTGGCTCATAACTTTCGTTTACAGATATTAGCTAAATTTGCCAAACTTCTATTTCTCATAAACATCTAGTTGTTTGCCCTCTTCGTCTTTTAAGTGATTTTCTTTCTTGCTGGGCATTGGGTTTTACCAGTGCTGGGTGCTGAGTGACGTTCCTCCTTTGCTGCAGGTAAAACTTCAGTCAAGAAGCTGACAGACAAGGTAAGGGATGAGGGGTCTGCTTTTCTTTCCTTCTTGTTAAGGTAGAAAACAAGCTTCCATAAGTTAAATTGAAAGGTGATAATATGTGTATTCAAAGGACATCGAGGACGTCCTGGCGGGAATCAGAAGAGCTAGTTGTGGGTCAACGTTTTTCAGAGACCTTGGCGATAAAGGTAATTTTGATTTCATGTTAAATTTCTGCTTGTGTTTTCTTTAACCAAAATATTACTATTAAGGAATTAGGTTATGAGGTTTGCAACTGCGTGTTGGAGAGTCTACACAGAGAATGTTGTGATGCTGTGTTGCTTACGAGGTGTTTTAAAACATAATAAAATGCTCACTATGTTGCAAGTACCCTTCTCAAACCCTTTGAACAATTACAGATAAATTATTTAAACACTGATTTTAATTAAAGCCTGAAGACAAGGAGTGAGGTGGGGCATCTAAGGTAAGACGAGAAAGCCTCAGACACAGTGCGCAGGAGCACCAGCACCTGCGGGAGCAGGGCGGAAGGGGTGCCCCTGAGAGAGTCCCAGCAGAGGAGAGGGGAGCGGGCCCAGCGGCCCGAGGGGCCCCGGGGAGGGAGGGAGGGAGCTGCCAAGGAAACCAGGGGTCGCGTCAGCCGACTGAGGCACGCTCATTAGATGAGAAGCAGAGCTTTAGACATGTCGGCAAGAGCAGGCGTAGTGAGGGGCGGGTTCTGAAGCCAAACTGCAGAACGTGGGAGGGAGCGGGGACACCAGGAGATGCCGCAGGGCAGGGGAGGGGGACCAAGAGGGCCTAGAGGGCAGTCTTGGGGGCAGGGCAGGAGGCCGGGGGACATTGGTTTATGGTAGAGAAGGGACCTGGGCTATCCCTTGGCCTGGGAGAGAGAGGTGGAAACACCAGAGAGCAGGACAGAGTTCCGGGAAACGTGCGAGAGAGGGCTGTCCCCGGAGCACAGGTGGACGGCGTGTCCTCAGGTGGAGAGCACTTGCCTGGTACCCGCAGGGAAGGATGAGCACGTGGGTGTCCAGTGCCCCTGCTGGCAGAGTTAGTGGTAAGAAGCTGAGGCGGGTTGGGAGGGTCACTTTGATTTTCTTTACAAAGTAGGAGGGTGGAGAAGGAGAAGGCCTGAAGGCAGCTTCTGTGGTCAGTAACAAGAGCTGACAGGGGAACATGGGAAGGTTTCTGGGAAGCCTTGAGGGGCCAGAAGACAGTGTAGGTCACGAAAGAGCCGTCAGCCCGTCGGTGCAGCTATGCGATGGTTCTCCACGGCCTCTAGTGGGAACAGGAATGCCGTTCGGCTGTATAGGGTTAGGGTTCTGCAGGACACACGGATGGAAGAATGGTTGTGGGAGTTAAGAATGTTGAGAGCAACATTTTTACTTAAAAGTGTAAGAAGTTTTAAGTAACGAGCCTTGGCATCTAAGCAAGATCATAGAAAAGAAAGTAAAACAGGAAGAGAGATGAAAAGAAGAAAGCGAGAAGGAGGGAGAGGGGGGCTGGGAACAGGTGAGCTGTGAACCCACGAGCGAGCAGGAGACCCTGTGAGGTCGAGAGCAGGGCGTCTGCCCTGATGAGGTCACAGGTGAAGCAGCTCCAGGTTCTTTCCGGTTCAGGGTATGGCTGTGGATTAGATGGCTGGAGCACTGACGTCATGTGTGTGACCACAGGGCTAAGGGACAGTGTCGTCCTGTGTGCTGAAATCGCCTGGGACGATGATGTTGAGGTGAGAGAAAGGCAGTGAAGCAGGGGCCGGTCTTTGGGACTGAAAGCTACAGCGCGGGCGGCGTGGTCGAGGACCAACCACAGAGGAAGCAGGAGGCGGCCTGGCTCGGTGGTGTTCGCCTCAAAGTAGCGGGTTTGTCCGGAGGTTGGAAGAGTGAAGGTCTGGAGTTAGCACTGCAGTGGGAGACAGGGGTCACCCCCGTCGGAGGGCCAGCCGGGCGCCACACCCTCCGGGGGGGCTGGGCTGAGCGAGTGGAGGAGTGGGGTCGGGGCAGAGCCGTGGAGGCCGGCGTGCAGGTGTGAGAACACAGATGTGCAGAGGGGCTGCCAGGGGTGTGTGGAGTTGGGCCGGAGAGGTGACAGAGCCTAAATCTGCATGGCTTTGCAGGACCTTGACCTCGTCTGAGAGCAGTGGGCTGCCGTCAGAGAGTTGTCAGAAAGTGGCAGATCCGATGGGAAGACCCCTCTGGGGGAGGGCGGCGAGTGGCCGAGGGGGTGAATGACCCGAGACAATGGGAGGTTTTGCAGCCCCAGCGCGGGATGTGCCAGAGCAGGGGTCGTGGGACGGAGAGCAGGGGTCGTGGGACGGAGAGCCGGGTGTGATCTTGACTGGCGTCTTGGTGACAGAATGGACAGGCTGGGTTAGACTGCATGTGAGGGAGGGGAAAGGGGTCCGGGATGAGGCCCAGCGCTCTGGCCTGAGCAGCTCGGTGATGACTGTGTGGGTCACGGAGGCTCCGGGGCGCGGGAAGGAGGCCGTGTCTGCAGGGTCGGGAGGGGCCGTGCCCGGTGGAGGACGTGCGCTGTCCTCCCTGAAAGGCTTGGGAAGCCTGGGTAAAGCGGGGACACCAGGGGCCCTGGACAGAGCACCTCACTTTAAGGGAGGGCGGCGAGCAGGGCGGAGCCCGAGGAAGAGGCCTCGGGGTGCCAGGGCTGCGCCAGGCCGCTTCCAGAGCCCGCTGTGCCCGCGGCGGCTCCTGCGCTCAGGCCCTCGCCCTGGGGGCCCTGTGCGCATGCTAAACACCTTTCCTGCTCGCAGGAGTCCTACGCCGTTATCTCGTACCCTGTTTATAGACAAGTTACCCGAGGCACCAGGAGGTCAGGTCACCTGCCCGAGGCCAGATGCAGTTGGTGAATGCAATTCATAAATGTTTTCAGCTTTACTCTCATACCTATTCGAGCCAAATGTCACTTAGGAGGTGTCGTTTGAAAATGCTCATACAAATAGGCGAAGGACCTCCATGGGTCCTTTTTATGTAAGGACCAGTCTGTGACAAGTATAGAAAAGTATTCACCCACAGTTGTGATAAATTAATGGCAGATAATGTTCCTTCCTGTTGGCCACAGAAGGAGCTGGAGAATTAAACAGCACATGCAGTTTCCTAGCTAACTTTCTGCTATTGAATATAGAAGAGTTTTTACAGTTATCCTTGAGAGATTTACAGCATTCTCAAATCACATTACTTTTTTTTAACCTTTGTATGTAAACGTTAGCTTCAAAATGAGAATATTTGTATCACACAACACTCCATGGAGGAGGAAGACAATGAAAGAGCTCTGGCGTCTGAGCTCCGTGGAGTCGGCACTGACCAGCTGCTTATGGGCGAGAAGTGTCAAGTCCTGCCCACTCGCCAGGGGTCGGAGTCCAGTGGACTCACAGCCCTCGAGTCCATTCTGCGATGTTAGTTCCTTGTACTGAGCTGCCTGTCTTCGCACCATCCCACCCGCCCTCTCCGGACTCCTTGGTCAGCACCAAACCTGTCTACTTTCGAGAGGTTAAAAAGCTTCTTAACTGTTTAAGTGGGGATTTACTGGGAGGTGGTCTGTGCGTATGGAGAAGAGGGTGTGTTTGGGGCCAACAGACATACGTTCACAGTTTCCTGGTTTCGCGACCTGAGGAGGTACTGGCCTTCCTCGCTTTCGTCACCTTTGAAACAAGCTAGTGATCCCTGCGCGACGATGGCTAAGAGTTTAATGAGTAAGATGTTTTTAACATTTATAGTATCTGGTACCTAGCCCCAAAAACCATGTTAGGAGCATAGCTTTAAGCCTGGTTTGGCTCCCCAGCTCTGGCAGTTAGCTGGTGACCTCGGGCAAGCCAGTCCGCTTGCTTGTCACTGTGTGTCTGGCACATTGTATGTTTATAATTGGTAATATTATCATTGATCTGTGTTTTCATAAGGTTTCATATTAACTGGACCTTGGCCTCTCATTAAGGAATTTCTAAATTAAAATAAATAATACCTTCTAAATCATAATTAAAGATTTTAGGAAATGGTCATTAATTCGGCACTTAAAAGTGGATTTTATGTGTAATATTTAAATCCCAAATGGTGATACTTAAATTGAAGCTGTGGCTTTGAGATGTCCTTTTGCTACAAATGCTTTTCTGAAAGCATTTTGGGGTTTTAAGAAAGATACTCTGTTTACAGTTGTGAAAACTTGGGTAGTGTCCGTGGATATAACTCCATTGTTTCATCGTTGATTTTTTTCCCCTAAAGTAAGGAAGGCAGGGAGAGTCTATAATAATTCTGACTTAACGGCAAAATATTAGAAGCAGCAGTGGGTTAATTCAGCGTTTGTGTAAAGCACTAACATGGGTATATGTAATAAATATATTAATATTTACACCACTAATAAATATATTCACACGTGTTATATTTATATATTAATATAGTAATGAAATAAATATAATTTAGAAAGTCTTTTAAATATTACTTTAAAGGCAAATTCATAAAATGAATGCTGAAAAGAGAAAGTTTAAACCATTTTAAGGAGGCAGTATCTGGGAGAAGAGCTTAATCTGTGGTACTTACGAGAGGGACCATTTGCAAAGACCTCAGACGCTCCCCTCGCTTCTGCAAAGACATCCTTCCGCAGCCTCCCGGCAGGCAGTACCCTCCCCCGAGCTGGGAGCTGGGAGCTGGGAGCGGGGCCTTGAGTGCTGCCTGTGCCTGCACAGCCCGCCAGGACACCCTCCCGCCACTGCCTGTCCCGGGCCCCCCCCCCCCCCCAGGAGAGCGAGCTGAGACCCCAGGACACAGGCCTTGTTCTTTCTCATCTTTTTAGTTCTGCTGCACTGCACCGTCTCTCGCACTTTCTAATTCAGCCACAAATCCTCCAAGAGGAAGAACGTGTGCGGTCATTTCTGTATCGCTAGCTGCCTGTAGCGTGTTGCCTAAAACGCTCTCCAGCACAGAGCAGACGCTCGTCTAAAAGTGACTGACTAGTATCGCTAGTGACAGTCATCCTCGTCCGTTTCTCTGAGCCCTGATCATTTTTGTTGTGTAACTTCAGTTCGCCTATCTCTGTCGAAAGTAGGAAGGCTGCAAGTTTTTCAAAATATTTTCCAGTTAAGGGGGAGGGTATAGCTCAGTGGTAGAGCGCGTGCCTAGCGTGCACAGGGTCCTGGGTTCAATCCCCAGTGCCTCCATTAAAAATAAATAAGTAAATAAACCTAATTACCTACCCCCCCAAAGAAAACAAATAAAAATATTTTCCCGTTAAAACTTGTAAGTAATTTTTATTGATCCTCTTCCAAGTTAGGACTAGTTGGTGTTATTTTCTCAGCAGTGAAATCCGCTTAGCGGTGATGCTTTTGTAAGTTTTAGAAAGACTGTATCAACCATTACCAGTGTCCAAATAAAACCATGAGATTATCGTGTAATTGTTACTTCTGTTTCATTAAAACATTTTTCTTTTGATGTCAACTATTTCTAAGATAAAAATGAAATTTCTGCCTCCTGGTGACCAAAAATGTTATCAGCTTGATACTTTATGATTTGCAACTATTATATAGAATGCTTTTCCTTTTCCTGAACTAGATATTATGTAATTGAAGTTATTCAGTGTAATACCATATGTTATATGGTGTACACTTATTTCAAAGTACATTACCTATAAAATGCTGCCACTTAATTGAAGTAAATAAGTCTAATCATGGCAGAACTGAACAGAAAACATAATTTTTCAAACTGCACTTCCCTACTATTGATTACAAGATTGTATCTTAATACCATGTAGTCTGCGCTCAGAATCATGAAGATAATTATCAAAATTGGTAACATTTATAGTGAAGTATATCCTGTGCAGCAAAGAATTTAACAAACTTTCAGGCAGTTTTCTCTTTACGTAAAGGAAGAAAGGGCTCTGCGCTGAACCCGCGGCGCCCGCGTCCGGCCCGCCTGCTTCAGCTCCGCAGCGTCTTCTCCAGACCCCTGCTGCCGTGCTGCTCCCTCCCACGTCACTGTCTTTCTCCACTGCCTCATCCCTGTCTTATGTAAACTCAGAAAATGTTCTCCCATTTTTAAGGAAAAAGATTCTTTCTCTGACCCCACATCTCCTGTTAGCTGGCTCCTACTTTTCTGACCCCTTTTCACAGCCGAACCCTTTGTTTTATATTGTGTCCACTTCTTGGCTTCCCACTCATTCTTCAGCCAGCTTCAGCCTGGCCCGTCCTCTGTGGACACCGCTCCTGTCCAGGTCAGCCTGGCCCGTCCTCTGTGGACACTACTCCATCTAGGTCCCAGTCCAGCCTGTGTGACCCCAGTGGTGTTTCTCATGGCAGCCGTGACCCCATAGTTCCTCCCAGCGTTTTCCTTACCATCCTCATTGTTTCTTCTCTGTCGCCTTTGATGGAATTCAACCAGAATCACGTAAACTGGGGAAATCAAACAGTGAGGTCAGTTCTAATAGGATGAGTTTGAAAGATGGAGCAGGCTAGTCAGGCCTAAAAGAGCAATGAGAAATTCTGTGTCTCACAGGAGATAATGAGGTTTAAAGCAAGGCTTAACAAATTTTGAAGAAAGTGGGAGGCCACCTGGCAAATGCAGGGCAGTGTCTCGAGGCCTGAGGTGTGCAGTGAGAGCGGAGGCGTCTGCAAGCAGGGAGCAGACGTCCGTTTTCCTGGTGTGACGAAGGCGGCCAGCGGTGGTAGCTCCCACAAGCCAGGGGAGCGGGGGCCTTGAGAGCAGCAGGGCGACTCGAAGGGCAGGCGAGAAGGTACTCCAGTTTCCCAGACTGCTGCGTTACAGTTGTGCCTCTTTGAGCAGGGGGTGCGGGGCACCTCCAGATTTTCTTTCTTCTCTCGACACAGAGACCGGTGCTCTGTCATCCAGCCTCCACTTGCGGCCGCGAGGCTTGTGAAGCAGTTTTCCGCGTTGCCAGGGGAGGCGTGGGGAGGGTTGTCGCTGGTGGCGTCCAGTTCGAGGGTTCTGCTGCACGTGGTCACATCTGGAAGCCACGGTTCTGTCTCTGGAAGAAGGGGTGTGCATCTGTGTATCTTTACCAGCTCCGCCGCTTCTGTACCGTAAGGGAGGTAAAACTGAGAACTGTTTTCAGAGGATTCTAAGAAAGATTATTAGTAACTTCTTTGTTACTTGTTCCCGTTGACTTCCAGGTACATATACGTATCTGTGCGGCTCTGGCTCTGGCTCTGTATGTATGCCTTTCTAACATCAGGGAGATAAACTTGTCAGCCTAGCCACACACTGTTCTTGCTGAGGAGTTCTGGTTCCCCGCCCTTTATGCAGCTAGAGGGCTCTATATTCTCGGAATGAACAGGGGCGTCATTCATTTCCAGGATTTTTTTTTCGGCAGGGGAGGGGGAGAGGAGGGAGGTAGGTTTACTAATTTATTTATTTTTAGAGGAGGCACCAGAGATTGAACCCAGGACCTTGTGCATGCTAAGCATGTGCTCTGCCACTTGAGCTATACCCTCCCCTGCATTTCCAAGATTTCTTAAAGAATAAAAAGTCAGTATTTCTAGATGGTTAGGGAGAAGGCCCTTAGTGATGGACTATTGAAAAGATAAACAGAAAATGGAAGTCCAGAGCAGAAAGTTTGGGTTTTTTTCCTTTAGGCGCAGTCTGTGAAGATATTCAGAGAAGGACAGGGGGCTTTACGTGGAGCTGGAAGGAAGGGAGGAGGGAGGGGCTGCAGGCGAGGTAACGTGACAGCGCTCGTTTCAGAGTCGGGGAGGATCAGAACACAGGCGCTGGCAGCTGCAGGGGGGACAGGGACACCCGGCTTCCTGCCGTCCACGCGGCGCTGCAGGTCGCGGCCCCACTGAGGACGTAGCAGCGCAACTCGCCGAGGACGAGAAAAGTAAGCCGCTGACGGGCAGGAGCCGCGTGTCCGTGCAGAATCAGAAGTAGCGAGGCAAGGCGGTGAGGCCAGCTGGTTCCGCGCATTCCTGCGGCGCCAGCTCCCTCACCCCGGCTGTCCCGTCCCTGCTGTCACTCTGCTCCAGCCGGGGTCCGGCCCTGGGCCTCCTGTCCTCTGGGACGGCCACTTGACCGCACTGTCACTGGGAGAAGAGTGTCCCTGAGGTGAGGGAGGCTTCACAGTTCCTGTGTCCCCTGGAGTAACTAACAGAATTCTCTAAAGCCTGTGTTACCTGTGAAATAGAGGTCATTTGTTTCCACGGTTAGAGGGGGATGCGTATGCGAGTCTCGGGCTCAGTGCCTGGAGACAGGTCAACACAGGACCTCGGCGGGCAGAGTCACGTGCTGCATGCTCTCTGGGGTCTCTGCAGCCACGCTATCCCGGGTCTCCTTGTGCTGCTCCCTCCTCCTGCCCTGCAGGCGCTGGGCTGCCTGGGGTCCTCCTTCACTCACTGCCCTTCTCCTCGCTCCCTTTGGTTGTAGCATCCGTGTGTGCTGGTGACTCAGATCCCTCCTAGCAGCCCAGGCCACTCTCCCAAGCCTCCTGTGTACAAAGTAGCTGCCAGGCCACCTGCATGTGGTTCTCAGTTACCTAAAATTCATCATATCCCAGACCATCGTCCCTCAAACCTTGGTTTTTGATCTTGTTTGGTAGTAGGATTTTTCACCCAGCTCATCGAAACCCAGAAACATCTTTGAACCCTTTCTTTCTTTGCCCCTCCCATCCTTCACATGCAGTCAGACATAAATCTAATTTCGACTCCTAAATACTTACTGAATTCATTCCCTTTTCTCCCTGCCTCTAGAAAACTTAGAAACAGAACAAGAAAAAGTCTTGAGAAAGGACTTAAACAGGTTTTTTTTAGTTTTTCTCTGAAATACATGAGTTGAAATATACATTCCACTTAAAGAAAAAACACTACTGTGAATATTTTATAGGAAAGTTTCAACAGATACACTTTTTTTCAGATATACTCCTTTGTTGATATAATTGAAGTCACTTGAAGAAAAGAATAACATTTAGCTACACTTGGAGCAATTTATTCTGTTCTACCACATGAAAGCGCTGCCCAAGTGCACACTCTGTCGTAACAAGCAAAGGTGGCGGACGCTTGAAGTAAGAAGACAGCTCGCCCCCTTGCATTGCTGTAAAGAAAAGTGAATTGTCTGTTACGATTATTATGTATTGTTTACAGACTGAGCAGAATTTTCAACGTGATACTGTCCTCAAGGATTTACCAAATACAAGTTAAGATATGTCATAAGATATAAGTATGTTCCTATGATAGCTGTAGTCATTTCTGTTTGGGGAACAGAGTTCTCAAAATTGCATTCCGTAGCAAGTCATATTTTTCAGTGGTTCCAAATTTAAAATATTTCCAGGGAAGCATAGTAACTAACAGAATTTGATCATCTCTTCTAGTGGCCCTTAAGAATTCTTTACTCAGTTTTTAAATACAAATTATTTAAACTACTTCCCCATTTGAAGTGCAGTTTTGAAACATTGCCATTTCACAGCATTCATTTTACAATTCAGTGTAACAAATATGTATTAAACTGTCTCTCCTATAAATGTTCTGAAGTGTCAGTTTTCTTTAAAAGCATTTCAGAGGCAGATGGGCAGAATGCTGTTGGAGAGCTGTATTGTCTGTAATCTGTCTTGAGAGTGTAAGGTGCTGCTGTTACACTGTCTCAACTGTGTTTATTCAAGCATTTTATTTAAGTCAGTATTTCAAAGAAAGACTATGGGATTTTCTTTTTCAAAAAGTTCCCCTATGCACGGGACAAGCACCTATGTCTCGAGAAGAGGACAGTGAGGTCTCCTTTTGGCACCAAGCCCAGTTCTGCTTGGCAGATTGACCGTTTTTTCACGTTGCTGTATTCCTTTGAAAACTAGAAAAAAAAAAAATCTATTCACTCTTTTGAGGCCGCCAAGGGATGAAATCCTTTGATCCTTCAGCTAACATTAGAACATTTCTCTCAGCTCTGAAGTATGGCAGAACACATTTAATTTATTCTCCCTTGGTATAAACACTGAATGTTTTTAAGAAAAAATATCTGAAGACTTACTGTGGGCTTTCTTATTAAAGGGAAGTACACCTGCTCCAGAATAAAAACAACAGAAAAGTTGATGATGCAAAAACTGTAAGTCATTAAGAACATTTAAAATATATACATGAAGGCGCTGTAGCTGAAACATGGAATTACCTAGAGGGCAGCCCTGCCTGCCTTGCTCTGCGCTGCTTTCTGAGTCTCCACCGTGTTGACCGGGAGCCGGCAGGGGTGGTCCTCCTTCACAGAAGGATGAGGCAGACCCCTGCCGCCACCGCCTCCAGCCTGTCTTCCCTGTCTCTGAACCCCTGGATTGGCTTCCCTTCCCATTGATTCTTCCACATAGACAGTATTCCAGACAAACAGTTGCTTTTTAATGCTCATATTCAGCTTTATCAACCTTATATATGTGGTTTTCCCACTGATACTACACCTGCTTAAGTAAAATTTTCTCCCATCATTCGAAGACCATTTTTAGAATTATTTCTTCTGAGACGTCTCTGATCACCTAAACTCTGGAATTGACTTCACTGTTTTTTTAAGTCCTGTAAATCTTCTGTCAGCATCTCTCGGTGGTATTTAGCATTTCCTGTAAGCATTTGCATTTGGGCTTCCTGGTGAAAGTATACAGCGCCATCTGTTAAGAATTCTTGCCACAAACCAAACTTGAATCTGAGCACAGCTCTGGATCCAAGTACCAGTTTGCAGAAAATGTAGATGTTAGAGGAATGAGTGAAATGACACCACGGATGCACTTAGCAAAATCTTCTGGACACTCAGAAACTTTACAGGACAAATGACCAAGCTTCTTTTAACAATTAAGTTGAAATTGAGAGGGGGAAAAAGACCAGGGAGAACCTATAGAGTAAAAGAGATTTAAGACACGGGCGACAACAGAAAAATTTTAAAGTTTTGCGACTCAAAGTACACTATCAAGAGTGAAAAGGCAGCCCACAGGATGGAAGAAAATATTTGCAAATCCCATGTAGGGGGTTAATATCCAGAATATATAAAGAACTGCTACAATCCAATAACAACCAAAAAAAAAAACCAGTTAAAAACGAGCAAAGGACTGGAGTAGACATTTCTGCAAAGAAAACATTCAGACGGCTAGTTCACAAATGTTTATGGTGATTCTTTGCATTGCAAGCACGGGAAGCCTGACACTGCTTACTGGAGCAGGAGAGGAAGTTTATTTAGTGGGCAGACGTAGATCCAGCTTCAGCCCAGCTTCGTCCAGGGTTCAAACAGCCTCTTTCTGGCCTGCGTTGGAGACCAGCCCCCTGGAAGGTCCAGGCACTCGTCTGGCCTCGCTGTCCTAAGCGGGACATTCTTGCATCATCAGAGCTCGGGGGGAGTGGAGTGAGTGGCCCAGCATTCTCGCAGCGGTTCCCCCAGTCCCCGCATCTGGCTGAGCAGGGCTCAGCCCTGCAGGAGCGTGGCTGCCGCCTGGCCAGTTAGCATCTCCCTCCAGAGGTGAAGACGAGTCGTCCCACCCAGACAGGAGTGGGGAGGGATGGCTTCTCAAAGGCCAGTCAGGTCACTGCTGCGAAGATCGAATGACTTCATTTTGATAATGTAGTTTGACCTTTCGCATATTCAGATCTCTGTCATTCTACTGAATTTGTAAGTTTGCTTCAGCTGAGATGTTATGAATAGTGAACTTTGTGTAGAGATTACGCAGAATGCCGTGCAAGTGAAGCCCCTCGTGGACACCTTTGTTTGCTGGCCAACGTCCGTTCCCCTTCCTGCTAGCGACAGTGACCTGATCAGTCTTTTGTTTTTAAGCATTTGTACTAGACTCTCTTATGACGGTTCTCCGTAGTACCAAAGAGAGGTCATTTAAAGTAAAATGTGTTTTTACTTGGGTGAAGGTTCCATACAGTACATGTATGTGTGTGATCACTTCTAAACCGCCTGAAACTTGTTTTCAGTGTGTGTGTTCTCTCTCTTTCAGGGCTCGTTTCGTACACTGAGTATCTGTTCCTGCTTACAGTCCTCACTAGTGAGTACCTCAGTCCCTCAGTGACCCTGACTGTTCCTACCAGGCGGGGCGCGGAGGTTCTGTACTTGCGTCTCTGTCACTGCGGATGTTGCCGGTGCCTTGGCGTCTGTCCCTGCAAGATGACGCTTGGATCGGGTCATCCCTGGGCTCTCGGCCTCCTTTGCTCTCTGCTCCCGTAACTTTGTCTCATGACTGAAGGCTCTTTGAGCAGAAGAAACAGACCTAGCCTTCACTTAGGGATATTAAAAATGCCTCATCTGGGGGGGTATAGCTCAGTGGGAGAGTACCTGCCTAGCATGCACGAGGCCCTGGGTTCAGTCCCCAGTGCCTCCATTAAAAAATTAATTAATAAAAAGGCTAATTTCCTCTCCCCCAAAATACAATAATAAATAATTTTTTTTAAAATGCCTCGTCTGAGGTGGGCAGGGTAGAGCTCAGTGGTAGAGGGCATGCTCAGCATGCACACGGTCCTGGGTTTAATCCCCAGCGCCTCCATTAAAAAAATAATAATAAATTTTTTTTAAAACCTAATTACCCCCCTCCCCCCAAAAACATTTTTTTAAAAAGCCTCATCTGACATCCTGCAAAATTCCTGACCAGCCCTCTTCAGACTGTCAAAGCCAAGAATACCAAGGAGAGATTAAGAAACTTCCCCAGCTTGGAGGAGACCGAGGAGGCATCCCAGCTAAATGCAGCGTGTTTCCTGTGTCTGACCCTAGAGCAGAAGAAACGTGCAACCCAAATGAAGTCCATAGTTTAGTGTGAAATGCTGTCGTGTTAAGTGCTTAGTTCTGATAAAGGCACGAGGTTCCAGAAGATGCTGACGGTAGCGGCAGCTGGGTGGGGGGCCGGTGAGAGCGCGCTGTGCCGACCTCACAGCGTCCCTGTAAGTCCAGAATCACTTACGAGTAATTTTTTTAAAGCCTTACTCTTGAGAAAGGGAAATCAAGGATAATCAAATGAAAATAGCCAAGGTACTGTAAGAATACAGGAAAGCGCCGAGTATAGCTACAGAAATAAAGTGGTTGAACTACGTGTGCTCTGACGAGCAGAGCACGGCGGGGGAGCAGCACACCGTGGAGGCAGGTCAGCCTCTGCAAGCTGGTGTCCTAAGCAGGTACGGCTTTTTGTCTGTCTTAGGCACTTACGTTGTTTCTGGTGGCTCATTTCAAGTTTGAAGATCTGTATATCTGCAAATAAATTGCCTTTCACCAACATTGCCATAATTATTCATTTTTCACTTGCTTGCAGAACCCCATACTGGGTTTCATGTTGCATTTAAAATGCTGGATGCAGATGGTGATGAGATGGTTGAGAAAAAGGAATTTTTTAAGGTAAGTAGATTCTAGTTAATTTTGGTTCATTGTTGAACACCTGTTGTGTTTACACTGTACTGTAGTCTGTTTAAGTGTGCAATAGTGTCCTGTCCCAATATGCATGCCTTCATTTAAAAATACTTCATTGCTAAAAATGCTAACCATCCTCTACCAATGCAGGGTTGCCCCAAACCTTCAATTTGTAAAAAACACAAAATCTGCAAGGCACAATAATACGAGGTATGCCTGTATTTCTAATGGAATACATCATATGAATGATCTGTAATGTAAAATACACACCGGATTTTGAAGAAATAAGAAAGGACTATAAAATATATTGATTTTTGTATTGAAGATGTGATAAAGTCATAATTTTGAGATATAATTTCGCCTGTTTCTTTACATTTTTGCTGCACTTTAATGAAAATGAAACTGAGAACTACAGATGATAAATTATCTTTTATATACTTAGTCAAGAAAAATAACAAGTAATTTCAATCAGTGGCTTCACTCCAAAGAAAAGGCCTTGGTTCTGAAACGGATGTTACTTATGTAAGTTAATTAAAATGTTCATTGTGCAGGTGTCCTTCTTCTTTAAAAGGATTCCTCAGTTTAACAGACTTTTTAAGTAACTGGACAACTTCCAGCACTGGCCTCACTGGCTGAGACACTGAGAGCTGCACCCGCCGCTGCGCAGCCGCACACCTGCCCCTTCCCTCACCTCGGCT
The DNA here is from genome assembly GCF_048773025.1 of Camelus bactrianus. Taxonomy (NCBI): domain Eukaryota; kingdom Metazoa; phylum Chordata; class Mammalia; order Artiodactyla; family Camelidae; genus Camelus; species Camelus bactrianus. The sequence goes on along the minus strand of NC_133552.1, from coordinate 1,308,580 downwards.
CGCCCTGCGCTGAGGTTCGCGCACTCTGCACCCTCCTCCAGATACTTTGTGAACTTGTTAAATGTTTATAACCTACTTTTTGTAGGATCCCACTGTTTATAAATGTGTTCTCTATTTTATGACCTTCTTTTTGCTACATCATGTTTTCTTAATATTTGAGATAGTTTCTTATGTATAAAACCAAATATTTTAGTAATTAAATTTGCAAAGTCATGGTCTAGACCCTTGTCAGAGGGGTTTAACTGTGAGGTTACATTATATACAATAAACTGCACCTGTCCACAGTGTGCAGAGGGATGAGTTTTGACAAATTTATGCTCTGTGTCCCTACATCCCAGTCAAGATCTGAAACACTTCCCACGCTCCAGAAAGCCCTCTTGGGCCTTTCAGTCCGTTCTTCACCCGTCCTGGCCCCAGGCAACAACCAGTCCTCTGCTTTCTTCTAGCATCGATGTGCTCCTTTCCTCGAGTCTCACGTAAATGGAATCAGAAAGTGTGCGCTCTGTTTGCCTCGCTCGGGCCCGTCCCCGCTGCCGCGGGCGTCAGTGGTCTGCCCGTCCCCGCTGCTGGGGTGGGTGGGGGGTCTCTGTTGTGCGGACGTCGTTTCATCTCCCCAGTCCCTTGTGGACGAGCATGCTGGTTGTTTCCAGGCTGAGGCTGCTGTGAATATTCATACACAGGTCTTTGGGTGAATGTATGTTTTCTCTGACTGAATACTTAAGAGTGGGGTTGCCAGGTCATACGCTAAGTATAAATTAAGAAGCTGCCAGTTCTGTTTTCTGGGTACTGTTTTACATTCCCACCCGCAGTGGGAGAGAGTTCCATTTCTTTCGTGTCTCAAAGGCTTTTTTTCAGTCCTAAATTAGTCATCTATGTGTGTGCTCATTAATCCATCAGTGGTTTTTCTAAGTAGTTAGTAGGTGCTGATCACTGTGCCGTATACTTGCCTTTTTCCTGGTTCTAACGTGCCTACTAAAACATTCTAAATCACTTACTCAGGCCAATACTTTCCTGCTGGTCAGCACTGCTCTAGAGTATACAGGGCTAAAGATACTGAGAAATTTTTAGATGTACTTTGTTGCATACTCCTTATGACAGTTGTCTCAGATGCTGGAAAAGATTTTTCTTACTCCTGCGTTTGCAGCTTAAGTAAAAAGGCTGGAGGATTCCAGAGGATTGAAGTTGCCTGAAATAAACCTCTAGGTACATGAGGTTTCACTGTACTATTCAGAAAACAGGTGGTAATCTTATAAAATCCATTTTCTCAAAGTGGGAGAAGTTAAATGTACTAAAAGCTGTAGAGAAGACTACTGTTTAACTGCTGAAAGAATGTTTGGAATGTTCCACGTATTCAGAATATGTTATAAATAAGAGATACGGATTTGGACCCCAAAAAAGTGTTTCATTAGAAAGTCATTGTGAGCAAATGTCAGCCCCCTTCCTCCCCAGGTCTCCTCCCAGGGGCCCATGGAGCCACGTCCTGCAGGGTCTCCTTCCCTGCGGGGCAGCCTCCACCCGGGACGTGGCACACACCTGCTTCAGGAGTGTTTCAGATACTTTTTCTGCGTAATCATTCAACACGCTGAATTTGAAGAACGCTTTCTGAATACCACGGTTTTTCCTGGTCAACCTCCTAAGCCTGTAAAGGGTTCTTTGTGCTGATCTTAGAAATGAAACACTAAACTTGATAACCTGTGGAGCATGATACACTATGTCAATTAAAAATAACAGCTTAGAGGAGAAAAAGCATTTACATTAATTACTTGAATAATTATTTCATTTCCATGGTCATCATATTAGGAATCCTAAGTATGTATTCTCTTCTATTTGAAGTTTTATTGAAATAGCCAAACAGTTCTTTTCAGGTCAGAGAAGCATGTTTAAGGGGCAGGATTTGTGAGTTTTTTCAGCTTATCTGACTGTTTCCCCAGTAAATTTTATTTGTTGCTCTTCCTATCATAAGTGCTAGAAAAGTAACGAGAATTACTTTAATACCCAAAACAGAGGCATAGCAAAGTGACTTGAACGGCAAATGCAAAAGTAACGAAGAAATCTATTAATATGAAGTCTTAGGAAAATGTCCTAGAATATAAATTGCCTTAGTTTGTTTCTTTTGTGCTATGTGGTACATTCCGGTTTTGTTAACATCAGGTCTGCACGCTGTGTGGTAAGTGTATTTATTGCTCACTTCTTCATCCCAAGAACAAGTACAGTGGCAGCGCTCCGTGTAAACTCTTCTCTGTCAGCAGACCACAGGCCGCCTGCAGCGGTCAAAGCCAGTGATAATCAGTCCATTTCGTCTTTACCTCGATAGAAGGTACATCTGCTTATTTGGGATAAGAGCCAGGGTTTCAGTGTAATTTCTTTAAACAAGAGATTGATGACAAGTCTGTTTACTAGTATAGATTTCTCTTTAGGTGGTCCCTTGATTTCACAGGTCTTTCATACTGGTAGGAAGGACTGTGCTCTTAACGCAGTGGTGTAATAATTTTATTATACTATGTCTACCTGCTAATGGGGGGGCTATAGCTCCAGTGGTAGAGTCATGCTTAGCATGCGTGAGGTCCTGGGTTCCATCCCTGGTACCTCCTCTGGGAATAAATGAGTAAACCTAATCACCTCCCCCAACCAAAAAAAAAAAAAAAAAGGAAAAAGGAAACTAAATGTACCTGCTAGAGTTATTATTAACTGTAAAGGCCTTCAGTAGAATTTATTCTTCTTGATTTTGGAATAGTGTTCTTATTCCAGAACTTAATCATGATCCATTCTGAAAGCAAAAACAAGTTAAATTGACCCTAGATAGTTGTCTTCACTTTCAGCCTGAAACTGAAAATACGGATCAGTATAGAGCTGGTCGGTTTGGCAGTGGTTGTTAGACGTCGGAAATTCGTATTTGCGCGTGCCCTCCTGCTGCCTTTGTAGCTGCGTATAACCTCTTTACCTGTTTTTGGTTCTCTAGCAAAGCACCCCTATTTCTACCAGAAACTTTGCTCTTACCTCTACCTAGAATGCCCTTTCCCCACCCCCTTGGTAGCTTTTAATTATTCAGCTCTCAGCCCAGATGTCATGTCCTCAAAGACAACTCCCCAGAATAAGCATGTCTGACAGAAAGCCTGAATCTTGGCACACCACTTCATTGTCTTTTTATTCTAGTCGTAGCACAAGACTGAAAATTCTGGAATTACCTGACTGATTTGTTCACTTGCGCGTTATCTCTGTCCCACTGGATGTTGTCTACATCCCACTGGAATGTAAGTTCAGTGAAAGCACCCCGTGCCGCCCTCTGTCCGTAACCGCTGTGCTCCCAGCACGGAGACCGCACGTGGTCACGTGGGGGCACTTAGCGCAGTGCCGTCGTGACTCAGCGTCACATGCAGCCGTCTCAGAAAGCACCGTAGTAGACCAGAGAGACCTTTTGGCCTAAGAGGGTACCTGGATACAAAGTGTTCATGGTCTTTCAAATGGAGCTGTTACTACAAAACAAGATACACAGCACTGCAGTCTTCAAAGTGCAGCCGAACCTGCCGTAACCTCTCCCTGAGTCCAGACCAAAGTGCCTTAGCTAAGACTCTGGCAGGGCAGCTCCGTCTGGCACTAAACCCACATAGTCAGACTGCAGGACTGACCCTTGTTCTAAGTTCCACATGATACTGGGACAGCCTCCTGAAGAACTTCTTACTTCAGTGAGCTAATTCTGTTTGCTTTTTTGTTTTGTAACTATTTACAATGACTACGTGAAGATTATAACTATAGACAATAACTATATTGTCTTATAATAAAAGATAAGTTTTGAATGTTCTATAAAAATGTATCATTTTATGAATAACATCTGTTGTTCCTATTTTTAAAATTATCCATCTGATAAATTTGACTGATCCTTAGTACTTGACCTAACAGAAACAAACAATAACAAAAGAGATCAAATGCCCAGTATTAGCAATGAAAAGGAGAGCTCACCACACATCCTGCAGGCATCGGAGGGATAGAAGTGGAACACTGTGAGGTACTGGTTCCTATGTGACTGGGAGTTTGATAACTCAGACGAACGGACAAGTGCCTTAAGAAACAAAACTTACCGAAGCTAACGAGATGGGATAGAAATCTGAATGGCCCTTTATCAAAGGAACTGGATTTGTTATCAAAAACTTTCCCACAAAGAAATGTCCAGGCTCAGATGCTTTCACCGGTGAAACCTGTTCAAGCACACAGGGATGCAGAAATGCCCAGTTTGCACAGACTCTTTGAGAAAACGCAGGAAAAGGGAACAGTTCCCTCATGTGATGAGACCAGCACATCCCTGATGGCTGAAACTTGGCGAAGACCTAACAGGAAAAGTGGACTATAGACCACCTTTCCTCGTGAACAGAGATATGAAAATGCTTAACCGGATGGAGCAAAGCTCGTCAAGCGCTATATAAAATAACACATCACGACGAAGTGAGATTTATCCACAGAGTACAAAATTTGCTTAATAGTTGAAAACCAGTCAGTGCAGTCCATCTTAGTATTAACAGAATAGAAGAGGAACCAACACGATCATACCAGTTCATGCACACAAAGCATTTAACAAAATAAGCACTTTTGTGATAAAAGTTAGCAGGTAGGAATAGGAGAGAACTTCAGTCTGTGAAAGGCGTGCACAGAAAATTTAAAGATACATCCTGCCACAAGATGAAGTACTGGACGCTTTCCCCTTGAGGTCAGGAACCAGGCAAAGGACGTCTTCTTACCCCTTCTGTTTGACATTTTGCTGGAGATTCTAGAGATAAAAGCAATACAGGGGGAAAAGGGGAAAAGATGAGAAAGGAAGAAGTAAATCTGACTTTACCACAGATAATAGGACTAAGGAACTGACAACCAAATCACAGCCAAATCAAAGACGTGTAAGTGAATTTAGCAAGGTCTCCGGGTGGGAGATCAGTGTAGAAAAATCCATTGTGTTTCCGTATAATGGTAGCAAACTTTTGGAAAATGAATTTAAAATCAGTTCTTTTTAGATGGTGCCAAATGATATAAAAGAAGTAGGAATAAATTTAACAAAAAACATACACCAGAAACTTCAGACATTGCTGGTAGAAATTCAAGGAGACCTCAATAAATGGAGAAATACACCATGTTAATGGATTGAAGATTTGGTCGTGTTAAGATGTCACTTCTTCCCAAATTGGTCTAAAGATTCAATTTCCCCAAGCAGAAACCCAGTCGACTTTTTTTTTTTTTTAATAGAAATTAACAAGCTGATTTTAAAGAGTATATTTAAAAGCAAAGGCTCTAAACCACCCAGATCAATCCTGAAAAGCAGGAATAAATCTGGATACTCTGACACTACCTAACTTTAAGATTCTGCAGACCTGCAGTAGTGGTGACACTGTGACGTTGCCCTAAGGACGGACAGGTAGATCAGTGGAGGGGAGCAGAGTCCACACGTACATAGTCACAATTCTCAGTAAAGCCTCCAGCTCAGTTAATGAAGAAACAAAAGTCTTTTCAACAAATAACACTAGAACAAGGGATAGGATATTATGTATATGAAAAAGCCATAACCCTTGCCTCAGACCACATACAGAAATGTATTTGAGATGTATCTTACGTCTAAACATAAAAACTAAAGCCATGAAGCTTCTGGGAAAAAATATAAGAGAGTATCTTCAGGATCAGTAAGTCAGTTACTTAGGGCACTGAAAGCAGTGACCATTAAGGGAAAAAGAGTGATAATCAAAATTAACGGCTTCTGTGTATTAAGAAAATGAATAGGCAAACTGTAGGATAAGAGAAAATATTTTCCAAGCAGGTAATTGACAAAGGACTTGTGTCCAGAATATATAGTAGATCCATACAACTTAGTAGTTAAAAAAAATTAAAATCTAGATAAAAGAGTACAACAGACACATCAGAAGAGAAAATGTGTGAATAGGAGACAGCACTTGAAAAAGTGAGTTATCAGGGAAATGCACGTTAAAACCACAGAGAAGTACTGTTCTTCCAATAGAATGGCTGAAATTAAAAAGGTTGATGGCACCACATGGTGAGGCTGTGAAGGAACCAGAATTCACTTTGGAAAAAGGCTTGACAGTTTCTTATAAAGTCAGACAGACCTAACTGTTCCCTCCTGGGAATTTACCCAAGAGAAATGTTAAAGCATGTCAAAGACAACAGAGGCTGCGCAGGGAAGTTTGTGGGAGCTGCGCTGCACAAACAGTGCACACGCTTAGCAACACGGTGTCATGTGCGTGAATGTGCATCAAGAGGCTGAATCTCGTGCTGAGTCACCAAAACCACAGCAGAGGTGAGAGCTGTGTCTGCTGCCTTGATGGTGGTGGTGTGTTAGGGGGTGTGCAGAGGTTCAGACTCATCGAGATGTGTACATTACCGTGTGCAAGTTTTTGTGTGTTAAGTATACCTCAGTAAAGCTGGGGGAAAAAGAAAAAGTTTATGGCAGCTTAAGTCACAGTAGCCGAAAACTGGAGGCAGTAACGTGAACATCTGTCAGCAGGTGAATGGATAAACAGCTGTGTATTTATTCAGATGGGTCCAGCTCAGCAACAAATGGGAACGTGTCCTGATAGCAGACAACACAGATAAATCACAGAGCCACTGTGCCGAGTTATAGGAGATGATGGCAGACACAGACGACTTGATGCCATTTATTTGAATCTCTAAACCAATGAAAACTGTACGGCCCAGATTTGTGCATTGCAGTGCACGGGAGTCTTCCCCGAAAGAGCTGTGAATATTAATGACGAGTCGGGAGTGGGGGTGGGTGACTAGGGACCACGAGTGGCGGAACATGGGTAAGGCTGCACCCGAGTCATGTGTTGGGGGTAGTTTATTACAGGGTTCTCTCTGCTGTGTTTGAAATTATCCCTAATAAAAATGTTAAGAGGAGCAGTTTTAAGCAAAGTAAGAAATGTTTGGGTGTTGAACATGGCAGTATACTGATTGTCAACTTAAATAAAGGATAAAACAAATAAAAGCTCTTTAACGTTATTCCCTAAAATTGGGGGGGGGGCGAGTGTTGAAAAGTCTGAGGGCTTTAGAGAGCTAGAGACGAGCCTTATGCCTACAACAAATGTAGCAGAAGCAGCAACATTTGAGGCAGCCCTTCTCAAACTATTAACAAAGAAGCCGTCTAGAAAAAAATGGGTGGAGATTTTGTCTACATTTAATTTTTTTTAAACTTTTTTTTAATTTGCTTTCCATGTGAGGACTGGTACAGATGACACTGAACGGTAGGTAGGTTTTTAGCGTGCTCAGTCCTGAGGTACTGTTGACAGTTTTTTAACTGGCAGAAATGTAGGCCTATGAATTATCTCAAAGCTTTATAAATGCATAAAGAGAAAAGGGAAGGCTGTTTATATGATATGAATAGCTTTTTAAGAGCTATACACTTGCAATATGGCCATAAACAATCAGAAAAATTAATTATGAATAAAAATCCTCTTGAAAAATGAGGATAATCATGAAGTTTTTATATAGTGATGCCTTTAGTATATATATATATTAAGTAAGCCAGCTTTCTTAGGAGAAAAAGTGATCCAAATCATAGTAATAACAATGTTAATACTTGTATATCTTTCTCCTTTAATTCTTATGTGATCTAAGAAAAAAACTGATATTAGGAGTTATAATAAAAAATTTAATATTTAATTTAATATTTAACAAATAACTGGTATATATTTTGTAATAAGAACTTAGCATCTGTTTTTAGGTTGTTTTGAGAATTCCGGTAGACACACAGCTGAATTCATGTTTGCACTCTTTTTAGCTGCAGAAGATCATCAGTAAACAGGATGACCTGAAGACAGCAGTAGCTAGTGAAACAGAATGCCAGGTATGTGCAATAAGCCGAACGTTTCCAAACAGACGTTATTTACAGTAGCTTCTCTATTCTGTTTGTTCAAATAAGTATTCCCAGATAGTCCAGAAAGTCATCAGTAACTTGACTTTTCTAAATATTTGAGTAGAATTGCTACATTCACGTGATCCGACCTCAAGAGGCTCCCAGAAGGATGTATGTAGGCAGAATTTTCCTCCCGTCACCAGCTCCCATGTGTTCTTCCAGACAGACTTCATGCGCAAACTCTGCCCCCCTTCCTGCGCCCCCGCTGATGGGCCTGACCTTGCCCTCCCCGCCCTCCGCGGTGCACCCCCTCTCTGGATTCCTGCTTACCCTCCACTGAACAGTGCCCAGAAGATTCTAGAAGCCCCCCTCTGCCTGAGCTCCACATGCTGCCAAGTAGCCTGCTTTCCCCCACGTCTTGTCCCGGCTGCCTTTTCACCCCTTAGATTCAAGGTTTTCGTGGGTCCTGTCAGGTGACAGCCACACTGCCTACCGCTGTGTGTGGGAGGCAGGCTGGACCAGCACCTGAATCCAGCACTTCTCTCTCAAACTATATGGTTTAAACCCTTTTGTTGTTTAGTTGCTGCTGATAATCTTTTTAGTGGTTCTGTGTTATTATTTTTGTTTATTTTCTGGGAGACTGGAAGGAGGAAGGGTCTGTGGATCTGCATCACTCATTACCTTGAATGGAATCCTCACCTGTTAATTTTATCATTAGGAAAAGCTAGCGTTTTTCAAATTTCCAACATTCAGCAGAAGGTCCAAGGCTTTCCTGCTTTGATTCTCTCCATCCTGCTTCATTAGAAAATGCTAGGAGGTCACATTTTGAAATAACTAGTTTCACTATTCTGAGCTCTCTCTTTGGCCCACTGCAGTTGTGCCCACAGCTGAAGTCCCCCTGGAGCGATTCCGGTGTGTTAGCCCTCGGTGTTTTTCTCCTGCTCGAGCGAAGTCCGTAGAGAACGGTGCTATGCAGAGTAATAGAATGTTATTTGCCGTTGTTGTTACGAGAATCTTTTGTGGGTATTGTCCTAGGAGTTCTAGGCTGCTGTGTCCATTTTTGTTCTTGGTTATGATTACCTAAAATTATTATACCCTTTTTTTGTAGGAAACAACAGTGAAAGAACCTGAGATTAACACAACCCTTCAGCTACGTTTCTTTGGGACAAAAGGGGAAAAAAAACTGCATTATAAAGAGTTTCGTAAGTAAGTGCGAATACTTATATTCATTTAGGGAAATTTTATAGGTAAGAGGTAAAGAAACAACTGAATGCATTCGTGCCCCAGGACTGCAGACCGTTAAGCCACATACTGTGCGGAATTCGTCTGAGAGCAAACCCTGTGAAATGTAAACTAAAGTTACTATGCTAAAAAACATCTAACTTACTATGAAAAATAATACTCGTGTATAGACTATAATAATTATATTTAGTAACGTACTATAACAGTTGGTTCTTAATTTAAAACAAACCTGCCCAACTTAACGTCAGACAATGACCATTTCCTATTGCCATGAGTCTTTGGGTCCAATGGGTGGTTCCCCGATGGGGGCAGGGTCGCCCTTCTGGACTGCACAGGCGCACGCGGCGGCCGCTGCCGCTGGTTGGCTGCCCCAGCCCTGGCTCCGGCGCCACCCGGGGGGCTCAACCGGGCAGCTCCGCTCGGCGGCGCAGTCTCCGGGCCTCCTGCACAGGGGTCCACGGCGTTTCTCCGTGACGACTTCTCAGCGGTGCCTTCACAGCCTGAGACGGGTGTGTGTGGATGTGTCAGTATGCAGCGCGGGTGTCTGTCAGTGTTACACCAACAGTGTGTTTACCCACCCTGAGCTGACTGCTTTACCTGTGAAGTGGGCCTAGCACTTACAGGGTGTGAGATGCGGGGCCCTCCTGCCTCCTCAGGCGGATGAGCAGCAGTGGGCCAGCAGTGAGCAGCAGCGAGGCCACCTGAGAAAAGAGGAGAGCTCGAGAAGAGACACAGGCGTGAGGCCCTGTGGCTGGTAAAGGACCTCGGTCCTGCAGAGCTGTAAATAAGCATGAAGTGGGAGAGTGGCCAGGGAAGTGTGTGCCCACCTGGGGGAGAGTTCGCTCACCGGAAGACCCAACTTCAGTTAACCCTGCGAGGGGAGGCCCTGAATGGAGGCCTGGGGAGGGTACCTGTTCAGACGTGCCCATCACTCTCTCCGGATGATGGGTGACGGTAAAGGGAGGACTTTGTGAGGGAGGGGACCGCTGGGATTGCAGGCAAGAAATGGGCTAGCGTTGTGGCAAAAAGGATTTCCAAGTGGGAGAGTTTCCAAGACATAGGAGATAAGATCGTAGGGCTTTAGTGACTGTTTCAAGTTGCTTCTAACTTTAATTTTCCTTAAACAGAATAATTTCATCTAGAATTCTTCCTTTAAATTTTTTTTAATAGGAGTTTCTGTAAATAATAGGCCCTGAGAAATCTGTCATGCCATCATGCAATTAAAAAAAAAAAGGTCCAGTTAATAGAGACTGCTTTAAATGCAGTTTTTCAGGAGCTTATCTCTTGAATAGAGCAGAGTGCCCCTGAAGTTAAAATTATAGGTGTGCTGGGCTAGACTGTGATAATCATAGTATATCTTTAAAATTGTGCGTACGTCATAAAGTAACAAAAAATAGCTTCCCTGTATAATTTTTTTCACCATCATACTGGCCAAATTAATCATCGAAATTCCACAATAAGCATTCAGTGTGCTATTTGCAGCTTTTAATTTGTTTTTATGGGAGTGTGATGGGTAACCCTTCCTCATAAAGAGTTGTTTACCTTTTCTCTTCCATCCTTTGTCTCAGCCTCCTTCTTACAGCTTCTCTGATAAAGGACATTGTTTTATAAGATACAGCTTGTAAGTCTCTAGGAAAGGCACTGAAGGAGACAAAGTGTTCCCACCTGGGTCCTCGGACTCCTTAGTCAGCAGGAACTGACACAAGGCCAGACAAGGAGTTCAGGGAGGCTTTACTGGGACTCGTGCTGCAGTAGGAGGGAGCGAGAACCAGTGACAGGTGCCCCTGCTCTGTCCCCGAGGGGGTCAGGGCGGGCCCCGGGGGTGGGCCAGAGGGGTGGCTCTACTATAAATTCTTCAGTTCAGTGTTTATGTCCAGTAGCATGTTCCAGACTCTGACGTCATAATGAGATGTAGTTTTAGACTTAGGCAAGGTTATTATCATTAAGCATATGTAATATTTCTCAAAAGTAGTATAATCAGTTGAGAGCAGCTGTATAGTTTAACAGCAACTAAGTTTGTAATATTTCAACCTCAGATGGAGCCCAAAGAAGGAGGAAAGGAACAAGTTAGTAATGCTTTTACTCTGTATTTTCTACTCCTCTAGTCACTGTGCATTCATCTGCAAGCAAAGCCTCCCTTTAACAGTCCTTGCAAGACAGCACTGACTGCCAGCACAGCACACGGAACAGCGAAACAAAGGACAAAGCATATCAGTCAGAGCTTTTGTGGATCAGTCCAAACTTGAAATGCTTCAAATTTTAGATGAAATTCTGCTTTGACCCAGAAAGATACACAACATTGATAAATAAATCTGTGTATCCAGTACATTCAGAAAAGGCTGCGGGTAACAGACTCTTACCTCCCACATAGATAGACGCCTAAAGTCAAACTCCCTCTTCATGCTTTTAAGTTCTGTGGGGTGATCAAAATCTAAAGCAAGTCAATTTTTAACAGCAGCAGTGTTTCTCCAGCTGAACGAGAACATTCCTGTTGGTCTCCCCGTGTGCGTTTCTGTTAAGTTGTGGCATGACCAGTGGTGCGGCCCCCTGGACATGTGGGAAAGTGAGCAGAGGGTCTGCCACAGAGTGAAACTCATGCACATAATGATTCTTCTCACATGATTTAGGTTATAAATAAATGAAGTGCGGCATTTCTGGGTTCTCATTCAAAGAAAATATTTTTTAATCTGATATCCCTTCAACTTGCACCTTTCCCAGGAAGCTGTAGATGACAGTTTGATCAAAGCGCCATGTTGTTTTTATTTAAAAAAATAATATTGAGTCATACAGACATATGTTATGGTCCAAAAGATTATAAGCATTTTTAGGTAAATCTAAGCTTTTGATGTAAGGCCATTGGTTACACTGATAAACTTTGGTATCTGGAAACTGTTAGGAGCCATTATTTATCATTAATATTCTAAAAGCAGTATTCTAACTGAAATTTGAGTTTCTCTGACTAGTGATGGTTTTTCTGTATTTGAAAAAAATTTATTTTCTGTATAGTCTTGTTTTCTCTGGATGTACCAGAGCAGCATCTTACAGGTTTCTAAGTCTTGAAGTTTATCAGGATGCAGGTTGCCAAGCGTAACTTGCACAGCCAGGTTGGGTGCGGGCCGCCGGGTCAGAGCACTCACCCGCAGGGCCGCAGCCCAGGTCCAGCACATGAAGCCACAAGCTGCTTACATCCATCTCATATTTTAATGTCTAGATTTATGGAAAACTTACAAACCGAGGTCCAAGAAATGGAGTTCCTGCAATTTTCTAAAGGTTTGAGTTTCATGAGAAAAGAAGACTTTGCAGAGTGGCTCCTTTTCTTCACTAACACTGAAAATAAAGACGTTTATTGGAAAAATGTGCGAGAGAAGTTGTCAGCAGGAGAGGTTGGTATCCCTTTTTATTATGCTCATGATGCAGATGAAATAACGCTAATGTATTTATAAAATTAAATAACTTAATTACTAATCAAAACTAAGATTAATCAAAACTAAGCTGCTCTCTGTTATTTGAGTGTAAGATCGAATTGAGGAATGTTCTTCACGTACTGTTTTCTTACTAAGGAAGCGCTGCCTAGGACAGACCCCGTGTAGTGGCCACGACCGTGCGCCCAGTGCAGGGGGGTGCACCATCGCCCGCCACCTTCTCATATCTGGGAAGCTTACCTGGCCGGTGCAGATCCACAGGATAGAAGAGTTAAAAGTGTGAGCGGCGGCCGTTCTCTTTGCATATGATGTGATTACAGGCGAATAGAACCCAGGAGAATCAAACTGAAAAACCATCAGAAGTTGCATTCAGCACAGTGCGTGTCACAGTGCTTCTCTCTCGGGAGCAGCTGTGCAGACGACAGGCCAGAAAGTGTAACAGCGCATGTGTGTGCAGGTGTGTGCGTGTGTGTGTACACAGATACTGCGGGAAGTGATGACTGCTAAGCTGTTAATAATGGTTAGTGTACAGTGCGAAGATTTCAAGTGATTTTTACTTTATTGTTGCAAATTTTTTTTGAAATGGGCATGAGTTTTTATATAATTTTTAAAGCTATCTCTGTAGTGAGAAAAAAAGATAATAAAATATAAGAAAGATGTCATTTCAATAGAGATATATAACAATTAGAAATAAATTTAACAAGAAATACATAGAAAACTCTTTAAAGCCTTGATGGATGTAAAAGAAAACTTACCTAATTACAGAGACATCCCGTTACTGAGTGGAAAATCTTAGCATTACAAACACAGCAGTTGTCCCCTACGTTAGTCTGCAAATGTAGTGTTAAATGAGTCTGAACAGCACAGGTTCTCTGCCCTCACACATCAGGTCTGAAACCCTGTGGCTGACACAGGGGAGGTCGCCTTCTCAGTCATGCTGTTTCCCTTGTGGCCCGTGGGGGACCGGACTCTGAGGCCCCGCCCCTCAAAGCCCCACCATCTGGAAGAAACGCCACCCTCCGAGGCTGCGCAGGAAAACAAGGACTGAGTCACTGTCCAGCAGTGAGCGTTTGAGCCCGGATGTGTCACGTGGCTGCTGGCCAGACAGATGGCATGACACACCTGACTACGTGGAGGAGGGGACGTACAGGAGTCAAGAGGGAACCAGAGCTTCACTGAAAGTGCTCTGGGGTTCTCAGGAGCGGGCCAGACAAGCCACTGGAGTCTGTGAAACTTCGGGGGGCAGGGGTGCCTGGAAATTCCTGCCCCGTCCCCATACTTTTGCTGTGAACCTAAAACTGCTCTAAAAAAATTAAGTCTTTAAAAAAAGAAAACGCTGAGATAGTAAGATGTGTCACCAAATATTGGAACCAAAGTGTTACCAACAGTGAATCTGACTGACAAATCAGTTAAACAGACTATCAAGTCGGAAAGAGATACAGTTACACTGGGAAACTTGGTGTGTATAAACTCAGATTGCGACGAGCTGGGTGAGAGAAGAACCAGGAGGAAATGGCACTGGGACAGTTCACTGGCCATCAGAGGGGTACGTGGACGTGGACCTCTGTCCCTCTCAGGCCTCGGGTGCATTCCGCGCGGGTCAGAGTTAGGAGGAGAACGACACTGAGGACGTACAAACACTGGAGCGGTGTCCTAGCATGCGTGCTAAGCAAAACCCAGAGACTTCCAGCGAAGTGGTTAAATTACCATCTAAAATTTAAAAGTCTGTTGCCTCCCTCATCCCCCACAAACTATACTCAAAGTCAAAGGAAAAAGGAAAAATTAACAAAATGAGGGGAGATACTGGTCTCCCGTTTAATAAGCCAATTTCTTTAATTTATAGTGAGATACTAAAAAATCAGGAGTTGAAGGGTCTTTCTACCCTATTTAATGTATAATGGGGTCTTAAAAATCAATGTGCTAATTACTCAGCGTCTGGACTTCATGTACTTGCAAGACGCGTGTACCACTGCACCTCCTCACAGGCATCGGCTGGGTCAGAGGCAGAGAAGCCTGTCATTCCCGGGTCAGTGGCAGCACAGGCCTCAGGTTTGTCCCCGTCCGCCGAGGCCCACGCGGCGGGTCTGCGCTACAGCCAGGGAGCCTGGGTCTTCCGTGACCGGCAGCGGGCGAAGCTGTCCTCTGCCCTGAGGGAGCCACGTCTCGTTCCGGGCTGCTGACTGTGCCGACGTCCTGGGAGGGACCATCCAGAGCAGAGAGGAGGCAGCCCCGGTCTGGAAGATGTGCAGAACACGCGGCGCGCTGTCTCCCAGCTGCAGGGCCCTGGCGCCCATCAGACGTCTGGGCGGAGGACACAGGGGAGTCCACAAATGACCGAGAAACGTGTGAGTGAGAGGTGGTTAACTGTGTTACGGGTAGAACCGTACGGAGGCCAACACCGACGACGTACCACTTCTCACCAACAGTGAAGCAAAAACATCAGCAACTTTGCACCTAGTGGCTGCTTCGAGGTCATGATGCTGAGAAACAGCCACTCTTGTTTGTGTGGTGAGCGTGAAGCCGGGTGTAGAAGTGTGTGGCGAGGACGCTCCCGCCGTGCGGGTCGGGGGGTGTGCGTTTCATAGGCATAGAACGTTTCCGGAAGGATCCGGAAGGACGCGGGGCTCAAAGAGGGAAGAGCTCTTCTCATTTTTCATTTGTTGTGCTGTTGGGGTTTTTATTTACCATGTGTACATATTCTTCAAAAAGTTAAATTGTAAAAAATAAAATTTGATAAACTCACAAACACTGAAACTTGAATAAGACACCGCATGTGCAGAGGGCGTGGTCCTGAAGGTCTCTGCAAAGAGAAACTTTTTTTCAGGTCAGGAAGAATTTACTTTCAGAATAAGAATTTTTATACTTTTACTTTTTCAGTGGAAAACTAGCTAAAAGGTTTTCAAAAAATTAAAAAAAAACATTTTGTTTGTTTTGTTTTTAAGTGCATAGGTTTTAAATATACTTCAGTTTAAAAAAAATCAGATGGACCAAGGTTTAAGTTCTGATCACCCCATTCGGCAGACCGTAGGCAACACGCTTGATACCGGGAGGGCTGCCGCCCACGCAGAGGGCAAGGCCGCGCTGCAGCCCAGCAGGCCCGGCCAGCCCCGGACCCGGTGCCCTGACTCGGGGCTGTGTCCCCGGGTGAAACTGAGCAGAAAGGAGGAGCCGGCCCCCAGCTGGACGTGGTAGCCACCTCAGGCTGCTCCAGGCTTAAACAGCAAGTGTGTGTTCTCAGTTCTGGAGCCTGGAGGCCAAGGTCCAGGTGCCAGCGTGCTTAGTTTCCGGTGAGGTCTGCCCAGCCGGCCAGCAGCTGCCTCCCCACACGGCCATTTCTCTGTGTGCACACACAGGTGAGAGCGCTCCAGCGGCTCCTCCTCCTGTCACCAGGACCTGTCCTGTCAGAACGGGGCCCACCCCAGGGCGTCTTCTAGCCACAACTACCTCTGCACAGGCCCCGCCCCCAAATACAGCCACACAGCCGGTGGGGGGAGGGTGGGGAGCGGGGTGGTCAAGGCTTCAGCATGGGGCCTCTGAGGAGACGGAGGTGAGTCCACAGCACAGGCCCGCCTCCTGGCACCCTGCGCTCCTGGCTCCTGGCGGCCCCGCTGGCACAGCGTGCAGCCAGACCCAGCGGCCCCGCTGGGTGCCCCC
Source organism: Camelus bactrianus (assembly GCF_048773025.1). Taxonomy (NCBI): domain Eukaryota; kingdom Metazoa; phylum Chordata; class Mammalia; order Artiodactyla; family Camelidae; genus Camelus; species Camelus bactrianus. The sequence goes on along the minus strand of NC_133552.1, from coordinate 1,292,422 downwards.
CTGGGGCCCCTCCTCTGCTCTGAAATCTGTAGTTCTGTTCTTACTCTGCATCTCAGAATTTCTGACAGGCATGCTTAGAAAGATACAAGTTCGTAGACTTGATAGAAAAGAGGACTCACATTATATTCTTAAGATTATCCTATTTACAAAATTGTAATAAAAAGTCACTTTGTTATTTCATTAGAGCATTAGTTTGGATGAGTTCAAGTCCTTCTGTCACTTTGCGACCCACCTGGAGGACTTCGCCATCGCCATGCAGATGTTCAGCTTAGCTCATCGCCCTGTCCGGCTGAGTAAGTCGTGCGAGTCATTCAGTGTCGTCGTCTGTACGCAGTGTTGCTCTCTTCTTTAAGTAGTTATACCAGTCAGGGACCACTTACGAGCAAGACAAGTGATCGGCCATTCAGTCAGTTCAGTGTGAGGGTTCTCCGTGTTTGGCACCAGCACTCATGTTTCAACAGTCACCTTACCTGCTTTTACTTTCTAATTTTTCTGCTGAGAAGCAGAAGGAAATATTTAAATATCTGCGTTCAAAACATCGATGAGATTAGAATAACCTGCTTATCTTGCGTTTACTTCCATGACATTTCTCAGCTAAATTTATTATTTGAACGTGTTCTTGATGAGTATTTTTGTTTTTGTTTTACTTCCCAAATAATAAGTATATAGATGTTTTTGCTTCTCAAATAATGAGAATTTAGACTTAGACTATTTTACTTGATCGATGAGCTTTTGCATTTTCTCTCTGTAGCGGAGTTTAAGAGAGCTGTGAAGGTAGCCACGGGCCAGGAGCTCTCAAACAATATTTTGGACACCGTCTTCAAGATCTTCGATTTGGATGGTGATGAATGTCTCAGTCACGAAGAGTTTCTTGGGGTGTTAAAAAACAGGATGCATCGAGGCTTATGGGTAACAGACTTTGAATAATTACATGCTTTTATGTCATTAAGTGAACAGAGTTTGAGGAAATGTGTAGTCCTCAGTGGGGTTCTCATTTTCTAAGGAGATTACAAGCTCTAATTACAACACTGAAATACCTCCCACAGATGGGTCCACCATTCTTCTTTGCTTTTTTTTTTTTAATGTATGAATCTAACCAGAAACTACTATTGAGAAATCATAGCCTAGAATTTTGCTCTGGGCTCCGTACGTGGACACCTATGTCCGGGCCCCAGCTGTGTCACTCACTAACTGCCAGGTCTGGCAGAGCCACTTAATTCTTCTGAGCCTTGGATTCCTCGTCTGCATAATGAGGACAGTGGTGGAACCTGCCAGAGAGTTATTATGAGAATTAAGTGTGAAATATTTGGTGGCTGACACACGTGAGTAAATGTTGGCTGGTGTCCTCATTCACTCAGACTCGCATGGTGGTCTGTGACTATGGGACAAGTCAAACTCAGAATTTTGTTTAGATTAGAATCTGCTAGAAACACACAGGGACGCAGCGTGCAGGTTGAAGACGGTGGTCCAGGAGGACTACCTGCCACGTGAGTAGGTGATCAGCCAGGACGGTGGAAGGGAGAACCAGAGAAAGAAGCTGGAGGGGTCATGAAACAGTTGTTTATTACAACCTAGAGGAGCAGGTTCATCTTCCTGCTGCAAACACCACTTACGAAAAATGAACAAATGCTAGTTTCCACTAGCAAACATGTTTTACAGCCTTGTGGTTATTCATCATTAGGCATCACATTCCTGGAAATTCAGCCGACCTTCCCAGATAACAACTTAGTGTCCTCAGCAGCCTCTTTGCCATTTCTCAAAAAATGTGTTAAACAGGAGAGCTGCCCGTCGGTGGTAGGAGAGGGTCACAAGTGCCCCTTGCAGTAGGCCTGCGCCTCCGCCCGGCGGGCCCCGCAGCGCAGGGGCCACGTGCTGTCTGGCCTGTGCTTCCCGCTTAACTGGCGGGGGCCGTGACCGCGCCCACTTGTCTGAATTGTAGTGCTGCTTCTTCAGACTTCTCAGCAAGTGTATGGTCACCTATAGTGTCTTCTAAGTTTTAGCCAAGGTTAAATCAGAGTTTAAGGCTTGCAGTTTTTATTCCACATAGCTAAGTTCACAAAAACCAGAAATGTTATAAAACATTATAAAAGGAAAAGAGTATCAATCACATTTTTAAGCCAATGTATGAAAGAGACCACCCAGGGTCTCTGCCGTCTCCTTAGGGAGGATGCTGTCCGTTCCATAGTAGCCGGAGGGTGTTCTTACCTCACGTCCTCTTCTCGCCTTTCACGCTTACTTTACAGCTTGTGTTGCGATCAGCTTTACCCCGGAATCCACCTCAGGTACCTTCGGAGTCACGGGGGGAACACACAGCAGCGAAGTGCATGTGAACCGTGTTTAACTTTGCAGACAGTGACCCTCTAATTCTTACTTTTGGTTCACAGGTACCACAGCAACTAAGCATTCAAGAATACTGGAAGTGTGTGAAAAAAGAAAGCATCAAGGGAGTAAAAGAAGTCTGGAAACAAGCTGGCAGAGGCCCTTTATAGACAAGATAACATGGGAATTGCTTTGCTCCGAGAGTCAGAGTTGGGGATTTTTTCCAAGTCCTGGATGTTTATGGTCCAAAGTCCTCACTCTTTTCCTTTGTGATATAAAGATGCCTCGTCTTTGCTTCTGATTCAGTAGTTTCTTAGTCCGATTTCATTAAAGAGCTTAGTAAAAAGAAAAGAAGTGTTCTTTTACGAAGACAAATAATTGGATTCTGTCAGAAGCCTGGGGTTGAAATAAGGCTTTGACTTTGATAAGATGGAACACCTAGTACTCACTGATTTCTCAGCACCGAGTGTTTTCTGGGAGAGTCCACAAGTATCCGCCAGAAACGTCCCTGACACACGAGGCCAGGACCCAGCCTGCACGCCCTGGAGGTCCTGTGAGGACCCGTTTGCTTCAAACACTTCAGGTTTTCTCATCTGCACCTTACATCTCATGAATTCTCGTGTGTTTTATTTCAGGGAGCTGTGTGTTAGTTGTCTTAAAAAATAATATTTAAATTTCAGGATTCTATCTGGAGACAGAACCAACTATAAAGATAAAAAATTACAGAGGTGCGTTTTGCATTTTTATATGTGCTGTTTTAAAACTACTATTTTTAACGAAATACTCTCATTCATTGACAACCTCACTAGTTTGTATTCTTGAAATCTAGTGTAATTAGGAGAACCTTGATCACAAGATAAGGGTCTCTTGAGATATATGGGCTATGGGTAAATGTTTAAAATGGTACTAGAAATTAATTGGCATTAATTGTAAAATGGCATATTTTAAACATGGCAAAGAAAAATTATTTTTTAATATGCTTCTCAAATAAGACTACTGCAGATACTTAAACCGTGGTCCACTCGGGATAAAGAGCTGATTCCAAGGTGGGGCAGGGGAGGTTCAAGATGAGCCTGGACCGTCAGAGGCGAGGGGGCGGCGCTCTTGGAAGATGAGGGCCAGCCAGGAGTGGGGTGGGCGGGGCATCCTGGCCGGGTCTGGGACAGCTTGAGCATCACAGTGATCAGTGCAGTGAGGGATCGCAGCCTGCTGAACGAAGTGAGAGAGTTCATGAGCTTCCTCCGCAAATTGATTGATTGACTGGCTATCTGACTGACTGATTGATTGATTGATTGATTGATTGATTGATTGATGGAGTAAGAGGAGCCTCTCCTTACCATTGTGAAGGGATAAGGCCTTGTAACGTGAATGAATCTGCTAACTTGGAAGGCTCTCTTGTAATTTAATGGTTGAGATTGACAAGTGGTGGTAAAAGCTTTTGTCCAGTTATTTTTAAAAAATCGCCAATTAGATAAAAAATTGTTCTAACTCATTATTTTATAAATAATTTTTATTTATCTTATTATAAAAACCAAACCAAGACAAAAAAAAAGACAATGCTAAAAAAATAAAAGTACAGGCCTGCCGCCCGCACCCTTTCTCTGTTAGCCACAGAAATGCCATCTGACTCTCTTTGCCTGTCTGCCTGGCTGACGTTGTGGGTGAAGATCAGGATATAAAAAGCAAAAAGTTAGGGGGTTTTCTGGTGTCTTCAGTCTCACCGTAACCGTTCCAGCCCCTCGCCTGGCACGGCTCTTGCTGCCCGCCGATCCCTGTACCCCACCTCTGTGGGGCTGCTTCCCCTGTGCACCACTCCCCCAGCCCATGCACTCGCCACCCCTCCTGACCACAATGCTTTTTCCTTTCTTGTCCTGGTGAAATTCTGGGTGTCAGATCCCTGTCCACAGATCGGGTTTGTCTCTGCCAAATGTACATCAGAGCTGGAGCCATGCCTCAGTCATGTCTACATCCCAGCCTGGCAGGGTCAATCCCACATCCTGCAGATGCTTGTTGAATAAAAGGAGGAGGAGAAGGAGGTCAGATGGCTTGTGAGACCTGCCAGGTTGCAGGTGACGAAAAGCAAAGGGTCCTGCCGTCACAGGACCTAGAGTCTAAAGTGAAGATGACGTTTTAAATATTCAATGCAAATTGAGACAAAAAAATGGAGCACTGCTGGGGAACGAAAGAGTAGCCTTTCTTAAGCCAGAGTGTTCAGGAGGGTGAGAGAGCAGCTTTCAGTTCTTCAGAGTCAAGAGATGTTCTACCACAAAAAAAAGTCTGAAAATGAATCATTCATTTTTTGTCATTATCATGTAATTGCTGCAAAACAACCTGGTCCCATTTGAAAAGAATCTGGATCACCTTTGTGTGAAATAAGCAATCTGGACTGGACGGTGTCTCTTCTCCGGAGGCGGGAACACCGACTCGGGAGCACTGGCCTTCCTAACGCCCAGGTCCTAAGGTGTGAACGCCAGTTAACGAAGGGGCTCCACGTAATCAAGAGGAAGTGCGTTAGTGCGGCCGGGAGGCTTGTCTCAGGAGCTGACCCTGGGCTTCCCTTGGAAACCATGCCAGCAAGAAGAGAATGGAATGAAATATTTAAGAGAGTTGAGAGAAAAAAGCCCACCAACCTAGAATTCTGTATCTGTCAATATTCCAACTCAAAAGCAAAGCAAACAAAAACTCAGGACTTTCTCAGAGGAATAAAAATTGAGGCAATTTGTCACTAGGATACCTGTTTCACAAAAAAAAAAAGTTACATTCTTCAGGAAGAAGGAAAATTACATAGCTCAGAAACTTGGCTCTACATGAACAAAAGGGGGGCTTTAGAGAAGGAATAAATGAAGGTAAAAAATAAAGTATTTTGTTTTTCCTATTTGGGGGGCAGGTAATTAGGCTTACTTATTTTTAGAGGAGGTGCTGGGGATTGAACCCAGGACCCTGTGCACGTTGAGCATGTGCTCTGCCGCCGAGCTACACCCTCCCCCCGTTTTTCCTTCTCTTAACTGATCTAACAGGTAACAGTGTGTTCGGGATAAGCATAGCAACAACGTAGTGGGCGTCACAGCTCGTGGGCAAGTGAGGTGAAGGGCGGCCGTGCTGCGGGGGGGGGGGGGGGTGCGGAATGCCCTGCTTTAACGGGCCTGCGCTGCTCCGGAGGTGCATCCCCCGTGTCATTGGAAAGGACGAGAGCTGGTTGTAAACGTGCACTGCAAACTCCAGGACGCCCACCAAAGAAATACGTGGCCGGTGAGGCTGCTTCCAAAGCGTCCCACGGCAGTGAAGGCTGGACCCTCACCAGGGTCCCGAGGCTCCGACTGCCCCGCCGCTGACTCCGCACGCAGCCTCGCCGTCTGCCCCCCTCCCTGCTCGGCCGTCGCAGCCATCCCGTTCTTCCCGCAGCCCCCGAGCGCTCACTCCGGCGTCAGGACGCTGACGCTTGCTGCGTGCGCGCTGTGCTGTTCCGACGCGGGTCCTCCCTGGCCTCGCTCCTCCCGGCGGCTCTGCGCTCTGCTCGGTTACGCTGTCCCAACGAGCGTCGGGGACCAGCCTCCACCCTTGCTCTGTTTCGTTTCTCTTCACAGGACCTTCTCTCCCAGAGTGCATGTGTATGTATTTTTAATCTGGCTATTGTCTCCATCCTACTAGAATTTCAGTCCTGCAAGAACAGAGAATTTCTCTATTCACCACGGTGTTTTTGGTACCTGATACAACACGTGACACGTGGTGGCTGCTCAGTAAATATTTTTGAATCATGAAGAGATAAATAAGAAGGAGCTATGGGCCAGTCGTGAGCGCATAGGAAGGACTTCCCAGACAGAGCGCGGCCCGCCCAGGAAGCGTCCTCCTTTCCAGACAGACGCACCCCTGCTGCAGGGCACCAGAGCCGGCTGCGATCGGCCCCTTGCTTTGGTTTTCTGTTCACCAAGCAGCCTTCAGATGATCTGGGTCCACACCGTTTGCTCACAGGAGAGGGGCTCTGGTCAGGCCAGCCTCCCGACCACGCAGTGACCCCGACCACGCGGTGACCCTGACGTGGGCCCCCACCCCTTGGACGCAGCCGCACTGAAACCGCTCTGCAGGAGGTCAGACAGGAGGAAGACGGTCAGGGGGCAGCTGGGACCGAGGAGGAACCACCAGCGCTCTCCCCACTGCCGTCTCTGCTTTTGCGTAGCGAGTCCGTTCTCCAAGGCGCGAGCGCCCGAGGAGGCCGGCGCCGCCCCCGGTGGAAGCCTGACTCGCCTGCGGACGTGCTTACCGCGCTCCAGCCCCGTCTCTGGCCGCCGGGTGGGGTGGAGGGTGCGGGGTCCAGGCCCCCGCAGGCTGGAGGGCGGCCGGCGAGGCCGTTTACTGGGGGGGGGGGGCTGCTACTCCCAGAAGAGTTTAAAGGGTAGACTCTTCCTCCCCACAGGGAGAGGCTGGCGGCTCAGGCCAGCCCGGGGTCTCCGGGGCCAGCAGGGCGGACTGCCTCATCGCCAGAGGACCGGGTCAGAGCGACAAGTAGGTTTCAGGAGAACTCTCAAGAAGCTGGCCGCTGGCGGAAGAGGATGCTCCAGGGACTATGTCCTTAACGCTTTGTCAGCAACAGCTTTGACAGCGAGCAGTGAACCAGCAGCTCTGCAAAAGACTTCCCTTTGATCTGCACGCTTTATTTTCTCCTCCTGTTACTAGAGCAGTTTAGCCTTCCATCGGGGGCCGGAGGTGAGCCAGCAGGGGGGCGTGGGAAGCAGAGAGGAGCCACCAGGCCCTCTAGTCCGGGGCGGGCCTCTCTCAGCCCGCAGGCGTCCCACAGCCCGCCGTCCCTCTCCTCCGCCAGGTGAGCTGGGGACGAGGAGCGCCCGGAAACCTCGTCTTAGCGATGCGGGCGGCGTTTCTCCAGTTGGCGTTTCTGCCGGCTTGGTACCAAAGAAAAGCAGGACCTGGACAGGCACGTGCACAGGGGGATCCGCGGAGCCGAGCTCGCGTCAATCTGGGACAGGGTTTCCACCCCAAAGCAGGGCTCCGGGCCTCGGAGAGCTGTGCCCTCCTCTGTCCGCCACCGTGGCAGGTGTGTGCCGCTACCCTGTAACGGGTACGTGCATTTTAAGGAAATTTCCCTGATCTTCCCAGGGAAGTACCAGGCAAATAGCAGAATCAGAGTTTGATGCCAGTAAGGACACACAGAAGCTGACCAGGCAGCTCGGGGCGAACGAGGAGTCAAGGTGTGCTTAGCGGAAATGGCACATCCTCAAGAGCTGGGGGCCGACTGACACCAGTGTCACCCCAGTGCCGCGGGACAGCTGAGACCAGAAGATGAGATGCAGGGAGAAAACCGCGCTGAGGAAAATAAGGAGACTTGCCTGTGACCTGCAGCAGCGCCGCGGCTCCTTGACGGCGCAAGAAGGCAACGCAGAGGGTCCGCTAGATGGCGCTCCTGCCTTTCCAAACGGTTCTCTCCTGGGGCCCCACGCCTGATGCTTAGCGGAGGCCGCGCGAACGCCCAAAGTACGGAAGATTTCCAAAGTGACTTCCCGACTGACGAGCACGGGAGAGACGACGGACTGACACGCCTGAGCTGCGTCCCTCCAGCTCTTAGAGGGGCGAGGACGGTGCTACCACAGCTCCCATCAGGTGCGGTTTGTGTTTGGCTACGTTCTGCGAGGACTCTGGACGCCGGTGACGGGCTGTAACGGGGTGGGAGGGGCCGTAACGGGTTGGGAGCTGTAACGGGGGGCTGTAACGGGGTGGGGGGGCTGTAACGGGGTGGGCTCCTCCTTCAGCACAAGCAGCGTCAGATCCCTGTGCTCACCGGCTCCGCCCAGCACTGCTGGTGTGGTCTTCCGTGCATGAGAGCTTTCCCTCCAAGAAGATGGAACGGGAGAAAACATTTTGCTTATAACATTTATATCACCTGGATTTACGTAAGATTTAGACATTCAATTCTGGGAGACAATGGTATTAATTAATAATTCTTTTATTTTGCAGAATGTCAGACGTGCTCTCCCAAGTGATAAAATTTTACGACCCAAAGAGAGAATTAAAGGAATTTTTATTGCAGCATCATTTCAAATAAAAATTCTGAAGTGACTTGAGTGCCGAGCACCATGAAAGTGGATAAAGAAATGGTGCCAGAAGTTGTACAAGGGGCTCCAGGCGGCAGTTAACACGAGGATGCTCAGATTAAGTCCCATGACCTCGCCGGTTGTGAGCCATTGTCTCCCTGCGCCAGCCCGTCCCTCCCTCACGCTCTGCTTGGTGACGCTGGGACGGGCGTGCCCTCCGCCGCTGTCCTGCCAGGTCCCCACAGCCTGCACCCTGGCAGCACTTGGTACCACCGCCCGCTGGGCTCGCAGTGGAAGCAAAACAGACCTAATCTTTCCTTTAAAAGTTCACAGTCTAGGGAAACGATCTTTGATTTAAAAATCGTACGTAGGAGAGGTACCTGAGCGTATGAGACAGGACTTAACGTGGACAGGCTGACTACGAGACAGTTCCAAACGCTGAGCCCTCACGCACATACGCACGCAGATAAACACACACCCAAACACGCGCACACGCAAGCGCTCGGCATGTGCGCCTCTCCCATCTGGAACGGCACGTCCACTCCACCTCCTCCGCCGGAAAAGTCGGTTCGCAATCCAAAGCGATCATAGAGAGATCACAGCAGTGGAGACAGCAGCGCTGTGTGCTGTGTCCTAAAAACCCGCTCTTTTCTGGCGGGGAGCCAGTCAATGTTTCCAGTGGCAGCAGCCAAGCCCAGACTTCCCTGCAGCCTCAGTGCCTTCAGTAACAGTCACCTGGGCTGATGAGTGAACTGGTGGTCGGGAAGCTTTCTGGGGACAGATCCCATATGTGCACACACAGATCCCACCCAACCAGAAACTCGCAGTCATCAGGGTCAGGGCTCTATCTGTGATCCCACTGTGACAGCTGCATCTCTGGACTCCCTTTTTGGCTGCATTTTATTAGTCAACAAACAGATCATTAGTCAACTACACAGCAAAGAAAAAGAAAGGCCGGCTCAGCCCAGTCCACTGATGGATGTTCAAATTAGTGGGAGAAACTTTACAGAGAAGCAGGATATTTGCATAGCCTCAGAGTACCTCCTCCAAATACTTACCCAGTACTGTGATGCTGGGAACAGATGTCCACAAATTCCTTGACATTCCTCCCTCCCGGAGGTAGAATTTAATTCACAGAGGAGAACTGAAGATGAGACAGAGCAACTGAGCTGCTCGTGGCCCTGAAGGAGCCTCCAGTCCCCGAACTTAGAGCAGAGGCTGGCTGAGGGCAGGGTGTGCTGGGAGTGAGTGAAGGAGGATGAAGACGCGGGAGGACTGCAGGCGGGGCGTCTGTGGGGGCAGAGCAGGCCCAGGACTCACCGGAGACAGTGAGAAGGCAGGGGACGCAGGGATGGGGGGCCTCCAACCCACTCCTTCTCTCTCTCTTCTGATTCAGCACTGAAGGTCAGAGGCTGCCACTTTCCCCCACTCTCTTGATCCTAAAGCAAGATTCGGTCCTTCTGAAGTCCTCAGAGGAAATTTTTTCTCGTTCATAGAAATAGGGAAACACAATTTTATGTTTGTGTGTGTGTGTGTGTGTGTGTGTGTGTGTGTGTGTGTTTCAGCCTAGCCCCACAAGCTTAAAAGCCAGTGGTCAGATTCATTGCCACTGCTGAGAAAGCCAAGAGGAAGGCGTGTCTTGCATTTTTTTTCATTGAAGTATATAGTTAGTTTACAATGTTGTGTTAATTTCTGGTGTACATAATATTTAAGTCACACATAAACATGCGTATCTCCCTTTTCATATTCTTTTCATTATAGTTACGACAAGATATTGAGTATAGTTCCCTGTGCTCTACAGTAGGACGTTGTTGTTTATCTATTTTGTATATAGTAGTTAGTATCTGCAAATCTCAAACTCCCAATTTATCCCTTCCAACACCCTACCCCCTGGTAACCATAAGTTTGTTTTCTATGTCTATGAGTCTTTTTCTGTTTTGTAAATAAGCTCATTTGTCTCTGTTTTAGATTCCACATATCAGTGATGTCTTGCATTTTTAATGATGACAATAATTACCACCTATCATTGGGCAGCAGGCATCATCCTCATCTCAAAAATGGTCCTAAAAGTATGACATGTTTTTGTAGAACTGTGAGAAATAAACAAAGCTGCTAATATTTTGCTTCCAGTTTTCCCACATACACTTTTTGTAAAAAAATAAAATGTAGTTTTACATAATACGATAAATACTCTGTTTAAATGTATTGTGATTACTACTCAAGATGGTTTTAACTTTCTCATCTCATATCTGTTCATCTGTTTCCAGTCCTATTTTGTTGCTTTTTCCTTCTTCTTTTCTATCTTCTGTTAGACTAAGTTTTCTCTATTTTCTTCATTGCTACTTTGTTAAAAACTTAGAGATGATATTTCTATTCTTTCAGTAAATACCCTTCTTCCAATGTATGTACCTAAATATCAATTTTTCTAACAATGTCTAAAGTTATTCAGTATTTCCCTCCAGCTCGTGAGTAAAAGAATCTTAACGTCTAGTTATCTCCGAGCACCCTCCACTCCCTCACCTGGTTATTTTGACCAGAATTTTCCTTTTACTCTTTTAAACACACAAGAAAGTTGTTTTAGGTTTTTCCATTAATTGCAATTACATTTACAAAGATATCTCACCAATTTCTGTGTTCACTACTGTTTATTCTTTGCAAACACCTTCCTTCTTTGTGATGGCTATTCTATGTGCTCAAATACAACTCCTAATAGTTCTTTCAGTGGGAGTCTGTAGGTGGTAAACTTTCTTAGACTTCATGTCTGAGAATGTCTTTGCTTTGCCTTCACTCTTTTTAAAATTGTGGCAAAATAGACATAACATTTTCCCCTTTTAAGTGTACAGGTCAGTGGCATTAAGGACATGCACGTTGTTGTCCGGCTGTCACCACCATCACCTCCAGAACTTTTTCACCTTCTCCACCTGAAGCACTGTATCCATTAAACAGTAATTCCCCCCCCCCCCCGCAGCCCCTAGGAACCACCGTCTACTTTCTCTACAAATCTGACTGCTCTATGTACCTCATGTAAGTGGATTATATGGTACAGTTGACCCTTGAATGATACGTTTGAACTGCACAGATCCACTAATACATGTACATTTTTCGCTAGTAAATACTACAGCACTACACAGTCCATGGTTGGTTGAATCTTCGGATGCAGAGGACCCTCAGATATGGAGGGCTGCCTGTAACTTATATGTGGATTAACCCTTTCACTTTTCAAGGGTCAACTGTTTTTGTCTTTTTGTGACTGGCTTATTTTACTTAGCATAATAGCTTTAAGATTCATCCACGTTGTGACATGTGGTAGGATTGCTTTCCTTCTTAAGGCCGAATAATATTCTACTGTATGTATGGAGTGCATTTTGCTTATCCATCATTTGACAATGGACACTTGGGTTCCTCCCACCTTTTGACAATTGTGAATAATGCTGCAGTGAACATGGGTTTACAAATACCTGTGTGAGCTCCTGCTTTCCTTTCTTTTGGGAATATACAGGAAATAGAACTGCTGGATCACATGACAATTCTATGGTTAATTTTGGGAAGGGATTGCCATATGTTTTCTACAGCAGCTACACAGTTTTATATTCCTAACAGCAATACACAAGGGTTCCAAATTTCTCCATATCCTCAACGTTTGTTATTTTCTGCTTTTCTTGTTGTTTTATAATAGCCATCCTAATGGGTGTGATGTACTTTCTCATTGTACTTTTGATTTGCATCCCCCTGATGATTAGTGATGTTGAGCATCTTTTCATGTGCTTATTGGTTATTTGTATATTTTTGGACAAATATCTATTTAAATCCTTCGTCCATTTTTAGATGGAGTTGTTTGGGTTTCATTGTTTTTGAGTTGTAGAGGTTCTTTATATATATATTCTGCATAGCAATCCCCTATCAAATATATGATTTGCAAACATTTCTCCCGTTCCATTGGCTGCCTGTTTACTCTGCCTTTGCACTTAAGTGATCACTTTTCTGGTATAAAACTTAGGGACACTAGGTATTTTCCCTCAGCACTGAGAACACTACTTCATCGTCCCCTGACGTCTCTTATCACTGATAGGAAGTCAGCCATCAGTCTAATTAGCGTTCCTTTGGTAATATGACTTCTAGCTCTGGAATCTGAAAAATCTTAAAGATTTTTCTTTATTTTAAATGTTGAATAGCTTCACTACTCTGTGCCTATGTTTTCCAGACATGTCTTTCTTCAACTCTGGAACATTCTCAGATTTAATCTCTTCAGAACTTGTTTCTTTGACACTGCTTTCATTCTCCTTCTGGAGCACTTATTATAGATGTGTGTTGAAGTCTGCCAATGTAGCTTCCATGTTTTTCATATTTCAAAAAAATGTTATTTGAGTAGTGTTCTGGATGAATTTCTCAGCAGTATCTCCCAGCTTGCTAAGTCCCTCTTCTCCAGTGTCCAGATCAGAATTTATCTTGTCTATTGAGCTTTTAATCTGACAATATTTTAATATTCTGAAGATTTCTAAAATCTTATTTTTTAAATCCACCTATTCTTTTTCTGTTCATTATTTTGTTTCAATTTTTTTTGTTCCTTTTAGATGGAAGTTATTCTTTCACTCACCTCTTTGGGCATGCCATATACTGTTTGTAAGACTGCTTCATAAAGTTGTTTTATTTTGAGTGCATTGGAGTTCTTATAATTGATTTTTAAACTGTGTCTCTTTGGGGGGGGTAATTAGGTTTATTTATTTATATTATTTAACTGTAAGTACTGGGGATCGAACCCAAGACCTTCCGCATGCTAAGCATGCAGTCTACCGCTGAGCTACACCCTCCCTCTTATTGTTGATTTTTAACTGCGTCCTTTTTTTCTTAGTAGTAGATTTGTTTGGAAATTGTGGCTGTGCGCCTGCGCATGCGCGCCATCCGCTCATTTCCGCCGCCTGTCCCCGCCCCTTCCGGCGCTCGGCCCCCGCCCACTTGGAGGCCCCGCCCTACAGGCCCGCCCTCACCGCGCGCAGGCCCCGTCCGCGACGGCGGCCAGTGCGGACACAATGCGGGGCGGGGGCGGGGCCAGGCGCGAGGCGGCGCGGGGAGGGGGCGCGGCGGGGGCGGGGCGCGGAGCCGGGCGGAGCCGGGCGGAGCTACCGGGAGCGCCGGAGTAGCCGCTGCCGCCCCCGCCGACGGGGGCCTGGCGCGCCCCGCCACCCCGGGCCGCTGGGTGCCGCGGCCGCCGGCGGAACATGGCGCCCTGCACGTTGTGGCGCTGCTGCCAGCGCAGCGTGGGCTGGGTGCCTGTGCTGTTCATCACCTTCGTGGTCGTGTGGTCCTACTACGCGTACGTGGTGGAGCTGTGCGTGTGTGAGTACCAGCGGGCCTGGGCGCGGGCGGCCCTCAGCGCGGCGGGCGGGGCCCTCGGTCGGCGGGGCCCGCGGGGCCGTGTCCCCGCTCCCCGGCCCGGCCGTGCGGACCCCTCCGGGGCCCGTCCGTTTCCCGTCGGCGCCCGGCGGCTTGGACGGAATGTGCCTTCCGGGCGAGCGCGGACGCGGCCGGGCCGCCCGTCCTCCCGCCCTGGGTCCCGAGGCGGTTCCTCTAGGCGGACGGCCCTCCCGCCCGGCTCGGCCTCCCCGAGGACGCGGCCCCGGGTGCCCGGGTGTCCGAAGGGCCGGCGGCGCGCCTGAGGGAGGAGAGACCCTCAGGGAGCGAGGGGCAAGCCGCGGCCCCCCACCCCCGCCGCACGCCGGGAGGTGTGGAATCGGGACCCCCACCCCGGCGTGGCCCGCGTTTGTCCAGCTCCCCGGGACGTACTTGGTTAAAACCGACTTCTGCCCGCGGAAGAGAAGGCTCTGACTCAGGCTTGGGGGAAGGTTTTAAATGAAAATACTTACCTTTCAGAAAATTACTTTTTACTTGTAGGATGTTTAATTTTAAGGAGAACTATCCCTGCAGGTAGGCCCGGAATAAGTTAGTTGTGGAATATATTTCCAAATAATAACGGAGTTGATCTGTTGAGTATTACTGTTCAGTTTCCTCCTTTCGGGTACCAAAATGTTTGCCACAAGTGATGTTTGAATCTATTAAAATTGACTAGATTTAGGTACTTCTTAAAGCTACTTCCGGAAAGTGATGATGATCGTAGGATTCTCATCAGCTCGTGATGGTACTTTTATTTTATTTACTCTTAAGTGAGCATTTATTCCGAAAGCTGTATGCGTCTTACTTAATACCGTCAGGAAATTATTCTCTCTCGGTTCTAATTCCCTAGTGGTTTTGGAGTAAAGCTTTTCAGGGAACATTGAAAATATGCATTAATGTTGAAATTGCACATTTAACCCATAGAGGGTTGTCAAAAATATCCAAAGGTGTCGTCAGACAGGAAGGGCAGTTGAACTCGGATTGAGCAGTGCTGTGTGCTCCTGGCGATGGAGAACGTTTCCTTCCTTAATCCTCAGTGTCTGAGCGCAGGTGTCTCTAGGGATATGGGTAATGAGGCTGAGCGACTCGCTCCTTAGGTTAGGTCACACAGTTGTTGAGTGACTACAAGAATGTGACCCTCAGCTTTCCACTCTGCACGTAACTTCTAGTGAGCCAGGAGGCTCAGTAGAACTGAATTGTTTGGTCCATGATGGGGAGTTGGGCGGGGCTCAGTGGTTGAGGTTTTTGGAGATCAGGTAGGCTTTAGGCCCATCCTTTAGAGGTCACACCCCAGGATTTCATTAAAGTAAAACATTCTGCAACAGTTAAGGCCCAATGCTTGGCACAGTTTTAAAACACTCAGCGGTGAAAGGTCTTACATAGGGCCTGCATTTAATACTTCAGAGTTATCAGAGTTGAGGAAGAATTTGGGAGGACTGAGGTGTCGCTAGACTATATGGTTGAGCGTGAAACTCGTTCAGTCTTGTATTGAAACTATCCTTTAAACTACTTACGTAGTTCATGTTTTCATAAGCACAGACCCTCCTGCTGAGATATATCAGTGTATAACTTTATAGGAGTTTTAAGTTGAGTGAAGTGTGAGTTTGACTTAAAGTGCTGTTTCAATAATTTTTATAGAGTTTTCTTAGTTTCTGGTGTTTTTTTTTTTTAAATCAAACTCAGTGGGAGAGAATGATAATTGTATCTTTACATGTCTTAATTTATGTGTTAATCCTCATAATAATCTCCATAACGTTGAGTGATTTGTGCAGGGTCATACAACTAGTAAATGACGTAACTAGAATTGGAACTGAAATGGCTAGGCTTCACAGCCCATGCTTTTCTTTTTAACTACCATGGAAGACTAGTCTGCTTGGTTACCCACAACTGGACGCTCAGGGCAGATTCCAGTCTTGTCTGTAATTATTTATCTAAGGTAGTTTTCTCCGGAAGGGTAGCAGTGGAAGGCTCCTAAATATCTCAGACAACAGAAACGCATGACTTACCACTGTAGGACATTTGAAAAAAGTTTATGAGAGGCCCTTTGTTCCATCCCAGCCTCCATAACTTACATTTGTAATTCCATACACATAAACACACATATACACACACATGCAGAAATGTATCAGTAACTCCCATTGCTGGTAGGAGTGATGCTGACAAAATTGAGTTGGTAAGAGGTAATGCATCTGAGACGGCCATCCCACAGGGGTGATAAGCAGAGAAGTAATGATGGAGTAATTAATAATATTGGTCCTTGATTTTAAATTAAAGTGAAAATTTTCAATTTTCCCTCAAGGCTGATGTTTAAACATAGGAGTTTAGTTATGGATGGATTGACCCACTTTTCCGGTCAAGTTGGTTTTGAGGAAAGTGCTAATACAGGTTCCCAGGATTTATCAGGTCATTTGAAGCTGTTAGTAGTAGATGTGTACCTCTTATTTGGCATGTAGAGGATCTTAGAGCTTAAAGAGATTTTAGAGATGATTAATTCAGTCCCTTTATTTTACTTCTGAGAAAATTATTGCTTGGAAGAGCTATATGGTTTGTTCAAGGATGGTTATACCTTCTATGTGTTTTTCAGAGAGAATATGTAGGGTAGGACTATAACCTCTGAGTCTATATATCTAATAATTCATTGTGTCTCCTTCATAATTTCTCCAGATTTAGAAAGAGACAAGATAAATAGCTTAAACATCAGTGTTGCGTGCACTGTCTTGACACAGTTGATTGCAGTGTCTTTTATTGATTTCAAAAGAATCAGCTTTTGATTTCACTTATTTTTTTCTGTTGTTTTTCTGTTTTCTATTTCATTGATTTCTTGTCTGATATTATTTCCTCTCTTCTTTACTTTGGGTTCGATTTGCTCTTTTTCTAGTTTCTTAATGTGGAAACAGAAATTGATTTGAGCCCTTTCTTAGGTGTTTACTCCTGTGTATTTACCCCTAAATATGCTTTATTCACATCTCATGAATTTTGATATGTTGTATTTTCATTTTCATTCGATTAAATTATTTTTTAATTTCATTTTTCATTTCACCTTTGACCCATGGGCTATTTTAGAAGTATGCTGCTTAGTTTGCAGTTACTTGGGGATTTTTCAGATCTCTTTTTGATTTCACATTTAAGTCCATGTGGTCAGAGAACATACCTTGTATGACTTGCCCTTTAAAATGTATTCGGGCTTGTTTTATGGCCTAGAATGTGGTCTGTCTTGGAAGTGTTCCATGTTCATTTGAAAAAAAATGTATTCTGTATGCAGCAGTGTATTTTGCTGTTTGTTGTTGGGTATTCTGCTATGTCATAATGCTCCATAAATGTCAGTTAAGGCAAGTTGGTTGATAGTGTTGTTCAAGTCGTCTGTGTTCTTGCTGATTTTCTATTTGTTCTATCAAGTACTGAGAGTTATAGCAATAATTGTGGATTTGTCTGTTTCTCCTTGTGGTTCTGTCAGTTTTTGCTTCATGTATCTTGCAGCTCTGTAATTAGGCACATAAAATGTCTAGGACTATTGTCCTTTTCGTGAATTGACCCTTTATCATTATGAAGTGACTTTCTTACCCCTGGTGATACTATTTGCTTTGAAATCTGCTTTGGTATATGCTAGCATGTCCACTGATCTTTCTTTTGATTGGTAACAGCATGGTATGTGCTTTAACCTGTTTAGTCTTTATATTTAAAATGTGTTCTTTGTAAGCAGCATATAGTTGGGTCTTGCTTTTTTAATCCACTCTGAAAATATCTGCCCTTTTTCCTTTCTTTTTTCTTAATTGAGATGTAATTGATGTAGAACATATTTGTTTCAGGTGTACAGCATAATGATTCAATGTATGTTTATATTGCAAAATGGTCACCACAAGAAGTCTAGTTAACATCCATCACCACACATAGTTACAAATTTTTTTCCTTGTTATGGGAACTTTTAAAATTTATTCTGTTAGTAAGTTTCAAATATGATAGTCACCATGCTGTACAATCTCTGCCTTTTAATTGGTATGTTTTGACCATTTGCATTTAATGTGATTATTGATGTGGGTAAGTTTAAGTCTTATCATCTGCTTTTTAAAAAAATCTTTCCTGTCTATTGTTTTTTCCCCTTTTCGTCCTCGCCTTCTTTGACTTCATCGATTTTTGAAAGATTTTACATTTTAAATTATTTTTTATGATTGTTTTCGCCTTTGTTAGCTTATTAGCTATAACTGTCATTTTAGTGATTGCTTTAAGGTTTATAACATAATATTTAATTTATCATAATCTACCTTCCATTGATATACCAGTTCACATACAGTACCCTGTTAAAGGATTCTTCCATTTCTTCTATGCAAGCCTTTATGCTATTGCTGTCATGCATTTTTTATGTTATAAAACTCACACTATGTTGCTATTATTTTGCTTAAACAGTTTGTCTGTTTTAAATATTTAAATAATAAGAAAACGAATCTTATGTATTTACCTATCTGCTTATCATTTCTGGTATGCTTCTTTCTTTTTTATAGATCTGTATTTCCTGCTGGTGTCATTTTCTTCTGCCTGAGGGTTTCCTTTAACATTTATTGTAATGCAGGTCAAGTGGTGATGAATTATTTCAGCTTTTGTATGTCTGTAAAAGTTTTTATTTTGCCTGTTTTTTTTAAAGCAACTTTGTCGAGATAATTTACATATCATAAGATTTATTTGTTTGAGATGAACACTGCAGTGATTTTCAGTGAACTTAACCAAGTTATGCAGTCATCATGACCATCCATTTTTAGAACATTTTTTGTCACCCTAGTCAGATCCCTAATGCCCATTTGTGGTTAGTTCCCGTTCCCATCCCCAGTCTGAGGC
This sequence comes from Camelus bactrianus, assembly GCF_048773025.1. Lineage (NCBI taxonomy): Eukaryota > Metazoa > Chordata > Mammalia > Artiodactyla > Camelidae > Camelus > Camelus bactrianus. The sequence goes on along the minus strand of NC_133552.1, from coordinate 1,273,847 downwards.
AGCCACTAATGTACGTTCTGTCTCTGTGTGCTTCTTCTGGGCGTCTCACACAAAGGGAGACGTACAGGAAGTTGTCTTTTGTGTTTGGTGTCTTTTGCATGTTTTTGAGGTTAATCTGTGTTGTCGTGTGTAGCACTGTTTCTCCCCTTATTCTCTGCTTCACATTCTAATTTGTATTTTTCTGTTTCTAAAATATGTTTACAGTTTTTTCTAGTAATGTATATCTAGTAATCCTCCACAAATTGTGCATTGAATTAGAGTATAAATAAAAGTCTTGCACTTCATTATTTTAAGATTTATAGTATGATTGGGTCCTGTTCATGTTTGTATCCACTACAGAGTCTAGTGGCTGGTAGACTTTTAATAAATATGTATTGAATTAAATACAATTATCTTCTTACAAACTCACTGGAATCATATTTTTGAGTACATTGAACAAACATCCACAGTAACAATTAGATTATAGTTAACCAGCATATATTTCAACATTCTTTGGGTTCGAAGGCTACATGATATTGCTTCTTGGTTGTGCAGTCTTTGGGATTTTGAAATAGTAGTTTTTGGAAATTACGCTGGTACTGTTTTTTAAAATCTGGCTCCCTAAATGTCATCCTCAGCAATTGATCTAATTATAGGAAAAGTTAAGATATGAATTAAAGTATTTCTAAAAACCTTTTTATTAATTTTGTAATTTCACATCTGTTTTCAGAGCTAGAGCATAATAATTTTCTGTGTAACTTGCCTTTTGAAAGCTATAGTGCTCTGCAGTTTTCTTTACTTGCATTCTACAATTATCCTGGTCTTTCTCTTTTCTTTTTTTGAAGAACAGGTTTTTATTCTAAAGACTGCTAGTGATTTAATCTGTCCTGATATCATTTTCTGTTGATAGCAGGAAGCAGATTGGTCTGGGAGAACTCTGTAAATATATATCCAAAAAAAGCCAAACCCACATGAACAAAAAGAGCTTTTATATTTTCTTCCTTATAAACAGAACCTTTGGGCCTTCACTGCTTTCTTGTAAGACGAGAAATATGGAAGAGGTGCTGGACAACTTAGCAACCAGGTCAGGCTATTTGGGAGAACAGCATTATGCCCTAGTCATGCAGGTAAAACTTCTCCTCTGATCACTTCCACTTTGTGGCAGAGAAGACATTGCACACAAACTCCAGTCTCTAATGTCTGCTGGACATCTCTGCTTCCCTTTTTTTTTTTTTAACGTCTCTGCTTGGAAATCTTATAGGCATCTCACGTTCATCGTGTTCAAAACAAAATTGAGTTTTTTTTCTCTTTCTTCTCTGCACCTGTTCCTCTGTCGTAGCTCAGTAGATGAGTTTTATCCTTTCAGTTCCCTGGTTGAAAAGTCACCATACGTCCATTAATCATCATATCCTGTTAAGTGTAGCAGAACTCAGTTGCTTCTCACCACCACTGCAGCTATTCATTCGAGCCACCGGGTGTCTTGTGTAGTAGACTGAAGAACATGGCCACAGTAGTTTGCACTTCCTCCCCAGAGGTGGAGTCTGTGCACCCACCCAGTGAATCTGGGTTGGCCTTGTGCTTGCTTTTACCAGTAGAACGTGGTGGGACTGATGTGTGTGATCTGGAGCCTAGACCTCAAGACAGCATGCATCTTCTGCTTTAGTCTTTTGGAACGTTGTGGTTGCCAGGTTAGGGCATTTAGACTGGCCCATATGGAGAGAGAGGCCCAGCTAAGAAGAGCTAAGCACCAAATCCCCCGATGTGCGAATGAGGCCATCTTAGACTCTCCTGCTCTGGGCGAGCTGCACATTGGCTGGAGCCAGTAGAAAAACAGCCCAGCTGATCATGGCCCAACTGCTGACCCGTCCTTGTGGGAAGTAATACATGGTGGTTGTTTCGAGTCCCTAAGTTCGGGGTGGTATCATCTGTGTCACTGCAGGGCCGTATGTCTCGTCTCTCCCGCCTTGTCCCACCCCATCCTCTCACTCTGTATCCTGTCTGTCTGCCACAAAGCAGCCAGAATGACCCCTTTACAATGAATACCAGATCTGTCACTCCTGAATACTGTGGCTGGCTTCCTCCCTTGTTCAGGGGGCTCCTTGCATCCTTTCCATGGCCTCGCCCCTCGTTACTTCTCTGACATCATTTCCTTTGCACTCTTCCCTTTAGTTGTTCTGTGGTTGCCACACTGGCCCCCTTGCTGTATACTTTTTTACCTGACGAATGATCTTAATAACTTTTCAGCCTCTCTGAGTTTGTTCCTCTGCTGTAAGATGGGGTGATGCCTGTCTTACAAAATCATGTGACGTTCTTAGCACGGCAGGCTTTCACATGTTGGAGGTGGGGACTAGATGTAAATAGCTACCATATTTTGGCAAGAGGTGTTTTTTTTTTTTAATTCTTAGGGCTCCCCCACCCACCGGCATGCGCACACTGTCTTTAGTGAGTGAAGTAGCACATTCTCACACTTTTTTTAAATTGGCTGCATTTTAAGATCATATTGCAAAACTAGGTGCCTCTTTTGCTGTGCTGCTGACAGTGAAGGGTGTGCGTGTGGGAGAGCTGTCTAAGGAAGGGGGCCCTCCACTGCATTGTCATGTGGGACTTTAAGAAGATTAATACCTCATTCTATGCCTGTAAGCATATAAGCTACGCAGATTTAGATGTCGCTGAATATGCAGCACATCTTCTGGAGCAGATGGGCACCTACGCTCAAATCACTGAAGTAGTCGCACATAATGGTGATTGTGGTTTTATGGAAAATAGATTTCTCCATAAATCATAGGCAATCATAGGAGGAATAATTTTTATAAAATACTAATTGAACAAACATGAGCTTATTATATGTGAGGTCTCCAGGGAAGCTTTTTAAACTAATTTCACGGAAAGGATATCACCAGCACCTGGAGGCGATAACACTGACACACCACTGGTCACACCTGGAGGCGATAACGCTGACACACCACTGGTCACAGTGTGCGTCACTGGTGCACATATTACAGGAGGGGCGTGGGGGTCACGGCTGCGGCACATCCCATGTACACACGTGCACTGGCCTCCTGACAGCACACTCACCCTCCCCACCCTCCAGAAAGCCAGAGTGAATCTTTTAAAGTCCAAGTCAAGATCCTTCCTCCTCTGCCCAGCATGCCCCAGTGGCTTCCTCCTTTGCTCGCAATGAAATCCAGAGTTCCTTCTGTGGTCACTCAGGCCCGAGGTGCCCCGGCCCACACCGGCTTCTGACTCATCTTCCTTTGCTCATTCTGCTTCAGCCAAGCAGGGCTCCTTGCTTGGCATCCGTCGGGCCTGCGTGGTCGCCCCCGAGAACCTTTGTACCTGCTCCTCCCCGGAATGCTTTCCCCCAGACTCCCACGTGCCAAGCTCGCACTGCACTTAGGTTTCTGTTTGGGTGTTCTCCCACCAAAGAGGCTTTGCTGACTACCCTCTTCAAAATAAGTGCTTCCTCTTTCACTTTGTCCTTACCCTGCGTTACTGCTTGGCATGTCGTCGTTTGTGTTTCTCTCCTGAGTAGTGTGTTCACTGCTTTATTTCCAGTCCTGCATAGTGTGCACTCGGTGGGCAGGCGCTGAATGAGTGAGCTGACTGTGTCACTGCCACTCCCCATCCCACTGCGAGAGGGAGAGGCGGAATGAATTCCCATAGTAGAGGACTCATAATTTCAAATACGGATACTCTCCTGACCTTAGAAACATCTGTGTTAATTTGGTGATTTAACACTGAACGTTTACGGTGCTCCAGGTGCTGGTTTTGACACTGGAAGTTCGAAGCTGTGTAACAGCTTGGTCAGGTGGATTTGGACTTCACGTAGTAGCGCCCGTCTTCACAGTCACAGTCCTGATTTGCATATTACACATTATAAGAAACCCTGCTGTAATTAGGTATGTAGCTTTGTTTAATCTAGTATTTTTCTAATTTTTTTTGTCGTAGAATTCTTTTTTCATAAAACATCTATTTAAATTCTTTTAGAATTAGACAATTGTTGACCTTTGGGAACAAAGCTCCGTTAGTAGTGACAGGGGTGGTAAGAGATCAGGACTTGAAGGGACTGTGCCTCTGAAGGAGGTGGTGTTACTGGTAGATATGAAGGGTAATAGCTAGTTCCTTTTACTTAGTTACTAAATTCATCATATTAATACATTTAGTAGGAAAACTCATTATTTCTGTAGATGCCAAAAAGGTGTTTGAAAGATCCAACGTCCATTCCTGATTTTAAAAAACACATAAGTAGATACTTTTCAAACAGACTCACACACACGGAATACTTAATCAGTTTCCACTGAAACCAGCAATAAAGTAAAATACTTACCACCATGGCCATTGCTATGTGACATTGGTTTGACAAAATCAGTTACCACACTGAATCAAGAGAAAATAATGAGAAGCGTGAGACGGTGGAAAGGGAGAGGAGAAGCTGTGTGTGTGCAGATAACGTGATCGTGTATGTTGGAAAGCCAGGAGGGTCAGTAGCATCAGAACGCCTAAGCAGAGGGTGTGAGTGAAATGGCAGGATATAAAATTAGCAAACAAAAACCAGTACTTTCTATATACACTATCATGAAACTGATGAATAATTATAAATATGGTAGAAGTTTCCGTTTCCAATAACATCAAAAAGATAAAATACTTAAGAATGAACTCAAAAAATATTCCAGGTCTGTAAGATGAAAACATTCCTGAAAAACATAAAATTAGGCTTGAACAAATGGGAAGACATTTCATATTTCACACTCATAAAGAGAATAACTTGGCATTACAAAGACTTCAGTTCTCCCCAAGCTAATGTATAAATTCCAGTCCCAATACAGGTGGGTTTTTTTCTAGCACTAGACTAGTTTATCCGAAAGGTCACATGCAATAAAAAAAAAAAAAAAAAAAAAAAAAAACTAGGAAACCCCCGAAAAAGAAGAGAGATAGGGAAAGTCCCACTGGACCAGAAACCACAAACCTCTTTAATTTAAACCTGTGAGGGCAGTGGGTGTGAGTGAGAACTTTCTACTTCTCATTCAGTTTTGCTGTGACTCTAAAACTGCTCTTGAAAAATAAAGGCTACTGTAAAAGCAGTTGTATGGTATGATGTGTGGACAGACATATCGGCCAATGGAAGAGAACAGCACGTCCAGAGATAGACAGTAATTATAGAAACTTAGAATAAAGGAGCACCTCAAATCACAGAGGGAAACTGGGACGTCTGCACAGCTATTTGGTAAGAGGTAAAACTGGGTTTGTATCTCACACTGTACTCCAAGGTAAGCTACAAATGGATAAAATCTTATTTTTCTCTTCTTATAGTTTACACTTTTTATTTTAAAATAACTTGACAATTGTGAAAAACAGTACAAAGAATTTTCATATATCCTTCACCCAGATTCCCTAAAGGTTATCATTTGCTACATGCATTATCATTTAGTCATTTTGTCTCTGAAATATGTGAGAGCAAGTTGCAGACCTATTGTCCCTTTGCCTGTAAATACCTCAGTGTTATGTCCTAAGAACGAGACTGTCTTCGTCTGTTCAGACTCCTGTAACAGAATACCATAGACTGGGTGGCTTATAAACAGTAAAAATTTATTTCCCACGCTTCTGGAGGCTGAAGTCCCAAGATCAAGGTGCTGGCGGATGTCTGGTGAGGACCCACTTCCAGTTCATAGGTGCCATCTTTTCACTGTATTGTCACATGGTGGAAAGGGTGAGGAATCTTCCTTCTTTAAGTGCACTAATTTCATCCATGTGAGCCTCACCCTCATGATGTAATCACTCCCCAAAAGCCACGCCTTCAAATACTATCACACTGGACATGAGGATTTAACAGATGAATTTATGGGGGATACAAGCATTCAGTCTGCAGCAAAGAACATTCTCTTATATAATCAGAATACAGTTACCAAGGTCAGGAAATTAGCACTGATAAAACGCTTCTCTGTAATCTGTAAGCCTTACTCAGACTTCCCCAGTTGTCCCACTGATCCCATGCTCTGTGCCGCAGGCCAGGCCCACACACTGCAGTTAGCTGTCAGGTCTCTGTGGTGTCCTTTGAGCTGGAAGAGTTCCTCAGTCCTGCTTTGCATTTCATGACCATGACATTTTTGAAGAGTACAGACTTCTTGTGCAGAATGTCCCTCAAATTAGGTTTGTCTGATGTTTCCTTATGTATATGTGTTTAGCACAGATACCACAAAAGTAATGCTGTGTCACTGATTGTACCGTGTTAGGGACTGTTTACTTTGGTCACCACTTAAGGTGGTGTCTGCCAAGTTTCTCCATGCTGTAAAGGTGCTTTATAATTAGTAAGTATTCTGGTATACCCAGACAACCCACAAGGTCCCCCTTTGAGGAAGGACTTGCTCAGTTGTGGCATTTGTGGTCAGCAGACAGCTTCCAGCTGTCGCCTCTCTCAGCATGACTCAGCTCACCCAGGTCACACCCTCCCTGGGCAGTGGCATCCAGTGCTAATTGAGCGGGCGGACTGTGCAGAGCGCGCCGCCGGTGGCCAGAGCTGGGGTAGGCCTGCGCCGCAGTGAGGCGTCTGCTTCTGCCCAGCTCTGCTCCCCACCTTCCTTTCTCAGAGGTTGATCTCTAGTGAATATCCTGCACCCCAAACTCTGTCTCAGCACCTGATTCCAGAGAACCCAACTTAGGACAGGTGTTGCTGGGGGAAAATGCCTTGCGACTCTAAGTCTGCTCGTGAATACCTGCACTTGCTCTTCGTCAGCGTCTGCTGAGCTTTCTTGCTGGAGCGGTTACTGTGCTGGTTGCCAGATGGTGGTTTCTCTAATTATGTGGTTCGTTTTTTTACATTTAATAGTTAGAATTCTACTGAAAGGAAAAGCTTTCCCTCCCCGTTTATTTATTCATTCATTCATTCATTCATTTACATCAGCATGTTCTCATGGATTCTTATTTTATGAGTTATAATCTATCATTTATTTTGTTGCTGAAATTGTCCCAGATTTTGCCAGTAGGAGTCCTTTCAGTTTGGCTTCTGTGTCTTTTTTGACACATCCCCATCATTTGTCCTTCCTTCCTTTCTAGCACCATGATTTTTCAGGTTTATCTAATACTTTTCCTGCCCCTGGAATCTAACATTTCAAAATGGACCAACTCTAAATGTAAAAAATAAAAACATTCAAGTATTAGGAAAAAGCATGGGTGGATGATCTTGTAACCAGGGAGTGAGGAAAGCCTGATAGAAAAAAATGTATGTGACATAAACAGTTCTCAGGAAGAAAAAAGTAAAAATAGTTTATAAACATATAAAAAGACGCTTACCATCACTTATAAGATAAATACAAAGCAGAATTACCCTGTAATACCAGAAGGTTGAAAACAATGTTGTAGAGAAACAAACAGCCTCATGCATTGCTGGTAGGAATATAAAAATGGTACAACCCCTGTAACAGGGATTTGGGGAAAGCGGAGAGTTACTTTCAGTCCAATGGTACCACTGTTAGAAATTTACACTGAAGATAAACTTCCACAAGTAAACAACACATGCATAGGGTTATTCTTTGCTGCACTGTTTCTAACAGCGGAAGACTGGAGACAATCCAGATGGCTATCAATAGAGGCCTGGTTGTGTAACTGGAACACCATACAATGGAATACCATGCAGCGCTTTACAAAGCAAACAGTGATTGTCTCTATGTACTGATGTGTAGTGACTTCTGGTGTCTAAGTGGAAAAAGCAAGGTGTAGACCAGGATACTAGAAATACTTACTTGCTTATTTTGCTCAAAGAGATAGTGGAAGGATGAAACAGACCCTATGAAAAATGATTACCTGGGGTGAAGGGGTGAAGAATGAGAGCCAGGCCAGGCCTTTCTGAGTACTTTTTTGTATAGTTCTGACTTTTAAACCATTTATATTTGTTACATATGCAAAAAAATAAAATTAAAACAAAGGAGGGGGGAGTAAAAAAGCAAACTGTAAAATTTGAAATCATGAAACAAGTGAACTTAATGTTATATGAAGTGGGTACTGTAACTACACAGAGGAAAATATGATTTCAAGTGACTTTTGGACATAGCACTCCTTAGTTGGATGTAGTCTAAGCCAAAACAGTAAAACAAAACAAAACAAAAAAACTGCAGAGAAATTTTAAACTAGTATGTAGTTTGTTTCTTTCTTTTTTGTTTTTTTAGTGTGCTGTTTTCAAACTATGTATATTTTAGGATAAACTGAATAAGTAAACAATTAGGAGCTAAACTTTTCACTGTAAAAGAAAAGAGATGCAAATGTAATGCCAAAGAAATTACAAAAAAAACTCTGTAATGCTCCATTTGAATTGGAGATACCAACATGAGTATAAATATAAATGTCTAATACTACTTCTGTAACCCAAAGGGCCTAAAAGCAAGGAAACTCAGGTAGCTTTGCGCACGTCCAGTATTCAGACCTGGTTTCTAAATATCATTAAAAAGAACTAATGCCCCTTGGACAAATGGCTGATGTCAGGTCCGGGGAGGGAAAATATGAAGTGGACCTGGGACATCTTGTGCTGCACAGCGTGGCAGCCCTCAGAGATGGCTCAGGAGGCGACAGGCGTCCGTCGGAATGGACGTTAGCCACGTTAAGACGATTTGATCATACGACCTGAGTGTAATTGATGATGACACATTGAATAAATAAAAGCCACAAGTTTCTGTATTGACATACGAAAAGAGAAAAACTAAATTTATTTGCTAACAATGGAAGTGAATGTTACCTCATTCTGAAAATAGCTTAAAAGACAGTAATTATATTTTTGTACTGCCTTCTTAGAGTGACTATAGTTCATCTCCAGTGAAGGAAAGTTTTTTACATAAGAATGCCAGCTAAAAAGTATGAAAATAAATAATAGGTGGTTTTTAATGGTGATTTTCTAATTCTACAAAATAGTTGATTCAGGTAAGGCTTATCAGTGGATGCTAAACCCAGTGGGTGAACAGTTCGGGGGTAAGAAGATACTCACATACTCTTAAAAGGGGTAATAATTCCATACCAGTGTCAGGAGTGTAATGAAAAGGGAATTGTAAGTGCTGTGGGAAGATACGCTAAGGAAATTGATGTAACCCACTCCTGTGGTCAGGAAAGCCCTCTGTGAAGAAGTGGTTCTGGTCATTCTTAGTCGGTCTAACTTTGTTTTTGGCGTGGAACAGTTTTGTTTCCTGTAATTGCATGGTGTCTTAGTGGGAAGTTGGAGGAGGCTGCCACCAGAAACTGTTGGCTGGATGCAATTTTAAATTTGAACTCTGCTCTGACAAGTGTCACACAGTTTGTTACCAACTTTTGATTTTTACCAGTATTATTACTAAAAATGGTGTCGTGTAGTTTTATTTTGGATTTATCTTATGAATGAGGTTGACCATCTTTTTTGAGATGTTTGTATTTCCTTTTCTGTGGAAAAGTGTGTTGTTTAAAAAAAAACTTGTATTGATTTGTAGGTACTCTTTAAATATTAGAGAAATTAGTTCTTAAGTCTACGGTAAGAATTGTGAATATTTTTTTCCTAGTTTCTTGTTATTCTTCATTGGCTTGTAGTGATTTTTTCCAAGCATTTGTTTTTGCTTTTACTTGTATGCAGTCAAATGTATCGGTATTTCTTATAGCTTCTATGTTTTGTGTCATACTCTGAAAGACTGACTGTGCTCCAAAGTTTTAAAATGTCTCTTGTTTCATCTAGTACATGTATGGTTTTGTTTTTCTTTTTGCATTAAAATCTTTGACACATTTGAAATTCACCCTGGCCTGTGTTGACTCTCAGTGGTGTCTTTCTTCCCACGTGGCTCCCCATCTGCTCCAGCCCTGCTCGTGGGCTCTGTCCACAGTAATTCGAACCCCACGTTTGTCATAAACTGAATTCCGTATGGACTTGGGTCCGTTTTGGAGCTTTCTGTTCTGTTCCGTTGATATGTTTATTCATGAGCCAGTACAGCTGTCTTAATAATTGGGGAATTAGTTTTTCCCTCTCCCCCGCTTTGGAGAATTTATAGTGTTTTTTAAATACTATGCCTTCATATTTGGCCTGATCCGTGCCCCTCATTATTCTTCTCTTTCGTAATTTTCCTACCTCATCAAGCAAGTTTATCTTTCCACAAATGAACTTTGGCATCTGGTTAAAAAATAACAGTATTTTTATACAGATGACACTAAATTTGTAAGATTAACCTAGGAAGAATTGCCATTTTAATGATGACTCTTCTATATGAAAGTAAAAGCATTTCCATTTGTTCATATTTTTATTAATGTCCCTCAGAAACATTAAAATGTTTCTTTTTGCATATATCTTGCACAGTTCTTAACATTTATTGCTAGGAACATTATCTTTTTAGGTGGCTTTGTAAATGAAACTTTCTTTTATTATAACTTCCACATAGTGATTACATGTATTTTCTTAAGCTGCTGATTTCTGTATATCAGTTTTTTACACTACCACCTTTCATTTATAATAGTTTTTCAGTTGGTTTTCATTGACTGTGAAGGAATATAGTCATATAATCTACAAATAGTGATACATATGTCTTCTTTTCAATTTTTATACAATTAATTTTTTTCTCTTTTGTAATTGTGTGGCTGTTGTAGTGCTTCCCAATCATTTCATACCATGGTACATATTGAAAATTATATTTTTAGTGTACACTAGCATAAAGGAGAAATGCTTTGTGAGTCCAGAGGGGACCAGCCCAGGATTTAATTACCCCAGATCCTGCCTGAACGACCTAAGATGGGTTGAAAAACAGCCCTACACTTCTCTAAAACAATTAAAAAAAAAAAGAATGATCATGAACCTGCTTATCTTGTTACTGACTTTAGTCAGAATATGTCTATAATGTTTTCTCATTAAATTATGTTGGTTTTGGTTTGACGATTGAGGTAGATATATTTTAATTTATTATGGAAGTATCCAGGTACTCCTACTTTATCAAGATATTTTAGTCAGAAATGGTTATTGAGTTAGTAAGCATTGCTGCTGTATGCCATGCTTTGGAGCTAAAACACTGAATAAGATGAGAGACGCTGCAGGAAAGAGTACAAGTCCAAGTAGACTTGAAATCAAATCTGGTCTACACTGCATGTACTATCTCTGTGACCTCAGGCAAGTCATTTAGTTATTTTGGGTCTTAATTTATTTATCTGTAAAATGGAACTAATGGTAACTTGGAGGGTTGTTACTGTTCTGAGACGTGATTGCACACTTAGGCAGTCCAGCAGGTGAGACAGCCCCATCAACAAGTAATTGCAGGGGGGAGAGGGTATAGCTCGGTGGTAGATCCTGTGATCAGCATGCGTGAGGTCCTGAGTTCAATCCCCAGTACCTCCATTAAATAAATAAATAAACAAACCTAATCCCCCCGCAAAAAAACCAAAACAAAAAACCAAGTAATTGCAAAAAGTGAGGTGGTATGGTGGAGCTGGAAGAGTGAGCTGTGGTGATACAGAGGAGGGTGATAAAGAGACAAGCAGGAAGGCTCTGCTCAGGAGGTGGTGTGCAGCCTGGGCCTTGGAAGGTGCACAGGGGAGGCACACAGCATATGAGGAGCTGCCTGGTGTGTTCAGGGAACTGCAGTTTTCCAGGGTACGGAGACCGTGGGTAGGGACAAGTCACAGAAGAGGCTAGAGTGGCGGGCAGGTGGTGGATCGCAGAGGGCCTGTTGTGTTGGCCCCTCTGGGGGTTTTGGACTTGTTCCTGTAAGTGACTGGGAGGTGTTGAAGAGTATTCGATCCCCGCATTTGCTGGTGGTGAGGGCGTTAAACTGATAGTAGAGTGGCTGTAAGCTGTCTCATTTGAGAAGGGCCTGATACGAGGCGGTGGGAGAAACTGAGAGGAAGTGACAGGTTTGAAGAGACTTAGGCAGTGGAATCAGCAGGACCCAGAGGCCATTGGGCTGTCCAGAGAGGAGTAAATAACAATTCCCAGGGGTTCAGACCAGGAAGGAGAAGCGCTCTGAAAATCACAGGGATGACCTCCTCTGCTTTTTCCATAGGAAAATAATTTGTCTTGAGTGTGGCTTTCACAGAAAGTTTGGCGAGGGACCTCACAGACTGTTTGCGACTGACTTAGAAGAGAGTTCCATTCATTCTGCAGGTGGCATTAAAAGAGCTGAAGAAAACATCACAACTAGAACCGCATTACTACACTTAAAATTAACAAAGGCCTGAAAAAAACAGTAATGTGATTGCAGTGTTAATGATAAAGAAGAATTTGAGTTTTAGTGTTTCCAGGATTTTTTGAGTTTGCAGTTCTGAATTTGCGCTTGTGTTTACATTTTAAAACTAAATTTTATTTTTATGAAGATGATACTAAGATGAAGAGTCAACCTGAAAGTTTATACACAGACTTTAAAATGTATTTACTATCTTTTCTTCTGTTCTAGTTACACTCTCTGGGAACGGAGAAAACGGTAAGGCACTTTGAGTCTCAGTTTAAGTAGACGACTTAAGGTATTTTCGTCACAGCCTGTATACTTTCTGTTTAGCGATGACTGCATGTGTTTCTTGATTTCAGAAAGAAAATACGTATTCTTAAAGTTTAAGTAATTAAAAGGAGATGCATTATCGGGTTTTATTTCTGTACGTTCAGTGTATTCTCATCTGTGTTATTTCTGTAATTGAAGTTGCTGTTACTTCTTAAGGCATTTAGTGCCCAGACCTCCTTGACGCGTTTATATACACATTCCTGCCATGTAATCTGCTCTTTATGGTAGCAGTTCAAAGACCTTTTAGTACCAGCTCTACCAGCTCCAGCTCGGTTTTGAGGAGGAGGTCTGAATTTTATCGACGGTTCTCTTGTTTATGCATTTGTTAAAACAGTACTTTACTGCTCAGACATTTAATTAAATAACCAGACTCTGAACTTGTAAATTGCATTACTGGTTCATTTTGAAAAGGAATTAAAGTTTTTATAATGACTAATCAAAGAGGCAGTGCCTAGAGAGAAGAATCATTGCTCAGAATTTTCCTGAGATAAAAGAAAACATTAAGTTCTTTGAGATCAAATTTTAAAAATAAAATTTGATTTGGAATATGAAAATCTAGAGATTTCTAAAACAGTTGAACAGTTCGAAATTATGAATAAATATTCTGACTACTGGAAATAAATATAGACATTAAGCATGTAAATTTCAAGCTGACTTTGGATCTAATTTCTTATTAACACAATAAATATAGACTCATCTTGGTAGGCTTGTTTTTCTTCTTTAATGTCTAAGCTATCTCCTATATGTTGAAAGCAGAGATACAGAAAACAATTTCTGAAGTTCTTATAAGAGAATTTTAAACTTGCATTATTATTTCCTGTGACTGTTCTTCCCATGTCTTTTGAAGAGTCTTTTGATGAAGTTTTTTGTTTGCTCATTTGTTTCTTTTTTAATTCAGTTACAGGTGATTTTTTTTCATTCTTTTTTTTTTAATTAAAGTATAGTTAGTTTACAATGTTATGTCATTTTTAAAAAGTATTTATTTATTTAAGCTGTTTTTGTTTTGGGGGGGTAATTAGATTTATTTTAACTTTTTTTTTTAATGGCGGTACTGGGGACTGAACCTAGGACCTCGTTGCGTGCTACGCATGCACCCTACCACTGAGCTACACCCTTCCCCCCGAGTGACAGGTGATTTTTGAATCAGCCTTTTTTATTTATAGGTTCAGATTTTTTTCAGCTTTGATTGAATTTGCTCAGTTATGGTTTTACTGTAAGTATTACTTCTAACCAACAGTTTATAGCGTGTCATGTGTGATTATTAGCAATCACACTAATTTGGACTTACTGGAAAACAATATTTCCTGTTACTCTTTACATTATAAGTTGATAATTATCTGTCAAGTGCTCACTATGTATTGCAGGCAATATACTAAGAGACTTTTCTTTCTTTAAAGGTTAAAATTTTTTAAGGCAAAAACCATTTTGTTTTTGTATGGTGAGCAGAAATATTCTAAAAATACATTAAATGTTTAAAAATATTTTAAGAGTTTATTGTTTTATATTCTAGCCTTAGTTATAAGTAACTAAATGATTAGGAAGTTTAAAGTAACCTCAAGGTTGCCATTTATCTCAAAACTGTACAGTGGTATGTAGATGAGAATTGACGAACTTGATGGAATATAGGGGCCAGGCAGTGTAAGTGAAGTGAGCCAGGTAACACTGCAGATAACACTGCAGGCTTGATAAGTGGCCTCAGTGTTGGTGTAAACACAGGAAACTGAGCTCTAGTGTGTTTTTCCAAAGGAAGGACAAATGAAGGAATGAATCTGAATCTATTGGTTAGACCACGGGTTCAACCTGAAGGGAGCTGAAATGATTCAGGGAAATCAGAATTTTCAGTGAGGATGACAGTCGATTTTGGTGAAAGTGAAAATGGAAAGTAGGTGTGGTTAGCACTTTATCTTGGCATCAGATGTTATCTTTGAAGTAGGATGTGACCACCAAGATGATCATTAAAAGAGTGGAGGGAAATAATTTTAGGTACGACATAGTGAAAAGGACTTTGGATTTTTATCAAGCAGATACGGGTTTGAATTTTGGCTTTTTATCATTTAGTAATTCGGCCACACTGGGCAAGATATTAAACTCTCTGAGCCTTCATTTTTACATTTGTAAACTGAAAGAATAGCTATGAGATGATTGTGAGGGTTAGAAATAAGGTATACGTTTCATGTCTTCTAGCAGGTCTTCAGTAGGTGGAAGTAGTGATTTGAGTTGCTGTTGTTAAGTGTGGTTACTAGGGAGTCCAGAGTTTTAGAATGCATCCATTAGTCATGTAGATGGAGCTCTTTCCCAAGAATGTCACCGCCAAGGGAAGGAGGACACTGAGCAACACGTTATACACGGGCCTTTGGGATGGATTGGAAGCAAGAGAGACTGGAGGCAAACACACCAGTTGGCTTTTGCAATAACCAAATAAGACAAGTAACAACTGTGAACCATTGCACTAGCAGCAAGAAGAATGAGGAGGCTTTACTTTGAAAGAGATTTTGGTAGCTCGAAGTTGAAGTCCGTACATTCTGCTTATTAGCAGTGTGGTGGAGGAGCCATTGAGCCCTGGCGTCCTGCGTCGGTCACCTGTGTGTGACTCAGGGTTCTGTTCTGTTAGACCAGGCGTGGACCAGTATAATTGCAAAAGAAAATGCTGGGGTCCAACAAGTTGTCGATTTTTATTGTTATTTAAGAACTTTTTAAAACCAGAAACATAAGGGAAAATAACCTCAGACCAAAGGAAGGTTAGTACTTCAGACTGAATACATGTTTTATAAAAACTACATTGACTTAATGTTTCTTATTTCATTCAGACCAGTGAAAATTCTTATCCGTCCGTAAACTTAGGTTAACACTGAAACAGGGGGTACACAAAAAGAACCAAATTTCAAGAAGAAGAAATTAATATGCTTGATGGCAGTAATAGCAGCCAGCATTTGTTGAGGGTTTTTTGTGTGCCAGACACTGTTCTAAGTGTTTGCATTTGTTAGCTCATCAACATTAAGTAGCTGACATTAATGAAAGCACATTAAGTGCTTTCATTGAAGTCTGAGCAAATTATTTGGGGAGTACAGTATGAAGGGGTAATGAATTCTGAAAGTAATGGAGAAGGCTTTGTGGAAAAAAGAATATTTGATCTGAACTTTAAAAATCAGTAGAATCTCAGAAGCTTCTATACTTGTCTGTGCTTTGTTTCTTCAGTGCATTTGTGGTGCTGCATTCCAAGCTGAAGAAGACTTTAATCACTTGGTAGATAGTCCTTGCTTCTCAATGGAAACCAGTCCCAGTTCTTATAGACAGAAAAACCACAGAACACAGCAGGCTTTCAGTTATATAGTGAGTTAATATTTGGAGATACAGGTGTTGGAATGTTACACTAATCCACTTAGGAAACAGTTACAACAGAAATTCAAAGTAGCTAAAATTTTTTCATTACCCTGTATTGAAAAGGACAGTGAAATTTAGGATACCTTTTCTGAACAATCCAAGAATTGAGTTATTTATTTTCAGTGTTTAGTTCCTTGGATTTAATGTTCATAGTGATGGAATCTGTCTTAAATAATGTCTAAATCATTTAAAATCTAACTTTTGGGACGTGGTTTTGAAGGAGGTGTTTGAACCTAAATCTGCAGCAACTTAATAAAATCAAATCTCATCTCAGACTACAGTTGTTAATTATAAACCAGGAGGATAACCCTTAAATGCAGGAGTAGTCTGTTTCTTCATATCTGTGATTTATGTCATGGAGATAAAGGAGTGTATAGCTGAGTTTTTTAGTATGTTTTAATTAAATTTTTTATTGGGTTAATAAGCCTCCTGACCCTGAATATTGTGTTTTAATATGTAATGCTTTTTCCTGTTTTCACCTGGATTCAATGAAATGTTGTTTGTTTTTATTTACCAGGAAAGGCCGTTGTTTACCTTGTGGCTTTCCATCTGTTCTTTGTTATGTTTGTGTGGTCCTATTGGATGACAATTTTCACATCTCCCGCTTCCCCCTCCAAAGAGGTAAATTTAATGTTGGTAAATTACCAAATGCTTTCACTAATTATGGAATTATTTTCCCTGTGTTATCTTTGTTAAAACTTTATTGTATAATGCATCTGTTTGTTTCTGTTCATAAATTTCTTGGCAGCTGCATTGTGAATGTGAGTCATCAGCCGGTTCTCAGGTACAGCCCCTGACCTAGTGCAGTAAAAGCTCCACGGTGGTGCTAAGGCTTGGCTGCACTGGTATTTTTCTGCCATGCTACATTTTCTTAAAGACGTACTTTATCACTGGAGTGAAAAATCTTAAGGGACAGAATTGATAGGAAAGTAGAGTTTCTTTTTAGAAACCCTCTTAACATTTATATTTTCTCAGGCCTGAACAGATACGCTGCAACTAAAGTGTTTTGATTGTGGGAAACAAATTGGACTGTTGCTTATGTCACCTAGTGTGGCTAGTGTTTTTTCTGACTCAGGGTTCCACTTGGAAGTAACGTGCAATCACGTTTACGTGGAGCACGTTTGAGGCCAGTATGTCGCTCTTGCCTTGATGTAGCCGACCTGCAGTTTGCTGTGGCCAGATGGTTGAGGCCGTACTCCAGAGCCAGGGTCATCTGAGCTTGCTGTTCTGCTCTGACACATATGAATCACAGCCTCTGTTTGCTATTTGGAAACTGGAGCTGACAGGAGTGCCCGTCTCTGTAGGATGTTGTGAGGATTAAGTGAGGTTCATGTAAAGCTTTTTTAATGTACGACCTGGAATGTGGTTGGCATTCAGATTCTGGATGACAATAATAATATGATTATTTCCTTTCATATTAAATTCATCAAAATCCATTAAAAGTTATAGGCGTATGTTTAAAAATTATCAACTTCCCTTCAGCTTCTTATAGAAGAACATATATGCAGAAAAGTTTACATACCATAAATATACACTTGATGAATTTTCACGAACAAAACACATGAGTGACCAGCATCCCGTCCAAGAAGCAGAATATGGCCGGCGTCCCGTGAGCCTCCTCGTGCTCCCTGCAGCCCCTGCTCGTGCGACACCGCCCTGCCCGCTGACCGCGGCGCCCGGCCGGCCTGGCTCTGGGCTCCCTGTGGGTGGGGTCGCCCAGGATGTGTGCTTGCGTGTGCTGGCAGCCTCGGGGGTGCGATTCGCCCTTGCTGTGGGCCACTCGCTCTCGTTCTGTGTGGCACTCAGTTGTGGTGTGGAACACGGTTTATTTATGAGTCCGCTGTCGGTGGGCTCGGGCCTTTGGGCAGCTTCAGTTTCAGGTGCTGCTGATCGGCCTGCTGCAAACCTTCCCGCGCGTGGACACACACGCTGGTCTCCTGGGCGGCCTGCGGGGCGCTGCGTGCAGGCTTGGCGGTGTGGGCAGTGCCCGGCTGTCGTGTGCCCGTTGTTCCCACTGGGTGCTTTTGTTTTAAGGGATGATCAAGCCATAATCACACTTAGTGCTTCTTCAAATATATTCTTCCAACATTTGGTAATAATTAGTCAACCCTTAAAGTTAGGTTACAAACTGCCATCCGTATCTTAATCTCTAAGTAGAAAAGGACCAATTTTATTTAATCAATTCCTAGTAGTGATGGCTTATGGAAACATAGTGTGTGTAAAAGTAAATGGTTATTTTTACAGGAAATAAAAAAGAAAGAAAGAAAAACAGTTGGTAATACTTTTGAGAAGCAGTATCGCATAGAGGTTAACCCTCAGACCGGCTCCAGACTGCCTGGGTTCAGCTCGTCCCTGTGCTTAACTGGCTGCGTGGCACTGGAGACTTACCTTAGCTGTCTGTGCTCAGTCCTCCCCGTGAGACGAGGGCGGTAGTAGCATGTCCCTCGTGGGCTCGCTGTAGGGGTTAAATAAACTGATAACACGTGTGTCTGATTAATAGTGTTTGTAGTGCTATGTGATTAGTGCTATAAGTAAAGTGCTTTAAAAGTGCCTAGCACATACTAAGTGCCCTATGTTATTTTTTCTTCGGTTATTTTTGCAATACTGCACCCGTTTAGCATTTGGCCCAGGGCTTAAGCCTTTCCATCCCCTCCATCCTTCACGCCTCTGTCCCTGTCGGTGCAGCTGACTGCCCCGCTGTGGCAGTTCTGCTGCCCCATCCTGGGCCCCCTCGTCCAGTGTTGCAGCTTCCTGTTTCCTTGTTCGCATCACTGTGTGAAACTGTCGGGTGCTTGAGGGCAGAGCTCACTTCTGTCGTGTTCTCCACCGTGGCCCTCGCCCACTCATCACGTAGTGGGTGTTGAGTGGGTCCTGGCTAGATTCGTGATTAAATCATGAAGGGCCAGCTGAGCTGGGCTGTGGTGACCACCAAGCACAGGAACTGAAGATTCTCCGTCAGCTCTGGGGGCTGCCTGAGGTCGCTCTTTACAGGAAACCTCACAGCTGGGAGGTGGCACTTAGGACTCAGGAAAGGGCCCCGTCAGCCCAGAGGCTTGAGCAACACGTGGGGGTTGGCCCTAGGGAGTCAGTAGGATCTAAAAAGCAAAAACTATACCTTTTTAGGGAAGCTAAGTTATAAATCCAGGCATTTCGCAGCCCCCCCCCCCCCCATTACTTCAGTCAGCAATTATTTACTGATTTTCAGACTGGTAGGCACTGGCACTGAAAACAGCCAGGCAGATACGGTCTTTACATTTAATTTATTTACTTACTTTTTAGGGAGAGACATTTTAAAGGGAGAGACGTGATAAGTAAACACATAAAATAGTATAAATTGTGATAAATTTAGAAAAAGAACATGATAGGGTAGAGCGTAACAGTAAAAACTGTTAGGAAAAAAGCTACTTAAGATACTCTGATCAGGGAAGTCTCTGAAGTGGTATTTAAGCTGAGACCTTTGTATATGTGTCTTCCACCAAAGTACAAGCTTTCTGAAGGAAGAATCTTTGTTGCTTATTGCTGTATCTTCCTTGCTGATGCTCAGACCTCGTACATAGTAGACTGCTGAATACTTGAGTGAGTGAGTAGGGAGGGGAAGCAACGTATGAAAAGCTGGTGGGCGCCTTCCATCACTGAGTGTCATGTCATCTCTCTGAAAGGAGACACGGGCCCATCGCTTCTCTGGCCACCCAGCAGAGGTTGCCAGGGGGCTGCAAGACACAAATCTTGTCCATTTGCATGATGTGGAGACCCTTTGCAAGCTGCAGTCTTAGTGACTTCATCTCCATTGCTTCTTCCTGGAACTCTATGTTCAAGTAATGTGTTCCCCTGAATATCCTATTTTCATATCTTTGTGCTTTCCATATGCACAAAAGTTTCTTTTGCCAAAATTCCCTTTCCCACTTTGTCCTCCTGGAAGATTCCTGTTTATCTTTCCCAGCCCAGTTTAGGTACCACTTCTTTCAGGAAACTTCCATTGACAGTCCCCATCCTTCCCAGGGGAGCTTTAATCATACGGTGTAAAGAATTGGTGATTTGTAATTTGTAATTCTTTGTTTACATGATTAGCATTTGTACTGGAATACACTATAGGAGTGTATTTTTGAAGGCAAAGGCTGTATTTTTATTCTCTTTGGATCCCTGGTACCTGGGACAGTGTCAGGGTCTTAATTGGTGTTTAACATATATTTAAATTGAACCATCTAAACACTGAATGTAAGATAATGGCATTTCATAGTTTGAATTCTGTTCAGTAGTATTCAATGACAAATAGTCTTATAGGAATAATTTCAAAAATTAATTCATTTTAAGTTTTGTTTTATTTCTCATCTGAAATCCTGGTGTTGTTTGAGATTTTCATTTGGTTTAAGCTTTTCATAATTTATAACCTTAGTTCTTAAGGAAAAGTAATGATTTTGAGGCCTGGCTAGAAACAGTTCAGCCAGGCCTCAAAATATGTTCAGATTTTACAGGGAAACTGTAAAATTTGATTAGCACATCTCTTATCCAAATATGTATTTAACAGCATAATATATGATTTTTATTCTCTGCCATGAATGTTTCAGAGATGCATTATATCAGGGAAGAATTTTCTAGCAAGTTAGAGTTCTCTTAAAAGAGAATGGGCCACCTTGCAAAGTAAGAAAGTACTCCTGTACCTGGAAGTGTTCCGGCTTGCCTGGGAGTTTAGATAAATGACCTCTAGTCTCAACTTGAAGATTTTGTGAATTTTTTCTGACTTCTTTCTGTCCTGTTCATCTGTCTGTGTTCCTTCTTGTCCCTGATAAGTAATTTGGGGATTTCTTGTCTCACCAGCCTTTGGCCGTGGGAGCCAGGCGAGGTAATCTAGTCTGAAAGCACTCATCTGCATCCTGGGCCGTCGTGTTTTGGTCAGGTTAGAGAACGTGTATTTCACATCAGCAGTTTAGAGGGAAACATGCTAGCCTAGAACTCAGGAGGCTTGTATTTTTGTATCAGCTCTGCCAGTAATTATACATTCTTGGAAAATTCCCTGAACTGCTTGGAATCACAGTTTCCTCGCCCCAGCACTCTTAATACCGCAGCCTGCTCTCGCCCCACGTGTCCCAGGAAAGGCTGCATTGACAGGCTCTGCAGTTACTGGTGTGAGGCAACGGGAGGATGGGAGGTTTGGTATTTGAATTAGCAGCTAGACCCAGATACTCAAAGTTTAAAAGATGAAATTCCAGCCATGACTCCTTAGGGCTTTTCAAGCAAAGCCCTTCCAATGAATAAAAATTGAGGAACTGTGGTGTTATAATATGACCCATCAAGAGCAAGCAGATAGTAGGACCCCATGCCTGTGACTTAGCCTGTTACCCAAAGCCAGTGAATCTTTGGACATCCTTCCAAAAATTAAAGATCTCTTAACACTAACTTTCAAACACCAGAATTTTTAACCAGCAGAAAATATATACTAAGCCCTTTTTGATGGAGAAAGTTAATTTTCTCTGGAAAAAACAAAGATGTAAAAATATTTAGTTCTTATATTTTGCCATCATTAGTATAGAGGGCATTTTTTTTTTTAATCTATCACAGGTATGTAGTTTTGTTTAAAAGTGCTTGGATTTAGCCTCTTAAAGAAATTTGAAGACAGGTTTTGCTTTCATCAAAGAAAATATTTTTGTTTTTTTTCTGTTCTGGATTAAACTTTGCTTTTCTGAGCATGATAGTTAATAATATGGGGTTAAAAATAATTAATAGTTATTTCTCCTTTTATAGTTCTACTTGTCCAATTCTGAAAAGGAACGTTATGAGAAGGAATTCAGCCAAGAAAGACAACAAGAAATTTTGAGAAGAGCAGCAAGGGACTTACCTATCTATACCACGTCGGCTTCAAGGAGTAAGAATAACAAACCTTAAGCTTTCCTTTCCAAAGAATTTTAAAAATATGGTCATTTCTGCCAAGATATATTTGCAGGATTTGAGTATTAAGTGGATATTGTGATTATAAGTAACATTTGCAGGAACAAGATTTTCCTGTGTTCTGTGTCTTCTGTGGTATTTCAGAGATAGATGTATACATTTTTCAGTATAGATTTTTTAAAGGGGCTGACTTTAGTATGAATCTCTTTTCTCTGCATGTTCTTTTTTTTCCCAGCTCAACCTTCATGGCTAAAATGTTTGTTATTTTTGGTAAACTGTTTGGAAATTCTGGTTTGAATTTGAATATTGTGTGTCATCACTGAGTAATTTTTTTTAAAATCAAGAGTGTGCTAGCTTAGAATGTGGAGAAATAAAAGACACAAAGGGGAAGAAACTTGTTCAGGGTTGTAAAGCTAATTCTGAGAGCCAGAGATTTGAACTCAGGTTTCTCATTCCGAAGCTGTGGGTGTTTCTACTGTCCTGCTGCCTCCATTGCCGTGTGTGACTGAAAAGCAGCTTCCTTTTCCCAGAGGTGGAGCCTTATGACAGGGGTGAATGTGTGAGTGGCCAGACTGGATGTTCGAGTACAGGAAATTGCTTTAAATTGTGTATTATATGCCTCGTTAATTCGTTCAGATCCCAGTAGATGGTAATAGCTGGCAGTTATTCTAATCTGAGTTCTTCACACACATGAACTCATTCAAACTTCACAGCTGCCTATGGAGGGAGAGACTGTTGTCTCCATTCTGCAGATGAGGAAACTGAGACACAGAGGTTAAGTACCTTGTTCCAGGCCATACAGATAGTATGTGAAAAAACAGGGCTTTTGAGTAGGTGCTCTGGCTCTGCACCCCACTGTGCCTCTCAGCTCCAAGGGGAAATAAAGGAACTTTCCCTTTCTATAATTATGTACATATTCTGACTAAGGAAACTTAAAATTTGTGCAAGATTTTAGGAGGGGATATTTGACCAACGTTTTAGTTTTTCATGCATTTAATATTGGCATACCTTGGAGATACTGTGTGTTCAGTTCCAGGTCACCGCAGTAAAGCGAATGTCCCAGTGAAGCGAGTCACATGAGCTGGTTGGTTTCCCAGCTCACATGGAACATGACTTCTCTTTTCTTACCCATTACCCGTAGGCAGGATGTAGCCATCACTTGTGACTCATTTCCAGTGAATACAGTTGTGACTCACTGTCCCTCAGTCCTCGTGCTCAGTTCACAGGAGTGGACTAGGGGGGAGGGGTGGGCTCACACGCCAGGGGGTCTGAAGTCTCTTCCGCAGAGAGCAGTTAGAGGCCAGGCAGGCGCCCCGGTGGGAGTCCTCCACACTGCAGAGGTCGGGAGGGCTTCTGAGTTAAAGAAAGACCCATGGTAACGTGTCTTGTTGCCAAGTTTACTTTGGAGGCCATCATGTGGAAGAAGGTTAGCACCTCACTGTAATTTTATTATTCTCTATTCATCCAAAATAGTAGCTTTAAAGAATTTATTGATTTGTGAAGTCTTGGGACATTTCCCTCAGGAATCTCAAAGATCTGCTTTTAAATTTCACTCATTTAAATTTCAAAAACCAAATAAATAAATAAATTTCAAAAGCCAAAACCTCAGGTTCTGAACTTTACAGATTCAGGTGGAGCTCTCGCTCCAGTGGACTTTGTACTCTCCACTTTTTTTCTGTCAGTACTTGAGCTGAGTGGGGAAAGGAAGCCTTCTCTGAGCCGACTTCCTCTTATTCTCTGACCTCTCTCCTGCCTGTTTTTCAGTCTTCCTTGAACTAACTAAGCACAGCCCCACCTCAAGTCCTGTTCTCTCTGCCAGATTCCTTTCTCCCCAGATATCTATGTGGTTCACTAACTTCTTCCTTCAATTTTGGTTTGCTTAAACGTCTCTAAAATGACAGTACACCTGCTCCCCTTCCCTGCTGCAGTTTCCCATCAGCACCTCTCACTCACATACTGCTCTTGTTATCTTACTTATTACGCGCCCTTTCCCACTGGGATGTAGGTTTCATGAAGGCAGCGACCGATGCCTGAGCAGTGTCTGTACCCTAGTAGATGCCCACTGTGTTTTGAATGAATGAACACATAAACTGCATATATTAGAATTCAGTGGGAAGAATTTCGGAGTTTTTTTCAATGCTGTGTTCTCAGTTTTGCTATTCAGTCTGAGTTCTGCCGCTCAGTTACGTGTTTGACCTCGCACCAGTCACTGGTTTCCTTCGATCTGCTTTTTCATCTGAATGTTGCCAGACCAATTTCATTTCTGAGATTCCCTTCTGTCTCTTGATGTTATGATTTCAGAAACTCTCCAGTGCATTTTGGTATTATTTTACAATTATTAGTCGTCAGTTTCCCAGCGTTGTTTATAAGAAATGAAAGTAACTTTTACAGTCAAATTAATTAAACTCTAAATGTGCATCCTTCAACAACTTCCTTTTAATTCTTTAATGTAGCCATCAGATATTGTGAGAGATGTCAGTTGATCAAACCCGACCGTGCTCATCACTGCTCAGCATGTGACATGTAAGTGTTACTGACGCATTTGCTTCCACTTAACGCAGCACTGGAAGTGGTGATGGGAGAACAGAAGGGGGAGGAAGCTCCCCAGCACTGCATCCTCTCCCGTTGTTTGCTCTGTGTACAGAGCTAACGTAATGATGTGTATAAGCTAGAACACACTTTGAAGGACTCTTCAATAGTAGTCCCTGTGCCAGTTGTTAGAATTTTCTCTAAGCGTGTGTACTTCCTGTGCTTAACGCTCAGGACAATATTGATGAGCAAGTAACATCCCTTGAGAAAGGTAATTTAATTTCCTGGATCAAAAAGGCCATAATGACAGTTTTCTTGTTTTTTATTATTCATTTTAATATTAAAACCTAAAAAACCCACAAAAATATTGCTTTCAATTACCGCCTGTGACATTGTTTCCAGAAAAGTTAGAAAGATTTTATCCCTTATGCTCTTGTAAGAAGGTAGTCTGTTAAAGGAAGGGCCCCTGTGTGGAAATCCCAGTTAGTCCCAAACTGCAGTTGGACAAGCCTGACCTTCTAGGTGTCAGTTTGCTTATTTGTTACACTGTTTGAGAAGATCTGTGGTCTGACTTTATACACATACAGGTTACATGTACTGGTGGGGACGCACATTTGGGGATTTTTTTTTTCTGATTATAAAAGTACCGTAGTTCCTATCCACGGGATAGAATTTGATAAAATACGTGGGAAAAATAACCACCTGCGAGCCTGATAACATTCTAGCAATATTTGCATGTGAAGGTTTATTTTTATGACTCACACATGTTTAAAATAACTCTTTTGATCTTTCTCGGCTTATTTTGTGAGCTAGACCTATCTTGTGTACCAAGTGCTATATGCACCATATCTGTGTTAAAATGCTATTGGATGTGGTCCAAGGGAGCTGGCTATGCTCAGCTGAGTTCCCAGCATGAAAAGTCAGTACCTCCTATCTACAAAAGTGTTTGTGTAAATACCAGAAATTTTCTCTAACCTAATGTTTTCTAGGTTGGTTTTTCTAAGATGTATTGCTAAAGGGAAATTTTTAAGTCAAAAAAAAAATAAAATTATCAGAAATTAGGAATTTTTCTACATGGATTTTCTTATGCTTATTTGTTTCTTAGATGTGTTCTTAAGATGGATCATCACTGTCCTTGGTACGTATGAAAAATAGAGGAAGTGACATGGGGGTGGAGAGGTGGGAAGGAGAGAACTTAGAGGATTTACGTCAGCGTTCCTCAGTCTGGTTGGCAGTTTAGTCATAGGTATCAAGATTGATCTACTTTCTTATTTCTGTTACATGTTTTTCCTTTAAAAATATATTCTGATGTTATTAACCCAAATAACTGTATATTAATAATTAACATTAAAATTCCAGATTTCTTACAGAATTTATTAAAAACTCACATCTATAATTAAGACACTGCTCCCTACTTCCTAAATGGCCCATTTCCAAGTCACAATGATTTTAAGTTTTTGATCTTACTTGTTATTATTGTGGTTGAAAAAAGTAAAATTTACCATCTTTACCATTTCTAAGCACACAGTTCAGTTGTGTTAAGTAGGTTCACACTGTTGAGCAACCAGTCTCCAGAACTTTTTCATGTTGCAAAACTGAAACTCTGTATCCATTAAACCATTCCCACCAGTTTCTAGCAAACACCATTCTAGTTTTTGTTTCTGTGAATTTGTCTTATTTTTACAATGTGACTTTCTTTATTCTTCTAGGGTGAATAACTGTGTGGGATTTTCTAATTACAAATTCTTCCTGCTGTTTTTACTATACTCTCTATTATATTGCCTTTTCGTGGCTGCAACAGTTTTACAGTACTTTATAAAATTTTGGACGGTAAGTCTTGTTTCTATCTTAAAATATATATTTAAGACTTTTTAAGATGCCATATTCATAAAGGATTCTTTCTTTGTTTAAGTGGATATACTTTATTTTAATTCTACTAGTTAGAATTCATAATGGCTCAGAGGACAGACGGGGTTGAAATTTACCTTCTTATATACATGTTTATTTGTAAGTAAATGAATGTTAAACAGGATATAGTGAGCTTTTTTCAGTAATTCAAACTGTTTTCAGTCGCAGTCTAACAGTTGGCTATCGATTTAGAGAAGTAATTACTTTTATTTGAGTTGATGAGACTTACACGGTTTTACAGTAAAAGTGAAATCCCCAGCCCCATGGAACCACTAACCTGTTTCCTGTCTATAGATATTAATCCTTTTTCTGTTGTGAGTTACAAATGTTTTTCCACAATTTTGGTTTATGTCTGATAACTGTTTTCTTTTCTTCTTATTGAATCAAAATTTTATCTTTTTGAAGCATTACTTTTTATTTATGATCTCTGGCTTTAGTCTGTTCACTGTAGGTTTATACACATATTCACTGAGGTTTTCTTCTAGTATTTTTATTGTGCTTTTCCCCCCACATTTAAATGTTTCATTTTGAAAGGGGGATTATTGTGCTGAAAAACTACTTTTGTATTTATTCTTCCTAAAAACCCTATGAAGGTATTTTAAAATGCAAGTTTTATTATAATTCAGGTGTGGTGAAGCCAACAGATGAGGAGATGATCACCACTGAGAAGATAGTTTGTAACTCACAGTTTGCAAGGGAGGGGTCATGCCACATCAGGCAGGGCCACCCAGGGACGCTGCAGAGCCTTTACTGTGGCGTCTGTGCGGAAGGCGGGTGCGGCAGGGTGAGTGCGCCTAGGGCTATCTAGTTGAAATCATCTGGTGGTCTCTGGGGTGATTAGGGCAGGGCTGTATGACTCCCTGGAGCGTGAGAGCCAGACAAAGGAGGTGACTTGAGTGTGGGCTCTGGGATCTGGATCAGCTGTTTGTATGCCGAGAGGTGCATTCCTTGTTATCTCTGTAAGAATCCACAGCCCTGGGAGAGGCACTCTCCCCAGTCAGCAAGGCTCCAGATGCCCGAGCATCAAGAACACAGGAAAGAAGAAAATACCGGTAATGCAGAAGGAACTATTATTATTCCAGTTTTCAGAGTTGGAAGCTGAGGTGGGAGAAGTTAGGAAGCTACTCCAGGTCTCATTCTTAATAGCAGAGGAAGCCAGAATTTTACCTTCGATCTGTGTGTTTCAACATTCAGGTACTTTCTCCCTTGACTTGCTACTCATAGTTGTAAGTGGGAAGAATATAATTAAAGCCCTGAGTCATTGAGCACAGTCATTTTCCCAGGAAATGTAATACATTTCAGATGGGTTTTCATTAAACATCAGTAGATTTTTAACCTTGTGTGTTTCAGACCAGGCTGTGCGAGCACCTGCGCTTCCGTGCGTGTTAGGAATGAGCAGTTGTGTGTGGTATCAGCCCAGGACATTCTGGCCTCTGTTGCCCCCTAGCTGGGCAGCTTGGTTCAGTTTGCAGCCTATACAACCATATTCAGTGGCCCTATTTAAATGAAGATGATTCAGTGCCAGATGAGTGAAGTCCAAGTGACAGAATTTCACATTTCTTTATCAGAACTTTTGCAGTGTTTGCATGTAATGATTTATTAATTAAATAATAAATATTTTTAAATTTAAATAATAAATTTTTTAAACTTTTTACGATTCACCATGAGTAAAGAAAGACTAATAAACTTAAATCTACCTTTTTCTTCATTCATTCAACAATTACTATGTGCCAGGCAATATTCTAGGCACTTGGGATATAACAATGAACAGAACAGACAAAGAGTCCTGTCTTCATAGAACTTACTGTTGAGAAGGGGGAAACAAATAATAAACATAATGAATAAGTAAGTTATATTATATATTAGAAAGTAAACGCTATGGGAAAAAAGTAGAGCAGGTTAAGGAATTTTACACGTGTGTGTGGGGATGATAGGGACAGGTTACGGTACTAAAGAGAGTGGCATGGACCTCAGAAGGTAAGATTTGAGCAAGACTTGAAGGTGGAAATCTGAGAGAGTACTTATGCACCTAACAAAGGAGCACCTAAATATATAAAGCAAATATTAACAGAAGTAAAGGGAGAAATAGACAGTAAGAGAGTAATGGTAAGGGTCTAATATCCCGCTTTCATCAGTGGGTGGGTCATCCAGACAGAAATTCAGTAAAGAAACAGACTTAAATGACACTTTTGTCCAGATGGACTTAACAGATATACAGAACACTCCATCCAAAAGCAGCAGAATACACATTCTTCTCAAGTGCACACATAACATTCTCCAGGATAAGTCGCATATTTTATAAGTTTAAGAATATTGAAATCATAGCAAGCATCTCTTCTAACCACAGTGGTATGAAACTAGAAATCAGTTTCAAGAAGAAAACTGGAGGGTCCACAAATACGTTTAGATTGAGCAACACACGACTAACCAACCAATGGATCAAAGAAGGAACCAAAAAAATATCTTGAGACAGATGAAAATGGAAATCCAACATCCCAAAACTTACAGGATGCAGCAAAAGCAAGTTGTAACAGGGAAGCTCATAGCAATGAACTCCTGTGTTAAGAAATAAGAAAGCTCTCAAATAACCTAACGTTGCGCCTCAAGAAACTAGAGAAAGAACGAACGACGCTCAGAGTTTGTAGAAGACTCAGATAAAAGCAGGAATGAAAGGGGAGACGTTGCAGCTGATAAGTACGAAGGATCAAGGAGACTGCCGTGAGCAGTCATACGCCGGAATACTGGACAGCCTAGAAGAAATGGATAAATTCCTAGAAACATACAACCTGCCAAGACTGCATCATGAAGAAATGGAAAATCTGAACAGACTGAACAGAAAATCTGCATCATGAAGAAATGGAAAATCTGAACAGACTGATTAATACTCAGGAGATTGAATCAGCAATCAAAAGCCTCCCAAGAAACAAAAGTCCAGGACCAGGTGGCTTCACAGGTAGAGGGAACACCTGTCCTTCCCAGACTCTTCCAAAAAATAGAAGAAGGAACACTTCCAGGCTTATTTTATAAGGCCAGCATTACCCTCATACCAAAACCAGACAGGGTCACTGCAAGAAAAGAAAATTACAGGTCAGTATCCCTGATGAACATAGATTAAAAAATCCTCAACAAACTATTAGCAAACCAAATTCAAGACTACCTTAGAAGAATCCCATCCCACAGTTGAGTGGGATTTGTTCCAGGGACGCAAGGTGGTCTGGCACCCGGACGTCAGTCAGTGACAGCCCCTGTTAACAGATCGAAGGGCGAGATGACGTGAGCGTCTCAATAGACTCAGAAGCAGCGTTTGAAAAAATTCAACATCCCTTTATGGTAAAAACTGTCAGCAAAGTGGGCACAGAGGGAATGTGCCTCATCTTTAAAGAGGCCATATTTAACAAGCCTACAACTGACGTACTCACTGGTTAAAAGCAGAAGACTTTCCCCTGATAGCAGGACGAGACAGGGATGCCCTCTCCTGCCACGTGTATTCAACAGAGAATTGAAAGTGTTGGCCAGAGCAGTTAGGCAAGAAAAAGAAATAGAATGCATTTGGATAGGAAAGGAAGAAATGAAACTGTCTCTATCTGCAGATGATGTATTACATATAGAAAATCCTGAAAACTTAAAAAAAAACTGTTAGAACTAACAAACTCCGTAAAGTTGCAATATACAAAATCAGTATATAAAAATCAGTTGCAAGATACAATAAACCTCCTAGAGGAAAACATAGGCAAAACATTATCTGACATACATCTCAAAAATTTTCTCCTAGAAGAAATAAAAGCAAGAATAAACAAATGGGACCTAATGAAACTTACAAGCTTCTGCACAGCAAAGGAAACCAGAAGTAAAACAAAAAGAAAACCTACAGAATGGGAGAAAATTTTTGCAAGTGAAACTGACAAAGGCTTGATCTCCAGAATATATAAGCAGCTCATACGACTCAATAAGAAAAAAATAAACAACCCAATCCAAAAATGGGCAGAAGACCTAAACAAGCAATTCTCCAAGGAAGACATACAAATGATCAAAAAGCACATGAAAAAATGCTCAATATCACTAATTATCAGAGAAATGCAAATCAAAACTACAATGAGGTATCACCTCACACCAGTCAGAATGGCCATCATTCAAAAATCCACAAATGACAAATGCTGGAGAGGCTGTGGAGAAAAGGGAACCCTCCTACACTGCTGGTGGGAATGCAGTTTGGTGCAGCCACTATGGAAAACAGTGTGGACATTCCTCAAAAGACTAGGAATAGACTTACCATATGACCCAGGAATCCCACTCCTGGGCTTGTATCCAGAAGGAACCCTACTTCAGGATGACACCTGCACCCCAGTGTTCATAGCAGCACTATTTACAATAGCCAAAACATGGAAACAGCCTAAATGTCCATCAACAGGTGACTGGATAAAGAAGAGGTGGTATATTTATACAATGGAATACTACTCAGCCATAAAAACCGACAACATAATGCCATTTGCAGCAACATGGATGCTCCTGGAGAATGTCATTCTAAGTGAAGTAAGCCAGAAAGAGAAAGAAAAATACCATATGAAATCGCTCATATGTGGAATCTAAAAAACAAAAACAAAAACAAACAAACAAACAAAAACAAAGCGTAAATACAGGACAGAAATAGACTCACAGACAGAGAATACAGACTTGTGGTTACCAGGGGGGTGGAGGGTGGGAAGGGATAGACTGGGATTTCAAAATTGTAGAATAGACTACACTGTATAGCACAGGGAAATATACACAAAATGTTATGATAACTCACAGAGGAAAAAATGTGACAATGAGTGTGTATATGTCCATGAATGACTGAAAAATTGTGCTGAACACTGGAATTTGACACAACATTGTAAAATGATTATAAATCAATAAAAAATGTTAAAAAAAATAAAAATAAAAATAAAAATCAGTTGCATTTCTCTACACTAAAAAGATTATCAGAAAGAGAAATTAAGAAAACAGTCACATTTACTATTGCATCAAAGAGAATAAAATACTTAGGAATAACTTTAATCAAAGAGATGAGTCTTTACACTGAAAACTAAGACACTGATGACAGCAATTGAGGAAGATACAAATAAATGGAAAAATAAACTGTGTTCATGGATTGGAAGAACTATTATTGTAAAATTCCATACTACCCAAGTAATCTACAGGTTTATCACACCTCGTCAAATTATGATGCCATTTTTCACAGTAATAGAACAATTCTACAATTTGTATGGCACCACAAAAGACCCCAAACAACCAAAGCAGTCTTGAAAAAGAAGAACAAAGCTAGAGACATCACAATTCCTGATTTCAAATTATATTACACAGTAGTGGTAATCAAAACAGTGTATTTTATTGGCATAAGAACAGACATGGATCAATGGAACAGAAATCAAAGGAGCCCAGAAATCAACCCGTGCGTAAATGGTCTATTAATTTATGACCAAGAAGTCAAGAATATACGAGAGGATATGACAGTCTCTTCAGTAGATGGCGTTGGGAAACCTGGACCTTTGTCCTACACCAGAGTCAAAAATCAACTCCAAGTGGATTAAAGACTTGAACATAAGATCTGAAATAAATTTTCTAGAAGAAAATAAAGGTGGTAAGCTCCTTGACTTCAGCCTTGGTGGTAATTTTCTGGATTTGACACCAAATGAAAAGCAACAAAAGCAAAAATAAGCAGCTGAGACTACATCAAGTTGAGAAGCTTCTATACAGCATAGGAAACTCAACATCATAATAAGGCAGCCTACTGAATGGGAGAAGGTATTTGCAAATCACATATCTGGTAAGTAATATCCAAAATATATTAAAAATTCCTACAACTCAATAGCAAAAAAAAAAAAAAATCAGATTAAAAAATGGTCAGAGAATGTGAATAAACATTTTTCCAGTGAAGACATGCAGACAGCCAACAGGCACGTGGAAGATGCTCAGTATCGCTAGTCATCAGCGAGGTGTAGGTCAGAACCGCAGTGAGGTACCACCTCACACCTGTTGGAATGGCTGTTATCAGAAGACAGCAAGTTTTGGGAAGGATGTGGAGAAAAGGGAGCCCACGTGTATAATTGATCTGAATGTAAATTAGCACATCCACTATGGAAAACAGAATGGGGAGTCCTCAAAACATTAAAATTAGAATTGTGTGATCCAGCAATCCATCCACTTCTGGGCATTTGTCCAAAGGAAATGAAAATACTAACTCAAAAGGCTATCTGCACCACTGTGTTCACTGCAGCATTCTTTACAACAACCATGACATGAAAGCACTCTGGGTTTGACGGTGGGCAAATAAAGAAACTGTGGTACAAGTATGCAGTGGAATATTATTCCACCATAAGATGAGGAAGTCTTGCCATCTGTGACAACACAGATGGACCTTGAGGGCATTATGCTAAGTGAGTGAAGTCAGAGAGACAAATACTGTATAATCTCACTTATATGTGGAATCTTAAAAAAAAATCATAGCTACTGAGAACATTTTGGTGGTTGTCAGAGATGTGGGTTGGGAGATGGGTGAAGTGGGTGAAGGCGGTCAAAGTAAGTCCCGGGGGTGTAATGTACAACACAATGCTTGCAGTTAAACAAGTATGTTTGAAAGACTCTTAAGATCTTAAATGGTCTCATCACAAGAAAAAAAATGTGACTTTGTAGTGATGGATGTTATGCAGACTTACTGTAGTGATCACTTTGCAGTATGTACACATATGGAATAATTATGTTGAATTCCTGAAACTAATATGTTAGATGCAATTATATCTTACGTTTTTTTTTTTTTTTAAGAGTAACCATGGTAGGCATCAGCAAGAAGGTAATGGTTGAGCAGAGACTTGAAGTGACTTAGTGGGGATCTGAGAGAAGACTGTTTCAGAGGAAACACCTGAACTTCAGAGTAAAGACCCAAGAGGAGGAGCAGTGTGCAGGAGACCAGCGGGAGGGTGCCTGAGGGGAGGCTCCGGAGGCGGGCCGAGTGGAAGGGCTTGGAGGGTGTCGCAGGATGGCAGCTGCTCCTCTGAGGAGTGGGGAGCAGCGGGGTAACGGGGTCTGACTCTCCGGGGCAGTGGCAGCACCCATCAGAAGGCTCCTGCAGAGCCAGAGGAAGGGCGAGACGGTTAGAGCGGGGTTTTAGAAACTACTCATCAGAAGTTTTTTTAAAAAGCTATTTGCTTAAAGTTTTTTTAATTTTATTCTTTCCTAGATACAAATCTCTGTTACGAAAACTTTGTGGAAAGGTGTATAAAGTGTACCTGAAGTGTGCTTACAGAGCAAAATGTCCTTTTGTGTTTTTGAGAAAGTGTCGTCGTTGACCTTTAGAGAGGCTTAGTGTTCCTTCCAAACGTGAAAGGTTTATTGTAACACTAGTGGGCAGGGTAACCTTGCATAAAAAGTGGTTTCTTAATACGTTGTCTCTATTTGTACAAGCTTTGCCGCAGGAAATCTACAGAGAGTTGTCCAAAGGTAAAATGCGTTATTGCCATGACATTCTTGCCACCTCTTTTGTGACATTTGTAGTGAATGTGTGTAATACTCATTTACTTCACAAGATGGGGAGATAGATATGTTCAGAAGGTATTGTGGTTGCTCTGGAAGAGAAGAGATAAATTACCCAGTGCTAAAAGCCTTCCTCTTAGCTTGTAAACGACATTTCGAGCGAGCCGAGCAGCTCCTGTGCTGTGGAG